>NC_136718.1:6974229-7574229 GCF_936440315.1 Barbus barbus
TGTCAGGTATGTATATAAATAAAATTGTGTAATTAGGGCTGGACAATAATTCAATATCAATATTTATCGCGATATAATTTTTTTCAATAACGGTCATATGTTTTTTAAACACATTTCTGATATTTCAATATACATTACCAGTGTTTCCCATATATTGATTGATTTGTGGCAGCCACAATATCGACACTGACGGCCACAAATAGATTTCGCAAAAGGTTTTAGGACAGTTTGACTTTGTTGAATAAACATGATCGCTGTACGTTTCAAAATCAAAATGCGGCGCAGGTGTTTTATATGAATGTATCTTTGGGGAACTGACTGTCTTCAGAAAAGTTTCCATATCATTTTCATTTGATCTGATAAAGTAACATTTATGAGCGCTTTATGTACAGCTGTTACCCCGGAAACCGCTGGTTCTGCTGCTCCAAAAGCGCCTCCTGCTGGCAGAGAATAAGTTTGCATTTTCAATAAGCCCTTCTCCAGCAACATATATTTTTGCTGTTGCTTTTTCTGCAGCAACTGAGCACTTTTCATTTTCTTTATCCTGGCCGAAGCACTTTTGTTTCAATGTATAAGAATACTCGGCCTGTGTTATCGTTTAAATTTAAAGATTAAAATGAATAAGGTGAGTCTCCGAGTCTTGTTTAATTTGATGGTGATTTCACATTTCTTGTTTGTATGAAGGTTAAATACAAATAAAAAGTGAATATTAATTTATTTGTACCATTTTATTTCTAAAATATTATATAGTTTTATAGGAGGAGGTTTCATAGACTTGGCAAATTCATTTTTCAGAAGTTTGTAGGCACAGACGTGGGTGTTCTTGGCAGAATTTTTTTATTTAAATATTGTTCATATTGCTATCAGAATTATATTATCTCTACCGAAATTAAGAAATATATTGTGATATAAATTGTGGCTGTATAGTCCAGCACGGTGTAATATATAAAAATGGCACAGGGTCTGAAGCGGAGTGAACGTGTGTGTGCTCTCACCACTTTGATGACGGATCTTTCCCAGGCGATGGCTTTCTCCAGCTGCAGCAGACACAGAGAGAGTTGAGACGCACTGCGGCAGCGGTCCAGGGCCTGCCGCCACGTCCTCAACCTAGGTGTGATCTCACTTTCCAAGCTACAAAGACAAACAAACACATGACTGATGTGCTCTAAAGCGCATATAAATGTACTGTAGAATTTGGAACAATTATTTGTTTTGATGAAGGCTAAAAAATATGATTAATTTGGGTAATAAAGTAAACAATGATCTCTAAAGCATAAGTTTTCAAAGACCCTAACTCTGACCCACCTGACAGCATCTAGTGGGACCTCCTCGCCGCCAGGTGGAGGGGTGAGAGGCGCCAAGCGCACCACCTCGGACAGATTCCACAGCGGCTCCTTCAGATAACGCCGTTCAATGTTGCGCTCCAGATTAGTCAAGCGGAGAACGGCCAGGTCCAGGGGGTTGCTGGGAACTCGCAGGAGGTCGGACCATTCCTTCTTGGTCTTGACTATCCAGTCGTCTTTGGGGTCAACCTCATGCTCGTAATACTGCAGGTCATCCCGTGTGGAGTCTACCTCAGGAGGGGTATACATCTGAAACCAGGACAAAAGTCCAATGTGAATATTACAACAATTTTGATGTCAAAACCTAGGGTAAACGAAAAACTAAATGACAAAAAATAAATAAATAAATCTATATTCACTCTCTCTCTATCCACATATTTATAAACTCTCTCTATATGTTTATTAAAACTTATTACATTTATCAAAAGTTATTAAACTATTGTTTATAAAAAAAAAAAAAAAAAAATATATATATATATATATACATACTTAATAATTAAACAATAGTTTGAATAATTTTATATAATTTCATAACTGTAATAATCAAATTCAACAATACACCTTTACACTAATATTCCCTTTTTAAGAGTTAAAATAATCAGCAATAATGAAATTAAATAATGAAATATATTAACAGGTTTAAATGTTAATTACTATAACTATTTATTAGTTAGTATAAATATTAATTTGCATAAATACATTCATTATTATTATTATCTCTATTTTAAGATATTTCTTTTCTCATAAGTAATAATCTATTGAATGCATTTAATGACATTTTTATTATTTTGTATTATTGTTTTTTTTATTTAATATTATATTAGAAATAATTTATTGTCTATAGCGAAGAGAGAAAACAAGGGGAAAGGCAATCAGGAAGTGATGTCAGACATAGTCATGAATAAACCACAACGCTGAGAAATTTATGAATATAGGCATATCGAAATAATGAGTACAATAATTATATAATATATATATATATATATATATATATATATATATATAGAGAGAGAGAGAGAGAGAGCGAGGGAGAATAATTAAGACAAATTCAGACAAAAATGAATCAAAGTCTTGAAAAAACACTTACAATTTACTTTTAATTTAAGCACTCTGAGCAATTGATTAGGTTGTGTCACATTCATTATGAGTAACTCACTGAGCAGCTTCCTCTACTCATTAGGACTAATAGTATCAAAACAGAGCACTTGAGTGTGTGGTTTCACTACCTGAAATTGAGAGCTTGACTCCTGACTAGCCTCACTTTCACTATCCGCATTGGGAATGGCCACCTGGAGAGAAAGATTGTGGACACAGTGATAAAGTGAGCATGCTTGTGTGCAGTACATTCAGCATAAACAGTGCCACCCTGTGGTCACAAATGGAGCAAGACCTTACAGTACTATGATTACTTCAATAAAAGAAAAAGTGGTTTTTGAATCTGCTTAACAGGTTTTCTTTACCTTGAGTTGAAGGTCTGCACCGACCACCCTCTGCTCCAGATCTTCCACGCACTGGAGAACACAGATGTCTAACTGCAAGGCTCTCTCCTGGTCACTCCACGCTTTTTTAGACACCTCCAGCAGGGCATGGCCATCCTCCACCGTCATCTGAAAGATGGGATCTGGGAGGAAACGATGGAAAACAATACACTAAACATGCAGCCATCAAGCAAAGCCTGCAGTCACTCTGTATGTGCTGCTGCTCCTCACCGGTGACGGGCCGCGTGCAGACCTCAGACATATGCTCCATGTGTTTGGTGAGGTGCTTGTGGAGCACTTTCTCACGAATGCCTCGAGGGTGGAGGGCGCTCAGAATGGCTGTCAGCTCCTCCGGTTCTTTGACCCACCACCAGCCCTTCACCATTTCTGTAGGACAGAAAGACATTAAGCCAATGAATGCTACTCTGCTGGAAATCAAGAGCTTTAGGATGTCATTCAAGATACACAAATAACATTTTTCTTGGTACATATATGCAAATGAAACAATGAATATTACATAAATATTTTCACATTTTTCTGCATTGTACCAGTTGAGCATCACAGAAAAAAAACACCAAACTTAGCATGATTTTATTCTATGATTTATTATTATTTTCATTTAATTTATTTATTTTTTTTACAAAAATTAGGGCAAGCATTTTTTTTAATAATATATCATTTAGATATTATTCAGCATTGTTTTTATATCATTACATTTTTTATACTCGTTTTTATATTTTTATAGTTTTCATTCAGTTCAATGTTTTGTAATTGTGTGCTTTTTATGTGCTTTTGACATTGTTATTTTTTTTTAAATGACTTTTTGGTTACATTTTTGCCCCCCAATTTCCATTTTAGTTTTGATTTATTTCCAGTAATAATTTCAGTGCTTAATTTAAAAATGCATTTGCATCTGCATTAAAGTTAACGATGCAAAGGAACGATTTTAAAAAGTGTGCATCAGACACAAGTTGCATGATGCATCGTTTCTAACATATTTGCATTGGTAAAAAATAATTTACTTATTATCAGTAGAAGTGCTATACTTTTATTATTTAGAAAGTGACCAATAATTAGTGGCCAATATTTTATATGTAGATTGATTTGTCCTCTTTGAACTGTTTCTCCAGGCAAGCGCATTCTCTCATCACCACTGCTGCTACATGAATATGTTGTCTCCCAAAACTACGTAGACCGGGTAGAGCTGCATCTTCCACCAAATAATTACAATGAACTGAAGAACCTAACCTATGTTAGGTTAGGGAATCCCAAATTTGCTGTTTTGTCAGCAAAACCCCTTTGACATGAAATATTTACTTTAAGTACCTCTGGGATTTTAAGTAATTATATTTTAATAATTTAATAACACATTCACGGTTCTCTGATGTTTGTTAAGAGTCAAATGACAAGCAAGTAAACAGATATAATATTAAAGTGTTTATTTAATTTTTTTTATTAAGGAGATTAATTTAAAATAATTATTAGCTTCTCTCACCAACTTCCAACGGTTCACAAAACTTAGAAAAACTAAGTAATCTAAGATGGCCAAAAACAACCAACGGCAAATCGATACGTCACAGCACAGTAACTGAATTAAAAGAACATAAATTTAAGACTGCAGCGCTGCAGGAAAGTGGCAGATTGTAGATTTTTACATTTTAGATGTATTATAATTTGTTGTGTTGAAACTAAGTTTTTAAAAAGACGTCATATCACGACCATTGCAGCATACAAAACAATTTTGCATCCTCAAAGTCTAGTGTGACCACAGCTTAACTGTCAAGTCCAGCATGAGTCCTGTATCATCACAGCACTCACCTAACGGAATAGGCTTCACCACCAGCTGAGTGAAGTACTTCAGTTCAACCTCTTGGAAGAGATTGGAGGGAGGTCTGCCACGTCTCTTCGCCGCGCTGGCGCGAGAGTGAGCCCGGGACGGCCCGCTGCTTCTCCTGCGCCTCCTACCGGCTCTGGGAGCCGGAGTGGAGCACACCTTAGGAGGAGGAAGAGGAGGAGGAGGAGGAGCAGCTTCCGGCTGCATCTGCGGTTAAGAACAAAGAGGGAAGCGATCAGAAAGATAAAAATACGGCATTCAGAATATAAAAAAAACTTTATGATGTGTGACCCTGGACCACAAAACCAGTCATAAATAGTACAGGTATATAAAGATCATGATATTATAAATATTAAGAACTTCATTTACAATGTAAAGCGCTTTGAGTACCCAGAAAAGCGCTATATAAATGTAACAAATGATTAATTATTATTATTTAGACTATTTTAAAGGTGATTTTCTCCAGATTTTCAAATAGTTGTATCTCGGCCAAATATAGTCCGATCCTAACAAACCATACATCAATGGGAAGCTTATTTATTCAGTATAAATCAGTATGAATCTCAATTTCAAAACATTGACCCTTATGACTGGTTTTGTGGTCCAAGTTCACATGTTATTAAAGGGTGAACCTGTTCTGTCGGAGGAGCGAGCGGGTCACTATCGTGGGGTACTGGAGTGTCTTCAGTGAGGGATGAAGCCGGTGCAGGTGTGTTCTCGCACGGCTGGGAGATCGACGTCTCGTCACACGGCTCCTTAGGCAGCAGATTGAACCACTGGCCTCGTTTCTCTGCCTGCTCCCTCATGCTGTCCTCCGGCTGGCTGTTATCCTCGCCCTCACCGGCTCCAGACGCTACGATCGGTGCGCTGCTGTCGGCCTCTGCGTCCTGCGGCTGCTCGAGAGGCGTCTGGAAAGTGGGCTGAGCGGGATCCTGCACAGGAGAGCTGAGAGCCGAATCCTCAGCTGCTGATCTGCTGCTCCGGCGGCGCCGCCGATTTTTGGCGGTTCGCAGGTGGAGCTCCACTTCGGGTTTGATCTTGCGCGGGCGTCCCCGTCCTCGATGGCTGCTCATCAGAGAGGCCTCGCCGGGTAGAGGATCCACCTCTGTGGGGGAAAGCTGGGACGCTCGAGGAGAAGAGGGGAGAGATGCAGCGAAAGCCGGAGATAGGGGAGGCTCAGCTTTAACCTCTGTCTTCACTGGAGTTATGACCTTCACATAAGTCACAGGTTCATCGCTGACTGTCACCTCATCTGAGGCTGAACACAAGGAAGAAGCAACTGGTCATTAATATAATAATATATTAATACACAATGATATTCGCACATGAAGAAAATCAGAAAGCCATTAAGTATTGTAATTTACAAATATTTTACTTTTACAGTTGTAACAATTTAAATTTTTATTTTACAGTAAAATATTACAAGTAATATTTATTTTGTTTTTTAGATTTTTATTTAGTACTATGACAACTACTAATTATTGTTATGATTACGATTAATATTATTTCACAAAATTTGTCCAGCCCAACAAATGTTTTTAAATTGAATAAAATTTATACACAATTTTCTTAAATTTTTTATTTTAGAGTGAAATATTACAATAGCAATGTTTCTTAATATGTAATTCCTACTCCTACTCCTACTCCTACTCCTAATTGTTGTTAATTATTATAGCCATATTAATATATAAAAATCACAAAACTGGCCAAATTGTGCAGCCATACAAACAAGTACAGAAAAAAATATAAAAATTATTGCCATTAAAATAGGCAGAAAACAAAAACTATTTGATTTTTTTTCTTTCCCCAAATCGTGCAGCTCCAGTAACAAACGTGGGACTCATTAGGCACAAATCTGGTTATGATTCAGGCAGTCAAAATCAGATTCACAATGCTCGCAAATGTTTGAATGGCACTTATTTTTAATGCTTTGTCCTGCAAAAGATTTTATAATAACCAGGACCAAATATATAAATAAAAAAATGTAAATTTGAGAATCATTGTGACACAAGAATCGTGATTCATCTGTGACTCCACAGCCTGATTGTCGATGCGACATTACATCACCTACAGACTCTGAGGGGGATCATAAAGGCCTAAATCTCAACGTGTGCGAGATACCAGACTAACTGCATGCTGGGAGTTTCCACTCACCCAGGATATCCTCGGCTCCCTCCACGAGGACACATCCCATATAAGGCAGCAGCAAGTACCTGCGGCGGTACCGATCCTGCCCCAGAGACACCGCCCGCATGGAATGAGACGACTGCTGCAGCTTCTTGCGGAAAAACACTTGCCGCTGTGAGACAGAAGAAAACATTGTTACTCAAAATATAGAACAGCCAACAGCCTTTACTTTTAACAAAGGTTTGAAATAAATGAAGTTGGTTTTGCATGATTCTAAAAACCTTTTGAAGCTGCTTTGCAATCTGTACTGTATAAGTGTTATGTAAATAAACGTGACTTGACAGGTGCCTTAACCCAAAAACAAATTAAATGCTAATCATTCCAGCAGCCAAGAAATAGTTATGTATTCATTTCTTTACAAAAATACATAGTTTTAACTATCTGGCCAATGGAAAATCAGTGGACATTTAAATGAACAATAATTAGGTGCGTGTAAACTTTTGACTAGTGATGCAATGAAATCAAATTCATAATCAAAATTTAAACTTCACGAATCAATGGAACTAAACCCAAAAGTCCTTATCTTAAATTTTTTGGAGTAACTATCAATTCTGCTCTAATCAGTTCTAATATTAATATATATAAGTGAATACACCAACTTCCTTCAACTGGTGTAACTTCACAATAACATGTATGCTCTAAATAATTTTCAAACAAGTATAGACAAACTGTATAGAATAAACAGTGTTATTATACCTGTGTCAGTGTTAATTAATTTTTTTAAATTCTGAATCTCAAAAATGTCCTTTTCATCAGCTAAGATTTTGGTGGATCCATAGCTACATCAGTTATTAAATATAGATATTTTACCTTGGTCAGTTTATCAATCTGACGCTCCAGCTCAGCAACACTGCAGGTATTGGGACTCTCAATCTGTGAGAAAACAAAAACAAAATATTAACACACGTAGCAAAACAGTTCAACCAGGGAACCCCTTTGAACTAACGTTTTTAAATTCTTGAAATAACCAGACATTTATTATTTAGCAACACATGTCTCTAGTGTTGGTTAATGGTACCATGACATTCAGATAAACATTTTTTATAATTTTCTTATATTTATTTGATTTTTCACATTATGATTAATTCATTATAAGCTTTTCATTACTTTACGAACCTCCTGCAGTTCCCTCATGAACCCCAGTTTGGGAAACCCACAATTAATCTCAGAAACTGAAGTGGCTCATTTTTTAAAGTCTCATATAATCATATTTGAGGTCAAAGGAAGTCGAGATACAGCCTGTTTCCCTGAACTGACAGCTCTCACTCAGGAAATGTTTAGTAGATGGCTGTTCTTGATTATTTACATCATTTCACATCTTCAGAGTAGCTGCTGTCAGTACACAGTGTCTCTCTTATGAAGCAAATTTAGCACAAGCACAGCTTGACTATGTGGCTGTGAATATAGCTGTAAACCACTGACATGTACTGCTCTAATGCAATCCATAAGCGCAGAGGTTTGGCAGAGGTCCTGTACCTCCGTAAGTTTGGGTTCCTCTTTGGCTTTGCGGCGGCTGCCTCTCTCCAGCACGCAGCTCTCCTCGATGCTCTCCTCCTCGGCCACTCCCACACGAGCACTGCGCCGACGCTCCTCGAAGCACAGCTCCTCCTCCGGACGTCCCGTCTTACGCATCAGCGCAGCCTTCAGTCTGCTCAGACACACATTTTTGAGAATGACAAAGCCAAGCACAGAGGAGTTGCTCACACTTGGTCCAGAGCAGAGTTCAATTTCACCCTCCTCCCACATGCAGGATTATATTTATATATATATATTTGTTTGAACCACAGTACGTTTGCGTCATCAGTGTGAGTAACTAGATAGCTAAATTTGACAAATTTTCAATCTTTCATATCAAACTATGCTGCACTATATCAAGTTTGCCGCTATGCTGTATTCATGTCATATTTATTATGTGCAAGAAGTAAAATGAGTGTTACCTGGTCTTTATTTGAATAAAATATGACTCCCAATGCACAAAGACTTGCCAGTTTGCTGAGTGCACTTTTGGTTAGTGTTTACTTTTTATTCATATTTTTAACAATTTCTTTATTTGTAATATAGGTCAGCAGCCAACCTGTTCTCTAAAGATATTGGCATCAGCAATCCAAATATAAATAAACCCAAAAAACCACATCATTTGACAGCTAGTGGTTTCCCAACAGCACTCTGCATTTTAAAGCCAGATGGTTGGACAGTTTGAGTTACAGTAACTCATAAAAACAGAACATTTTTGTTTGTTTGTGTTGTTTAAATTACACATTTTAATCATGCATTTCATATGAAGCTTAAATAAGTTTCACAATTCACCAGATTTCAGAAAACCACTTAGCCAATTCTCACTCTTAACTAATTATTAACTAAGACTTTTGCTTCAACAAACTCCTAATTTGCTGCTTATTAATTGTTTAGTAAGATAGTTAAGTTTAGGTACGGGGTCATCTAAAATATGGTCATAGAGAATAAGGCATTTATATGTGCTTTATATAATAAACAGCTTATGTTGGCCAAATATTGATATCAAACAGACTCTGGTTCACACCATAAGCTGGCAGGATAAGAAGCAGGGGTCTTACTTGCGTAGTTTGCCTTCTATAATCCACTTGTTTTTCCTGTAGGTTGCCATATTCTCTAGCGTGTTATCAATCTCCCTGCAGAAACAGAACGATTGGAAAATGAAAATGATATTTACATATGCAGATCTACAAAACTCTTTTAAAACATGATGATAATATGATTTGAATTCCTGCTGACCTGGTGATTATGTTGCTGGCGTTGAGTTCCTCCACCAGGAAGGCCAGTATGGAGGCTTTGACGTCGGGTTTGAGGGTCTGGAAGCTCTTTGTATGGAGACTGTTACACACCTCCAACTCAAAGCCATGGGCTTCCAGAAAGACCCGCAGCACCTCAGATACAGTGCTGTGGCTCAGCTCCAGATCCACCAGCTTCTCCCCCAGGATCTTCACAGACTGAGACAGGAAAGAGAAACAAACCAACCTTCATTAACTCACTGACCAATCACGTGCCTTACATTTAGGGTGAAACCCATCTTACATTATTTTCCACTGAATATTCAATGTTAATATATAATAAGACTTCAAAATATTTAAGTTTAATATGTTGTGGATGTGGTTTCTTGTTGGTTTTTAAGGCCGTTTTCCATTAATGTTTAGATATTAGTAATTTTATCCAAGTTCAAAGTTGTTTTAAGACAGCAACAGATGAGATTTAGACTTTTTTTGACACTGTTATAGATAGAAGAAGCTGCTCTCATTGTGTGTGTGTGCGTAGTGAACCATATTTGATAAGATTCAGGGCAGAGCCCGGCAACCTTGAAGTACAGATTAGTGTTCTCTGCATATGTGTGAGAGTGCGGTCTTTGCAGCTAGATGCAGAGACAGCCCAGGAGGAAACCGTCATTTGCCGTCACCCTGATGTCCAGGCCAGGGTGACAGATATACGTCTCTGACCTCCATCACTTGTTACCAAAATAATCACTAGAAGATATGCTTCAAGTTTTACGTCCATGTGTGGAGATTTTCGAAGTTTATCTACCAACCAGAATCTTGCTTCCCTAAGTATTGACGTAATTCGTGACCTCTGTTAGAGTATAACTGCTGGTGTCTTGAACATGTACGCAGAGCAGCCTATGAGCTCCATCGCGAGTATTGAAGCTGACTTCTGCGGATGAAGCTGCAAACTAATTTTCTTCAGTAAATTCTTCTCTAATTAATCGCTGGTCTCCTGGTCTTCCTTCATCACACCTGGTCATTTGGGTTTAACTGTAAATTCCCCTAAATTCCGAATGCAGGGCGATTGATTTATTGTCCCGGCCCTAAATGATAACACTCAAAAGACAAACCTGGTAATATGAGGGCAGTCCAGGATCGTGCAGAGCGGACTCCACCAGTTTAATGAGCAGATCCAGGAGCTCGCCTTGGCTCTTCTCCATGCCGAGAAGCCCTTCCTGCAGGGTGCTCAGGCTGGGAATATCCTTGGGCACCTGGAGCCCCAGAATCTTTCCGTAACCATGCAAGAACTCAACCACCCTTAAACAATTGGAGAAGGCCAAACCCGAAAGCACCAGTCCTGGTATCCGTGTCAATTGTGGGAGGGGCTACAGAGGGAGAGAGAGACGACAACTCAATGAGTAATGGTATAAACCATCCCAGATATGACAAACTCAGAGAAAAACAGTAGTAGACTAGTGCAAGTCCCTCAAATTAAAGTATTACCAACAGTATGTATTATTGGTGTCTGTCAACTAGGGATGTGCATTATCGATCCTGATATATCAATACTGATGGGAGTATCGAAAGTAACAGTATATTGATACTAAGGTGCGGTTTATTTACCTGTGATTGTTTAACAAAAAAATGTATGTGTGCAATATGCATTGAATTGGACGGATATCCTATGTTTGCTAATTGTGTAGACTTATTTAAATAGAACGTGAAAAGTTCATATTGATCATGATCTATTCTGTAATGTTAATATAAATCATAAACTGTCAGAATAAAAAGGTTGCATTTTATGCGTGCGACAGCCTGTCACTGCAGTCCCTTATGAAAATGAACCATGGTTACCACTACAGTAAATATATTTTACCATGTGTAAACAAAAACATAACCTAATAAATAGCGATTAAGGTATATTCAATGTTAAAATGCATTTCAAACTAAAAAGGAGTAGTTCACTTCCAGAACATTCATTTACAGATAATGTACTCACCCCCTTGTCATCAAAGATGTTCATGGTTCAAGATGTTTCTTTCTTCAGTTGTAAAGAAATTGTTTTTTGAGGAAAGCATTTCAGGATTTCTCTCCATATAATGGACTTATATGGTGCCCCTGAGTTTGAACTTCCAAAGAAAGAAACATCTTGAACCACGAACATCTTGGATGACAAGGAGGTGAGTACATTATCTGTACATTTTTGTTCTGGAAGTGAACTACTCCTTTAAAGTTAAGATGGTATGATTACCCATTTTACTCTTAGTAATTTTACAATTTAATAAATTTCATAATTTTAACGTTCAGGTTAGAAGTATCGCATTGGTATTGATATCTTTAAAAGTATCGGTATCGTATCGAAAACAAAATAAGTGGTATCGTCCATCCCTTTTGTCAACTGGTGTGGACTGGCAGAGTTGAGCACCGATAAATGTAGCATACTTAGAATGTATTTTACGTGTTCTGCTGTAGGCACATGCTAATCATGCCACACAATTGTGTCTCTTTTAGTGTGGGAAGACAAATCACATGATTCTGTAAATATATCATGTTACTCTGGTTGTGACACCGTGTTAAAAACGGCAGGCATTGCTTGGGTGAATAACGCTGTGTTGGTGATTTGGTACTGTGAACTGGAAAAATTTACCCAACAAATTCACAGAAAGTATCAAAGTGGCTTCCAAAATAAACTTAAGTGCCAAGTGACTAAACTTGTGTATAGGGCTGTTACTATTGATTATTTTGGTAATCAAGTGTAATTTTCGAATCACGTGTAAACTTAGAGTGACTGTTTGAGCTTTTATTTCGAATTCACGATGAACAGTTGGCATTATGAGAAAGATATTGATGCATTTCCTGTGTTCGCGTAGGTTTATAAATGATTTACCTTGTAAATGTAATGAAATGGCACATGTTGCGTTCCCAGATGAACGTTATAATAAACCCAAACTCACAACAATATGCAGAGATGGAGTTTGAGTACAGAAAAAGCGCTATATAAATGTAACAAATTATTATTATTTGAGATGCTCCACACATATAAATGATAAGAGTTTGTGTGGAGCAGCATTTACTGCGAACGGAGATGCTCTGAGATGCACGTACGTGAACTAACCGCATGTAAATAATAAAAGCGCATATATTAAACCTGCATTGCATATATTTATTCAACTGAATCATAGCGTTTGAGAATTCACAATAGCATTTTGCTTTATCATGATTTTTAAATGGGTTTAACATATCATGCAGCCTTGGAAAATGGTCTAATAAGGCATTTCATAGATTTTTGTCCATGGAACGCACCACTTCTGGTATTTTGCCAGTTACTTGAGATGGGCAAAGTGCAATTTTTTTTTAAATCGAGTACTCTATACAAGGACTTGTGACAGCCCTACTTGTGTAATACGTGTGCGTCCCTCAGCACATCAGGCTCACCGTGTGGTCGGGGAGACACATGTCCTCTGCAGGCTTCTTCATCTCCTCTAAGATCATCTGCTGTCTCTTCCTCTCCTCCATTCGTCTCTGAGCCTGCGCCCTCCTCTCCGCCTGCCTCTTTGCTGCCAGCGCAGCCTGCGCTTCGGCCTCTGCTTGAGCCTGGGCTTTGGCCAGAGCCTTGGCTTTGCTGCGGGCCCGGGCTACTTTCTTGATGGGACTGGCCTTCTCCAGGTCCAACGGCTCTGCTGCTGCAGGTGGTGCTGCGACCTTCTTCCTGCGGCCGGGCTTCTTGGGCCCCTCTGCAGCTGAGAGAGGGCTTTCAGATGCCTGGCTCGGAGTCAGAGTCTGAGACTGGTCTTCATCCTGTTCCTGCTCTTTGGCTTTCTCCAGCTGCACAGACACATCAGAAAAGAGCTCAGAACACTGGGATTTACAGCTATTAAACTAAAATTGTGTGTATATCAGGGTTCTTACACCTTCAGACCATTTTAATGACTTCTCCACTTAGCTCAACTTTTACTTCAACAATCCACTTTGTCAAGACAACATTTAAAGGCCTTTACTTCTGATATACTATTCATTTACAGAAACCAGGAGTGGCAAATTATTAAAAGTAATTACATAAAATAATTAAAATTAAATTTCATCATTCCAATAACTGAATGTTCCTCATGGTTTACACTTTTTATAACATGAATTTACATGACTTTTAAAGCTTATATATATATAATAAAATATGAAATGTATTAACTTTCATGACCTTTCCAGGTCTATATGTAAAATATACAGTTAAAATTCATCATTAGAGCTCTGGTTGTTAAAATAAAAAAAAGACAGTTGTTAAAAGAACAAATTAAAATAAGAAATAGGATTGCAGCTTTTAGCTGTTTTAGTTTTTTTTTTTTTTAAAGAGCATTAAAGAAAACTTTAAGCTAATAAACCAATTAAAGAAGTAACTTTAAAGTAACTAATTAAAGAAACAGTACTAAAATTTACAACCGATTACAAACCGTACGTAAGAAAACATTTAACAGGTGCTATTTTTTTCTAACTTCAAGATTGTATTAAAATGCATAATTTTTCAGGTTTTTCATCATCATGAACCCTGTTACAAAGTTCTAAATATATTTGAAGACATGGAGTTTCTTACTTTAGCTTTCCGTTTCTCCTGCTGAATCTTTTTAATCTTTGCATCCTCCTTTCTTTTCATTCTTGCCTGCGTGACAAAAAATCAGATGATCAGCTGGTCCCCAAAACACACTTTTTGTAATGAATAACAAGTCAGCTCACCTTTCTCTTCATTTTCTTCTTGATCTTAACCAGTTTTTCTTTTTCTTCCTCTGTGAGATCCTCTGTAAAACAATGAACATGAACGGAGTTAAGATGCTCATTATATTTCACATAAAAAGCTAGAACTACAAAATGACGAAAAAGGTGGTACTTCTACAACAAGTCAATTTTTATTAAGCCACCTGATCTGAATATTCAGACTCACCCTTTGCCTCCAGTCTCTTCAGCAGCCTGGCATCCACTTTACTGAGCAGATCCTCCATCTTGGGCTTGGGAGGTCGGCCTGGCCGTCTACCTTGAGCTCCTCTGGCTCGGCGGCCACGGGAACGTGGCTCTTTGTCTGGATTTGGTGGACGACCGCGTCTGCCTGTTATAGCCATGATCATGGAGGGCACTTCCTCATTGGCGAGGAGGAACCAATTCATACCCTGTAACAAATTAAAAAGCAATGACATGCCTTGCAGCAGTGTAGCTGTCCTGAATCCATAAACCACATGTTTGCCTGTAGCACCTGTAGACATCTTCATACACACCTCAGGGGTCTCCCGCTCCTCGTAGAAATCACCCACTGGCATGCGTGGACTAAAGCTGAAGTGCTCTCTCGAAACGCCCTGGAGAGCATCCTGATGCCTCTTCAGATACTGGAGAATGAAGGGAGACAAAAGCAACTGGATGAAGACAAGCCTTTTTATCACTCATGCAGATTAGGTTACAGTGGTGCGGTGAGTAATCCTTTGGTGTGCAGGTATAACAGATCTCACCTTGATGACCTCGGGGAACTGCTTCATCCTCCGGCCACAGGGGCTATAGTACCACGTCTCTCCTTTCAGACGGTCCTCGAGCCTCCGGACTCGAATCTCTCGCCTCCAGCTAGCACATGGGAAGCACAGCACATGAAACAGGATTGCTATACTAGTGACACTTCTTTTCTTTTTTTCCCCCCAAATTTAAAGGTAATAAAAAATTATTTAATTATATGCAAGCCCTGCATGTTTCAGAGTAAAAACGCGGCAGTCTTGCAGATTCTATAGACTTTTGGTTTCAGAGATGTTCACAGTCAATGGATACGGCACATTTATAAATGTTTTCACTTTTATTTGATCAATTTTCATTGCACCCCTAAAGTTCTTTTTTCAAATTAGGAGCACATGGGCTCCTTGGGACAAGTGAAGCATCAAGGCCTGGCTATGGATACTTTAGATAAAGGCCTGCTCACCCATGCTGCAAAGGAAATTGGACTTGCTCTTCAGTTGCAATCCGACGCCTTGGGGTATCACCTGTGACTCACAAACAACAGTTTAATCTACTTTAACCTTAAGTGCCAGAAGTATGCATATAAAAGAGACTGAGCACTACTTAAGAACAAAGAGCCAATTTCAAACATGTAGGTACCTGCTGCGGAGCTGTTATCATAGTCATCTTCTTCAGTTTTTCCTTCGGAGAACTCTTTGGGTGGTTTGGGAGGCTTTGCCTCGTCCACGCCTTCTTTCATCTTGCGCTTCCAGATCTTCTTGGGCCGCACTATGGGGCTCTCGCTATTGGTCATGGTTAAGTCACGGACGAAGGTAATTGGATCAATTAAAAGGTGAGGCTGAGCATTTGAAGGAGCTGAGGTATCAGTTGGGACGCCCTCCTGTTCTTTTGCCTCTTTAGAGATTTTCCTCTTCTTCACTGCAGTCGGTGAATTATCGTCTGTTTTCTTTCTCCTTCTAACCTTTTCTTGTTTTGGGCCATCAGGTGTTAACTTTCGCTTCTTGATCTTGGAATCAGGAGAGCCAACTGGAAATAATTAAAACAGTATATTAAAACAGCATTAACTTAATTTTGCCCATCTGATTCATTAAAGACAATGACTTAAAAATCTTAAAAAAAAAAAAAAAAATCTGTAAACAATTAGTTATGCAAGCATGATAGTAAAATTGAGCAATGCATGTACTTTCAGCGGTCATCTTTGGGGTTCTAGGCTTCCGTGGCTTTTTTGTTGGCTTGGCGATAAGGGCGTCAGACATATGTGTGGTCGTGCCTTCAACAGAACCGCTTACGACTGCTTGCAGCGCTTTAACCGTCATTACAGAGAGCGCAGATATTCTGTCACCTCCTGAAGTATCAGGTCCACTCTCTTTGCCAAGAATATGATCACCTGTGGGAATAAAATGTGTTTTGTTTAAACAAAAGACATCAAAAGACGTCAACAATACATCTGCCAAGCATTCAGATCACCATCTGAAACTTTAGTGTTCAAATACACCTGAATAAGAGGTAAAATTACACATTATATTTATTATACCAATATATTATACATCCCAAGACTTTGGGACCATATTGGTTACCGGCCAATAGTACATTTAGTACATGCCCATTACCATTACTGTCATCGAAGGCTCTCTCTGGGCCTCTTCAGGTCACTTTTGTTTAAAAGTTTAACATTTTGAAATGTAAAAAGCTTCATCGGAATGGTAGGAGACTTGGTAACTTAAACGGCATTTGGTATGTGAACACAAATTTTGAGGGCATGATTCGAAAAGGCTAAATGGACGAAAAAAAAAAAAAAGAAAAGTGTCACACTCGTGGTCTTCACTGTAAGAAATGACCACCATAGGAAATTATTTGGAAATGGGGAACATGGGATAATACCAGTGCTGTCAAACGATTAATCGCATCCAAAAGTTTGTTTACTTAATATGTGTGCCGTGTATATTTATTATGTATATATAAATACAAACACATGCATGTATATATTTAAGAAAAATGTTGTTTATATATTAAATATATGTATATTATAAAAATATAAATATATAAACATAAATATTTTTAAAAGATATACATAATAAATATACAGTACACATATATTATGTAAACAAAAACTTATTTTGGATGCGATTAATCATTTGACAGCACTAGAAAATACAGAAAAAGGTTTGCATGTACAGTCAGCCATGATGCAGAAGAAAATTGCACAGCTAGTCTCGATTTTAACCTATATTACTGCATTAATTGATTTTTTTCTTCAATTGGAAAACATTTATCAATTCATAATCATTGCATAAATGTTAATTGGTATCATAATTTTTGTATCAAAAGACAAAAATAAAAAATTTTATTGAAGAAAAATATATAACAATCGATTTTTCCTGAAAAAAAAAAGAAAATAATTCAAGGCTTTGGTCACTTTAGACCAGCAAGGTATCAAGAGTGACCCAAAGATGAAAGGGCTTGGAGGGTTAAAATTAATCAAAACCACTAATAATTTATCACTGTTAAATGTAATCTTCAGCAAATGAACATTGACTCGTTTGCTTATTAATCCATTATTAGTGCATTGAAAATCTCACCTTTGATAGAGTGTGTAGAGGCATTAATCGATGCAGAAAGCAGGGAGGAGCCGTTTTGTGAGGTGTCGTTTAAAGAGGAGTCATCCAATAGAGACGTGTTATCTTTGAGGGACGCCTCCTCAGTGGAACTCGTAGAGGTCATGGAGCTGTTCAAGTTTTCTTCTTCACAAGAAGTGTCCTGCAAGACCCTGGAGTCATCAATCATGGATCCTTCTGTAAACTTTGATTGGTCTCCAGTCTGAGAAAGACTATAAGAATTATCAAAAGTGTCCATCATTGAACTCCCATCCTCAGCTCTTGAGCTTTCAAGGTAGGTTGACTCAGCCAAGGACGGATAGTCCAGTGACGTGTCAGTGCTAAAAGAATCATTTAAAGTCTCACTTTCTCCTTTCCTCGGGGCAGCCTGATCTCTGATACTATTAGAGTCCTTTCTCCCAATGTCCATAGTGTCTCTTTCAGGTTCCTTTGGAACAATGAAAGTCGGTTCAAGGTTTTGACCATGAATTTGCACCTTAAGCATCTCAGCTTGAGCCTCATTGCTGGATGTGCCCATTATGACTCCAAGTTTACTCTGGGAACCACAGGCCTCATGTTTACCATGAATCAGACTAGAGTGCGATTCCCCAAAGTTGGGCCGTAATACACCATGAGAACTCATCTGCCCTGGACTGTGAGAAGAAACATCTACATTTGCCATCATATCTGAATGTTGAGCTGCAGAACCAATGAGGGTACGATACACATTTGGAGTAGCAGAAACATTGAGACTTGCTGAAGATGCCTGAGAAGAATAGCTAACAACAGGAGGTGGTGCAGATGAAGCCAAAGCGGCAACTTGAGGAGAACCAGCGACCACAGACAGAAGTGCAGAGACTGTGGGTAGAGAGACGTTATCGGCAACAGATGTTGGAGTTGAGGAAGCAGCAGGATATTTAGGACTCTGGCCTGTTAGAGGTGATGCCTCTTGGGGTCCTTTAAGTGGTGCCAACGCAGGAGGAGCGGAGACAACAGATGGAGATGCAGCTAAAGATAGAGGTGTTGGAGAGACCTGTGGACTTTTTGATCCCTGGGCCTCCGCCAGAGGCTGCGCAGCAGGCACAGTTGGAGGATGCATCAAGGTCTTTGAAGAAAACACCACAGGCTGGTTGTGGGAAACAACAGGTGGAGCTCTGGAGCTCTTAGGAGAGGACATTGAAGGAGGTTTACCAAGTCCTGCAGGTGTTCCTTCAGCTGATGAAGGTCCAGAGAATCCAGGTCTTTGGCCTTGGACCGTCTGAAGCGGTGGTGTGAGAGGAGAGGGTGGAGAAATGGACGCATTTGCGCCGACACCCGAAGCTGTAGATAAAGCAAATCCTGAAGATGAAGGAGAATGTGAATCCTGCCCAGAGACCGTTTTCCGAGGCGGACTTGCTAGTGGTGGAGGAGATCCAGAGACCGGGGAAGAACTAAGCTCTTTTGTGGCAGCTCCCATCTCCTGACATTGTTTTACAGGTTTCGCCAGGTCCACGATTGGATGCTGCGCACCCTGGTTATAGTCGGTAGAGGAAACGGGGCCAGGGGGCTTTACAGGAAAACTCTCAGTTTTGGGCAAACGTTGGGGTACAGAGCTTCTCTCCACTCCATTGAAGCCTTTATCCGTTTCTTTGAAGGACTCATTCATAGGAACTACAGACCACAAAAAAAACACAAAAAAAAAACACCCACACAACAGCTGTTAGTAAGACACGAAAGAACATAAAACAGTTCAGACTGGTAGCAAAAATCCACATTCATTTGTACATGGTTTGAAATGCAACTAAAATTGGATTTTTAGGTCAGAAATGTGGCTTGGAATTTAGTGCACTATACTTTTAATGTGCAGGCAACTAGAGTTCAAATCCAACTTGGGTTGTGCAATAGCATGTGTACAGAATTCACTCCTTTACACTCACTATCTACGTAATGAAATATAAGCGGTGTATAACGAATGAGTGTACAGGACAAAAATCAACATATGCATCAATGTGGAATCTACAATAAAGCCTCTGATGGCTGTTGTCTCGTGCTCCTCTGAGCAATTTAAATACAGTGTGAATAAGGTCAAAGCAGAGCAAAAAAAAATTAAGACACAGACAATGCATTTTGATCTTCAATGAAAAGCACAGTGTTGTTGATTGTTTTATTGCATCTAGGCTGCGTGCAGTTTTCCACTGTCTGATGAATGAGGGATAATGTGGGTGGAAAAGAGAACTGGGGCAAGATATCACCTGTTTACGGACTGTTTCTCAGTTTGAATCACTTCCTAATCCAAAAAGTCAACTACCATTAGTGAAAACACGTCTGACTGGCCTAAAGTTACTTTTGTCAGAGGACAGAATACTAGCGCTGGTGATATTAAAAGCCATTCAGGAAGTGCATAGCACCACCTAAGTACAGGAAATCAGAACATGCATGATAAAACACGCAGCCATTTTTGTAATCGTATTACTTACAGTATGAATGCCAAAGATTATATATTGTTTCCACAAAGCCATCTTCAAACAAGCGAGACAATCTTGTTTTGAAATGCTACAGACCTCATAAAAAAAAACTGAGTATGCAGCTGGTCATATGTGCAACATACCAAAATGGTTTATTAATTTAAGGCAATGTACTAGTATGCATAGATCTTTACTAAGGCTTAATTTAAGAGGGGGAAAAAGTGAGAATTGGGCAGGAGTGCCACCACTTAAAACCACTGTTTTATAGTTAACAAAAAAACTGATAAAGATAAACAACGTAATTTTTTTTTTTGTTGTTTAATTAACAAAAATTAAATAAGTGAGTACATGATAAATCCACCTTTCAAACTGTGTTTTTGCCTTAGCCTTAAGCACAACCAAAACAATGTTTTATTCATTAACCGCTAGAGGGAAGTTACACAGCGTGCATACCTTTTTAATGGGAAAATTTCAAATTAAAACAGTTTCGAGATTCTAAAACTAAAATAATATCAAATTAATTCGTTTTTTTACAACTTTACGACCCAACTCTATTAAACGTCAATAGCAATTAGCGCTGCACGATTGTGACAAATCATAATTGTCGATTATTCACTTGAAATTTAAAATTGAATTGCGATTATTAATTACGATTTTCACAATTTAAACTGAATGATGTTTTGAGTAGCTTTATACCATCGTTTGAAGCAACTGCATGCTATATTTTTATATGAAAATAAAACTGAAAGCACACTTACTGAAAAACGTTTATCACTTTTCTATACCATTAAGACTTAAATCTAACTAAACATCTTAAGCACACCAAATAAAGTGGACTTTATCATTTTTTAATCGCACCTTTGAATGATTACGTAATTGTGGCATCCCTAATTGTAATCACGATTAGAAATTCGATTAATCGTGCAGCCCTAACAGTAATAACACTAGACTGCGATGAGAAATCTGATGTTGTTAAATATTTAGCACTTTAACTTTGGCAGCCCTACAATACTAACTAATGCAAAATAAATAAATAAAAAATGAGAGCATTAAAAATAGTGCTGTCAAATGATTAATCACATCCAAAATAAAGTTTTTGTTTACATAATATATGAGTGTGTACTGTGTATATTTATATACAAGTACAAACACATGCATGAATATTTAAGAAAAATGTTGTTTATATTTTAAATACATTTATATAGAATACAAAATATAATAATAATATAAATATATACATGAATGTATTCTGAAAATATTGAATTAATGTGTGTGTATTTATATATACATGATAAATAAACAGTACACATACATATATTATATAAACACATTTTTTTATTTTGGATGCGATTAATCGTTTGACAGCACTAATTAAAAATAAAACCTGAACTGAAATTACAAATTAAAAACTACATAAAAATTCTAAACCATAACAACCCTGTTTCCAACACTCTGAGGCCTGTTTGTGGCAGTAACTCACCTTGTATCTCTCTGCTCTTAGGCGAACCGCTGTCAGGCACAGCAGAAAGGGACCTCATTGGGACTGGAACATGATGGGGACTGCTTCTGCCTCCTCCACTGGCCACGTGATGGTGCTGAGGGCTTCCTCGTGGAGGCGTAAAGCTCTGCGCAGCAGGTGTTATCATCTGAGTCTGCGCTTGAGACTGAGTTTGGGCCTGCGGTTGGGACTGGTGTGATGGATGCTGGTAATACGGCATTCCATTAGGCATCACACCATAATGCTGCTGTTGCTGCTGGTGTTGAGGTGGGTGGTGGTGTGAATGGTGTTGGAGATGATGCGCAGCTGCAGACTGGTGCTGCAAGGCCGGAGGCTGCTGATGATGCTGGGATGCTGGGATCCCCTGGTTGGGATACGTTCCAAACATGCTGTGAGAGTTGTATCCCATGGGCATCGAAGATCCCCCCTGCGGCTGCTGCTGCCCAGGATTTTCCCTGCCCCAAAACTGCAGCCCAGCGTCCGGAGGTTGCCGGGACGGTCCCATACTGCCATTGACTTGGTACGGTCCATGGCCCTGGAAGTGGTGCTGAGGCTGCTGTGGTTGTATCCTACCCTGGGAACCCGGTTTCTGGTGCAAACCTTGGGGCGGGACGGGCCCCATCGCCGGGTTGTAATGAGACTGGCCCCACAGATACTCAAACCCCATGCTGCCTGGGAGGTGATGGTTGCTCATATGAGGATAAGAGGAAGAAGGAGGGTGGGCGCCTGGCTGGCTGCTCCCACCTGCAGTAGTGATGCCGTTCACATTCATTTCGCCATTCAGATCTATGTGACGAAAAGCATCAGTTAAAAACAGAGCATTAAATGGACAGTTCACCCACAAATGAAAATTCTGTCATTAATTACCCTCATGTTATTCCAAACCCATAAGACCTCTGTTCATCTTCGGAACACAAATTAAGATATTTTTGATGAAATCCGAGAGCTTTCTGACCCTCCATAAACAGCAGGGATCCCACCACGATCAAGGTCCAGAAAGGTAGTAAGGATATTGATAAAACAGTCCATGTGAAATCAGTGATTCAACCATGTAGCTACGAGAATACGTTTTGTGCACAAAGAAAACAAAAATAACACTTTAACCAATAATTTTAACAATGTACCTTTCTGGGCTTTGAACGTGTCAGTTGTATTGCTGTCTATGGAGGGTCAGAGAGCTCTCGGATATCTTAATTTGTGTTCTGAAGATGAATGGAGGTCTTACAGGTTTGGAACGACATGAGAGTGAGTAATTAATGACAGAATTTTCATTCTTGGGTGAACCATCTCTTCAAAGACACAACGTTTATGGATTTACAGACTACATGTATGGATAAAAAATTTAATAAAATGCAAATACAAGACAGAGACTCACTTTTCCCTTGCTGGGGGAAGCTCATGGAGGACCCGTTAGTATAGAGAGAATCTCCTGAGGAATGCTTCAGTCCTGAGTTAGCTGACACAGAAGAGTGGGGCCCATAGTTGAAATGGTTATTTGCTTCCATCTGGCGGAAGAAAAATAAAAAAAAAACAATTGAAAGATGATACGAGACATTTTTAGTATTAAGATACTTTCACTTGTGCCACGTTCTCATGCACAGACAACTGTAAATATTACAACTGTCATCTGACTTCCCTGAAAAGTGTAAACACTATCCCTGCATCTAAATATGAATACTAAACGGTATGTAAAATCAGTATTGTTGTGACCCAAATGATACACTAAACACTATGAACAATACAAATTTTATAAGGTTATCTTGTCCAGCGTGAATGCATGAAGTGTCCATCCCACACTTTGTTTTTTCGGTTAATTAAATGCACATCCAGCCATTTGAAGTGCACTTTATTATTGAAATTTTCAATGTGAACACAATAAGCACACTATTTATACTAAAAAATGGCACAGAATGGTGCATAAGGACACAAACTAGGATGCACCTTATGTCCAAATTCATAGTGTTCAATAAAACTAGGCGAAAAGTACTCAGATGAGCTACTACTTCAGATGAGATTCTGAAGTACGTATCCAAAGCACACTTTACTATCCCACGAAGGCCATAGGAGAGGATTATGAATGGCAGTGAAGCAATGCAACTGATGCCGTAGGTCTCATGACAAAAGGAGTACGCCTGGATTACATTCATACTACAACATACTTTTTTTAATCAGTTGCAAAGTTTGTTCCTCATCAACTGTAGTGCCTACAAGACTCGGTATGTGACTTCTGACACATTCTGTGATTTTCCAAAAAATCTGATACAGCAATACTTTCCATTTATCTAGCAATGACAGACAGGGTGTGGGATATATTCAAGAAACCTACTTTAACACTTTAATGTCATTATAAACATTAGTCATGACATGTGATTTTGGCATGGATGAAAATGAGGCTTTGAGGACCAGAATGTTACTTATATATATATATACTTTTGGCAGACAGTTTTATACGAAACAACTTACATCAGTTCAGTTATTCCCTGGGAATCGAACCTATAACCTAGGTGTTGCTGCTAGGTCCATGCTTTTACAGTTTGAACAACTCAATAGGTTGTGCTTTTGTTTACCTTGGTGCCTGGCATTCAGCTGTCAAACTAAAACTAGCTTTAAAAAAAAAAAAAAAAAAAAAGTGGATCAGCGTAAATGTGTGTGTAAAATAAAAATAAAAGTCATGGAAAAAATTATTCCAAATAACCTGACTGACATTTCAACTCTTTACTAATACCACAATTACTATTTTAAACAATAGGCAGATCCTTCTCGTCTTTCCGTACTAAAACCTGCAGACTCAAACTCTCGCCCAACCCAAGTACACAGCGTTTAACGCATATTAACCACAGTGTTAAAGACAGTGGCTGCGTCTCAAAACCTAGCGATCTATACGGCTTTATCAGCATTGTTGGCGCGTACATAACGTTCTAATTGGATTTTCTGCATCTTTGTGGACGTTCCGAACGTTCCGAACGCAGCTACACTGCTGTGCAGGAGCCGGGGTGCGAGGTTTTGAGACGCAGCCAGTGAACACTGCTGTGGCGGACATCACAAATATTGCTCTTCACATCTCAACATAAAATGTCGCAGATAAAGCCGATGAGATGCCCGAGCAATCGCGTTAAATAACACACACCTCACACTCAGATCTCACGCTGAACGCCAGCCTCAAACTCAACGATTACACCTGAAACATAACAACAAGTCAGTCCTGGACATTTTTTAGAAAATCTAATTAAAACGACCTCATGTAGATTTATGCATTTAGATCAATTCCGGCGGCGCTAATTATTTTATGCGTGTCCATCATTAGCCACACGGCTAACAGTAAACACATCCAACTCAAAACTGTATGATTTCATTCAGAAAGGCGCGACACAACGCCACTAAAAGCCCAACACATGCTAAGAAAAAGTGATGTTTAATTACATATTAAACGGGAAATGTGAATAAATGAAAGAGATGTGGGAATCGGTTAGCATGGAGGCTAAGCGCTACACATGACCATGCGCTGCTTCTAGATCACACACACATATATAAATATATATATACACATTTAATAAAACTTCTCCAACACCAAAACACCACAACTCAGGGTAAACCAGCGCATATCTGCTCTAACCCGGTTTCTTCGTTCAATTTAATATCATTACACTTAACCCATAAAACGAAGAAAAAGAACAACAACCGACACAAAACGAAAACAAAAACACACCGCTTTAAGATAAAAGACTAATTATGAATGAACACATATGACCAGACATAAATTTAATGGTAAGTGATGTACATAAAGAAAACATATGGCTATACAGACACTTATAAAATGATGTTTTGATGTGAAGTTTGCTGAAAGTGCTGGGTTTATGAGGAGAAGCCGTGACTGAATGAGGCCTGTGTCCCGCATCACACCGATTATCAGACAATATTCACAGATTAGCATTCATAATACAATATCTCGGAGTATGAATGAAATTGGGCTCGAAATTAATTTAACAGCAATTAATCATCGATAAAAGTGGTGTAAACGTAAACAGCAGGTGTTATTTACATAATCACGGGTTTGTGCGTTATTTAAATAATTAAAGACGTACAGATAAAACAGGCTGATTATATAAATACTGAGGGTTTGTGAGCTGTGAGACACTAGAGGTTATCTTACTGTGTTTTTAAAGCTCGCCTCAACACATGCGATGTTAAAAACAGACGTTTATCGGCTCGTCTCAGAAGGTCATGTTTCGTTGATTAATTCGGGTTATTCTCCAGATATACACTGAGAGAAAATGAGGCAGCATCACCCACACAACACACTCTCAAAAGTTTCCCCGTATAATGATAATAAAACTGCCCAACCTCGATATCTGCCGATCGCACAGGAGACAGAGACTATGCCCCCCGGCACGGACCAATGTGGATGAAGAGGGTGTAAGCGATGTAGATAATAAACGGGTAAATCGCTAACCTTTGGGTTTCAGAATTGCAAACATGGCTGGTAATGTTTGAGCGCAGCCATGATCACAGACGAGAGAAAGAGAGCGAGCCGAAAGAGGAAGTGAAGGAGCGCGCGCCTCTGGGTCTTAACGCCGGCTGGATGCGCTGCAGAGACGAAGAGGAGACCGCTGCCATCTGACACGAACCAGTCTCTCATTGACAAAACAGCCGTGCATAGACCACAGTACCCCTGTGAGCACGACTGTCATCAATGTGCACAGATAATGTGATATTACCGAAGGCCATATGTGACCCTGGACCACAAAACCGGTCATAAATAAGGGTCAATACGCTTTCCATTGATGTACGGTTTGTTAGGATAGGAATCTGAGGGTGCAAAAAAATCTAAATATTGAGAAAATCGCCTTTAAAGTTGTCCAAATTAAGTTCTTAGCCATGCATATTACTAATCAAAAAATATGTTTTGATATAGGAAATTTACAAAACATGATTTTTACCTAATATCCTAATAATTTTTGGCATAAAAAGAAAAATCGATCATTTTGACCCATACAATGTGTTTTTGGCTTTTGCTCCAAATATAGACCGGTTTTGTGGTCCAGGATTACATATAATGTTACTGAAGACCACTTAAGTGTGCATAAAGATTGTTTCTTAACACTTAAATACATTTTTAAAAAGTGTCATTTGTAATAATGTCAAATTGAAAGGTTTACATTTCAGATCAGTGTTTCAGATCATCTTTTGTAATGCGTCAGAGAAGCAGGCTACTTGATTATTATTTTAACTGTAGTGCTATTTGACTTTACATTTAATGTTAATGTATTTTAAAAGACCAGCAGTTTGGAGAATGGATGGAGGCATGTTTTAAATGCCAAATTGAAACTTCTGCTACAAATGAATAATTAAAAATATATTTAAATAGGCCTATATATATGACATAGAAGTTTCAATAGAGATGAAAAGTATATTTTATTATAAATGTTTGTCAGTACATTCAGCCATACACTTTAACCATATTTTCACACACAATAAATGAATTATGAAATTACAAAGATGTATAACAATTATAAAGATGTCCTTATATGGGTCAAAAAACAGCCTTAAGTTCAATTAACGGCATGCAATATAAATGTAAAACATTTTCATTTGATTGACATGCAGTTAAGTGTCAGAAAACACAACATACTTCTTTTAAAGTATTATTTTCCATAAAAAATAACATTTTTTTTTTTTTATTATTATTTTATTATGCAAAGCAGCTTCTGAACAGACAGCTGGATTTGATGAATAGCCATACAAAACTGGTTGACTTTCCCAAGTCCCTACTGGTGGAAAATCGATTATTATGATATTCAGTTGCAAATACACGTAAAAGCTTTCCTAAAAAGCTGTCTTCCATTGCTGTTTTATTCAGCAAGGATGCAATAAATTGGCCAAAAAATACAGTAAAACATTCATACTGTTTCAAAACATTTTTGTGTCAAATAAATTCTGTTCCTTTAAACTTTCTATTCATAAAAGAATCTTGAAAAAGGACAATCACGGTTTCCACAAAAATATAGAGCAGCACAACTTTTTTTTCAGCATTGATAATAATAAGAAATGTTTATTGAGCAGCAAATTAGCATATTAGAAAGATTTCTGAAGGATCATGTGACACTGAAGGCTGGAGCAATGATGCAAAAAATTCAACGCACACACACACACACAAAAAATAATAATAGTAAGAATTTTCACTATGAAATTGCTAGTAAATTTATTGAATAATATCGCCTCTGATTGGCCTATACACAGGGGCCCAGTCAGATTGTGGCCTTGTCTCAAATCGTATTCTTAAGGAATTCTGATGAGTATCATGACGGGTGTCCCATGTAACATTTTCGGTTTCATTTGGGACAGGGTGTAATTTCTACCACATTTGTCTGCAGCTATTTGCTCCATCTTGTAAATATGTGACCCTCGACCACAAAAGCAGTCTTAAGTCGCCGGGGTATATTTGTAGCGATAGCCAACAATACATTGTATGGGTCAAAATGATCAAATTCTCTTTTATACCAAAAATCATTAGGATATTAAGTAAAGATCATGTTCCATGAAGATATAAATATGTAAATTTCCTACCGTAAATATATCAAAACTTCATTTCTGATTAGTAATATGCATTGCTAAGGACTTAATTTGGACAAATTTAAAGGCGATTTTCTCAATATTTTAATTTTTTGCACCCTCAGATTCCAGATTTTCAAATAGTTTGTCAAATATTGTCCTATCCTAACAAACCATACATCTACGGAAAACTTTATTTATTCAGCTTTCAGATGATGAATAAATCTAAATTTAAACAAATTGACACTTATGACTGGTTTTGTGGTCCAGGGTCACATTTGTGGTCAGTTGAATGAAAAAGCAGGGCCGGTTGCAACAAACTCCTTTAGTAATATAAAATTCTGAGCAAATTGCCATTATTGATTCCTTTTCAATACTCAGATGTGTTGCTGCTGAGGGGAAGACTTCATGTGTGTATGGAGCGGAACAGAAATCCGTCAGGCTTTAGGGCCCAGCTGAGATGCTCAGTCTGAAGTCACTGGAGAGGAATGGATGCGCAGCTACAATGCGGCTGTAGAGGCCATGCCATTCATCCAATAATAGGTAGATAATATGTGTAAAAAACTGCATTTATCCAGAATATTCCCTTTTTAAATAGGCATTTATGGCATATAGGCATTTACCGCATTTATGCTTAACTAACATGGCAGAAAATGATAGATAGGCTACACCCTGCTGGTTGGTGTGAAGAGAGAGGTGTCCGCGTGCATGGCGCGCGTCGTTATGAACCCACCATCATTTTCGCACCTCCTTCTTGACCTCGAGGCGACATGATGCATGAAAGCGCGAGTTGTGGATGCTTATTAAATACGCCTCTGGAGATACGGAATTGGCAGGTAAAAACAACAATTGTACCTCATGCTTGGGCAGATTTCCCATCACCTTTATTATTGAACAAGTTACTGAAGGGAGGAGTCTTTACAATAAGGTTCCATCTGTTGACATTAGTTAACATGAAAAATACTCCTAAAGCATTTTTATTTATCTTAGTTAATGTTCAATTCAACATTTACTAATACTAACATATAAAGTTGTATCTGTTAAAGTAATATTTCACCTCAAATATGAAAATTTGCTGAAAATATACAAGATGTAGATGAGTTTGTTTGTCCATGTGAACAGATTTGGAGAAATGTAGCATTGCATCACTTGCTCACCAATGGACCCTCTGTAGTGAATGGGTGCCATCAGAATGAGTCCATCAGTGATGGATTTGTCTATTACAAAGACAGCTTTTCACTGCACTGGAGTCGTGTTGTGGATTATTGTGATGTTTTTATCAGCTGTTTGGACTCTCATTCTGACGGCACCCATTCACTGCAGAGCATCCATTTTCTGAGCAAGTGATGTGATGCTAAATTTCTCCAAATCTGTTCTGATGAAGAAACAAACTCATTTACATATTGGACAGTTCACCTAAAATTTAACTTGTGCCATCATCCATCACCCTCAAATCATTTCAAACCTGTATAATGTACTTTTTTCTGAAACGCAAAATATATTTTGAAAAACAACAGTGACTTTCATTGTATTTTGTTTGTGTTACTCAAGTTTGGGTTGAAACTATAGTAAATGCTGGCTGTTTTCATTATTGGGTTAACTGTCAATTTAAGTGTTCAGCAGAAAAAAAATGAAAAGGTAAGCATTGAGTAGTTTATTAGAAATATGCAGACAAAATCGAAAGCTTTTTTTTTTTTTTTGAAAACATTGATAGGAGTCAACCAGCAATATGCACAAACATAGCCCTGGCTAGCACCTAATTTTGATAGTGCAAACTTATTTGGTCGTTTTGTTTTAGATTTGATTGGAAACATACAATACCTTTCTGTTTCCCCATCTTTTACATTTGAAGACATCATATTTGATACCGCGGTCACAATATGAAAGACACTAATGGTCCAATACCAAATACAGTGCTAATATAGACTTTGGGGAAACTGATCAGTTTGGAGAGAGTCAGAAAATATCAACATCCAAAAAATCTGGTACCACCTCAAGAGACATATGAAAAGAAGTACTGTATATTAGGGCAGTGAGTCTTATCTCTAATAACTGGAATTTACAGTTTCCAAAATCCATAATCATTCTTAGGCTTTAAATCACAAGATTTGCAAGACAAACTCTCTCCACCTCTGCAAAGTTTCACTTTTCATTTTAATTTCAATGCCTTACAATAAAAAAAAAGAAACTTTCCATCACATCTATTGCTTTTCAGTTGAAAAAATACGAATACAGTGCAGTTTTTCCAAACAGTTTAAGTATACATGTTTTTAGTACAGATTAAAACAAAAAAAAGCCAGGACTGGTCATAAGGAGAGAGGAAACGAAGCTCTGTACAACAATATGCATAATAATTCCCAACAGAGGTTTATGACGATTTTCTGAAGTGCAGCCACCGAGACAGAGGTGATGCTTATGAACTCAACGGTCTCACTGAATCCAGCTTTGCTCTCTTTCAGATCCTCTTTTCATTATGTTATCCCCCTCTCCTCCTCTGTCTGTCCACAATGTGCCAGTCGCTCATTCCAGATCTGGCATTTCTGGAGAAAAACACCAACATGTTAACAAGTATAATAATCTGTCATAATTGTACTCTCTTTTGTTGTTCCAGCTTGTATAAGTTTCTTCAGTAAAACACAATTGAAGAAAATCTATTATGCACTGGTTGCTTTTCTTGCAGTTACAATGAATGAGGACCAGAGTTTAAGCTTTCATTAGTGCTTTTGTTTCTTTCTGGAGCTTGCCAGGACATTATAAATTATTCATAAATTCAGTGTTTATTAAATATATTCATCATAAAAACGGATTGTGTTTCTTTAAAAGACTTCAAAGCCCTTAATTCATATGGCTTGTTTATTGTCCAAGTACTTTTTAGCTTGAAAATGTTGATTTCATAGACAAATGATTTCAATGGATGGCCAACAATTTTGAGAGAACATTAAAAGTAAAGGATGTAAAGACATTTTTGGGTTGAACCATCCCTTCAAATCAGTAATGGCTCTAAACGTACAAGCTAGAAAAAGAGAAAAACTTACTTTCATCATCACTATCAGCCAATTCCTGAAAAAAATCAACAGCGAGTTATTAAAGAGCAGAAAAATGACGTTACATGTTTTAAGGCAGGAATGGGTCACTACAGTCAATTAGTGATACGGTTTTGTTTATCTAGATACTTTTAGTTTTACTATTTACTGTGCTTTGAAGTGGATCAATTTAGAGAAGCAGCTGTTTTAGCCTGATGCCAGCATTTTAGACTGTCAGTAAAGTAAATACTTGTTTCTAAATTGATCCCCTTTCAAGTTAAAAACATCTCCTGTCAAAAGCATGTTGAGACCTCTGTGTTCGGTTCCATTCTGTTACGCTCCACCCCTTAGAAGAAATGCATCTGATTGAACGTGACCCACCCTAAATGAACCTCATTATACTGGGATTCTTCAAAGTGATCATTCAGACAACCCAACCAGTTAATGACAAATAAGTGGTTTTACACATCATTAGTTTCAGCTGAAGTTCTCTCACCCTCATGTCATTCCACACCTATATGATTTTTTTTTTTTTCTCAGTGGAACAGAAAAGATGATATTCTGAAGAATGTTTTTTTTGTCCATACAATGTTATTTTAGACCACAGTATGGACACATTTTTCAAAATAATCTAATATGAAAGTCAAAACAAAAACATTGGACCACCTTAATTGTATGAAAAAAATAAAAAAACATGTTGGGCTGGAAATGACATGAGGCTGAGTGAAAGATTTGGATGAACTATCCTATTAAACTAAACTTTATTATACATATGAAGAAACTATTAAATCTTACATCATCTGCTCCATCTAGGTCTGGTAAATCATCTTCTCCTCCCATGTTGCCCATCATCTAAAACCAACAAAGCAAGTCAGTACACCACATTAATTACAGACATACTCGTCACAAAATAACCATAATAATACGCAATACTGCCGGGAGGGTGAATTATAGTTATTGTATAAACTAAAAAGTACTAACCTCTGAAAAGCGATCATAGTTGGACAAATCTTCATCTGAATCATCCTCCCAGTCTTTCCAGTTGTTGAAGTCAACACTAAGCCAGTTGAGCTGTAGACAAAATTCAAGTGAGACAAACAAAATACACGTATATCAAGTTTGATCAGTCAACAATGCAATTACGGATGCACGAGCTGATACGATAAGCTGAGAATTATTTTATACAACAGGTTATATGGAAAAACTAACAGTTAACTAGATACATTGCCAAACAACTTACGATGCCACAAACTACTGCTAGGTTTAGCATTTCATTTTAAAACCCAGAAAAATATGCAAACACGTGTGTTACTATTAGACTTGCTCAACAAGATTCTCTTCAGAAAGCCGGCCATGGAAGATTAAATTTACACTATAGCGCCTCTTGTGGCAGCACTGAGAATGACTTGGATTTCATTATCAACACATTATGCAAAAATAATGCACAGAATTGCACTTGCATAGTTAGAAGCCTTTAGATTAATGTACTTATCTAGAGGCATATTTCCATTCACTTTTAATACAGTTTGAGCTCAAATTGTCAAGATATCTGACATAGTCCTTAATCAAATAATGACAGTGATAATTGTACAGTTGACAGTAAATAGGGAACAAAACTTGCCTTTGCTTTGTCTTTCGTTAACCTGGGCCAGGATTTCCCTGACACCGCTTTCCGTAAACAGCACAAGATCGACCGGTCTGTACGCCTGTGCTTGGATCCCTGAGAATAGAAAGTAAAACATTACACAAAATGTGCTCATCCTGAGATGTGCATCCCAGTGGGGGTAAACTGAAACGGGATCGCTCAACTGTGTGCTAAACTCACATCTTGATCGATGGATTCAAAAAGGTCGATTTCATTTGAGTACTTCATGTTATCCATCCCACTGAGACAGCTGAAAGAGAGCAGAAGACAGCATTAGCTGAGCCACAAAGCACTCACGCTACAGCATACAATCTAAGGAAACGGCAATAAAAAGCCTTGTGTTTTACATAGAAGATTAAAGTTACCTGAAACCAAATTTGGACTTTTCAAAATTTACATTCACATCCTTGCTGTCCTCCACCAAAAACTCAATGAAGACACAGTCCCGTCTGTCGTACCACTTAGCAGCTGCTGGATGCCTGATAAGAGAAATGTATTTTTGAATTAAAGCTAAAAACATGGGATAATTTACAGATTTTATATGTGGATATAATAATTTAAATAGGATCACTGAATATTATGTTGACCAATCAGCTGATATTTGATCATTTAAGGTTATAAAATATATCTCGTCAACAGACAAACATGCTTTTCCCCATTTATTGTCAAAGACACTGTTTTTCCCATATATCTAAACATTTTTGAGCATCTCTTATTTGCGATCACTACACTGTAGTGAGAGGTAAGGTTTTTTTTATAAGAATTAATCATTTTCTTCAGCAATAACAGATTAAAATGATCAAAAGTGATAGCAAAGACATTTATAATGTTAAAATAAAAAAAATATATATATTTCAAACAAATGCTGTGCTTTTGAACTTTCTATTCAAAGAATCCTGAAGAATAAAATCTATCATGGTTTCCACAAAAAAAAAAAAAAAAAAATGAAGCGGCTCAACTGTTTTCATCATTGATAAGAAATGTTTCTTGAGCAGCAAATCTGAATATTAGACTGATTTCTGAAGGATCGCGTGACACTGAAGACTGGAGCAATCACAGGAATAATTAGCATTTTAAAATAGTTATTTCAAATTATAATAATTTTACTGCGCCCCCCTCATATTTTAATCATCAAATAAATGCATCCTTGGTGAGAGACTTGCAAAATTTGAACGGCACTGACATAGATTTACATTTGTGTACAAATATTTATTTCTATAGTTATCGGAAAATTATTTGGTAGACATTTTGTCTTGTTTTAATTGTATTTTTGATCTAATAAATGTCTTTGAAAAGGCGTTGTGAGCATAAGAGACTTTAAAACCATTACAGATTACAAATATTTTATTAATAGGCCTAACCTTTCCATTAATCTGTTCCACGTGGTTATTAATATTCTTGGCAAAATATTTTTTATCAGTAAAAACTGCACTGTTCACCTAGCTCTCTAGTATCATCATTGTCCAATAAAATCCTTAAATCAACCACTAATTTAAATATTAGGTGTCAAACACGTGCCCCACAAATACTACTAGTAGATGAGGCAAAGAAAACTCAATTCACTCTACAAATAAGAAAGTGTGTAAAGAGCAGGTGGCATGGACATCTGAGACACACCACCGCTTCAACCTGCTGCCTCTGTTCCTGCTCCTTTCCTAAAAGATGGTGCATCAAACTCCCCATGCTGTACTGAGTGACTCACCATTTCACCCTGAAACCAGTAAACACTCCACAACAGTGGAATTTTAATTAAGAAATTTATAAAATTCCATCCTCATACTGTCCATGCCCACAGGACCACATTAATTAACTGATGTGAAATACCATCAGGGCACAACCCTCTTTTTTAAGAAATGATCACGTGACTTCTTGATATAACAATCTGAGTCCTATGAATGCCTGCCATAAACAACAACAACAACAAAAACACAGACGTTTGATAAAAGGTTTAGACATAACCTGTGTCTTCTTAAAGGGATGTGTGTGTTATAGTAACTCATTCATTCATTCATTCTGGCCCTGAAGCACGTGCACGAGGCGCGCACAATCTCGCGACTCATTCAACCATAAACGAAACCGATAAACTCCGTCACATTAACAACGCTTTCAGCGAGTTTGTCGATACTAAAAAACACTATTTTATTAAGATTTGTGCGTTTATGAACAGACCAAAGTAGCAAAACGAGGCAACATGCTAACACCTGATACAGGCTAGCTGTGATGAGCTAACGTAGCTTACTTTTACATTACACACATTTCAAATAATAGTACAGATTTCTGAACGTAATGTATTTAGATTTAGTGTTTGATAAATGTGCCGATTTTTCCACTAACGTTACGTTACCGGATAATTTATCGACTAGGAGTGAATGAGTCGTGCAGAAGTAGCTAATGCTGGCTAGCGCTAAGCTTCACAGTCTACACAATGATTCAGGTTTGTTTCACTGACGACCTGTATGTCGCATACATCAGAACAGATATTTTCCACAGAAAGCGCAGACTTACATGACTTTGGCGGCTGTGTGTGTGAGTCTGCTCGGGGTTTCTGGTATGTTCTCCCGGGGTTTGACTGTGTTCTGCTGTGACTGGAGCGCGGTGGGCGGAGCCTCAAACCACGCCCCTCCAGTCGCCGGACTATTCTAGAGCTTCCGGTTGAACTCTTGATGCAAAATAATGCAAAATCCTCAAGGACTACTTCACTTTACTTCACGCATCCTCCTCAACATCTTTAACTATTAATACAGTAATATAATCTCATTTTGTATGTTCTGATACATTTTTATCCACAAACAAAAGTTTTCGGGGCTCTCGTTTTATTATTAGGCTCACTTCTCAAATCTTTTTGTTTAACTTGTAATAAAAAATGTGAAGAATTCTTAAAACAAAAAGAATATTAGATTTTATTTATGCTTTTATTTATGATGATGATGTTGATGATTTAGCTTGCTTTATCAGTGATTTGTTTATTTATAAATGTATTGCTTTTCACAAAAATCACATTCACAAAAATCACATTTAATTTAATTTATTTTCATTAGCTCATTTATTCGTTTGTTTGTTTTTCTAATGTTTACCTTTGTGCTTATTTATGTTTTTGCACTTGTATGCACCATACAAACATGCATTATGTATGCACTAGTTTCTTACACTGGAAAAAAAATTTGTGTTGGATTTACTTTAAAATCATTTTCACTCAGAAATAGCTAAAGAATTCCACAAATATTTACAAAGAAATGGGAAGTGACACACTGAATTAAAATGGTTTAAAAATAGTTTTTGTTTACACAATATGTGTGTGTACGGTGTATATAAAGACACACACTTGGGGCCCGTTTCAATAAGAAGGTTCAACCAACTCTGAGTTTAAACATGAACTCAGAGTTGACTTACTCTGAGACAGGGAACTCTGAGTTTTCGGTTACAAAACAGCTGAACTGAGTTAGTTAACTCAACTCTGAGTAGGTTGACTCTGAGTTAAGCTCGTGCACCATGACTATGAAAAGTCATGATCAGCGGAGCGCCGAAATCACGATTCACCATGGCAACAGCTCCCGCCAAAAAGACATCAGCGTGCGTACTTCCGTCAATGCATAGCTTTAATTCTTAATAACTGCCAATAACTTTTATAATATCAGAGGTGAAAACTATAAATTATTGAACCAAAATTCATTTTAATGGTATCTCATGATCACAAAAAAAAGAAAGAAAGAAAAAGACAGTAGTGTAATGAAGTATAAAAACACAATTCAATCAAGGTAAAGCTTTAAACATGAAAGGTTCATGGGTGTGGGCTACATGACTTTTGACATTAAATATCATTCAGTGTCTATTTCAATGCGCTGCAGCTTTTTTCACATAATTAAATATTCTCTAATCCAACCTGTTACATTTCTTAATTACAATAATAAAATTAACTACTGACTTGTCGACAGCAAGAAGGCAGAGGCTCCCAAAAAGGGGGGAGAACCTGCACCACTGACAGATGAAGAGGAGATGGTCAAGTATTGGAAGATTTCTAAAATCCAAAAGTAACTTATAAAAATAACTTTTTCTTTTGTATTAGGAAATAAAGATGACCAAAAAATTGTGACTAATTTGTTTATTTAACAGCTGTGTTAAATAACATACTACCCTTCCATCTGGCATCCTTCCATTCCATAAAGTAATCGGTTTCATTTTCAGAAGGTGCGATGGTGGGGATATGCTTGTCATCAGTGCATCCAAGCTTCCACACTGGAAGTCCTGAAGGAAATTCGGATTATTGGGTTACTTCCAGACGTCACAGAATGATGTTATCAAGTGAACATCATTTATCAGATCAGCCTCATTTAAACCAATTTTTATACCACTGACCTACAGTCCTGTGAAACCCCTCTTTGACGGATTTGTGCCCAGGAAAAAATTGTCAAAATGGGTGTGAGAGGGATGCACACTTTCCTTAGAATCTGCATACAGTGGACTTATAATGTGCTCTGCATCTCCGATGTTTTAAAGTGCATTTTTCTTATTTTGCAAATTATCTTCCAATAGGGTAAGAAATTAAAAGTATTCTTGTTTCCGTTTGCATTAACATTATTTTTCTTACCCTATGGCGGACAATTTTACTTGTTTTATGTAAAAGGCACTTAAAAGGAAAATCCCCCAGGAAAAAAAGACTAAATATAGACAATTATATAAGATGCATATTAAGAATTTTTTTTATATTTGTACTTGAAATAAGACAAAAATACTTAGTAAGAAAATCTATTTTGCAGCGTGAATGAATGAATAAGGTATTTAAACTTCGCTAACACTATAAAAAAGGGGGAGGAGACCGAAAGAAACTCTGGGTTTACCGAAGAAAACCTGCTCCCGACCAGGTTAGGTTCACAGAGTAAGTTACTATGGTAACTGACTCGGAATATAAGTTACCTCTCTTTCAGAAACGGGCTTGACTTACCCTGCTTTCTCGGGTTTGACAAACCTCCCATTTTGAAACCGAAAACCCAGAGTTTCCCTGATTTCAGGGTTAACATACTCAGAGTTTTCACTTAACCTCCTTTCTGAAACGGGCCCATGCAGTATATATTTTTTAAATATTTACATGTATTCACGTTTATATTTATATTAATATAATTTATTTTATATAAAAATATATTTAATATATAAATATAACATATTTTTCTTAAACATATATATATATATATATATGCATGTGTTTGCATTTTTTTATGCATAATAAATAAACACAGTACACACATAAATTATGTAAACAAAAACTTTTATTTTGGATGCGATTAATCGCGATTAATCATTTGACAGCACTATTTAAAATGATATTTTCTTGTAAAACGTACTCCAATAATTAAGAAAAAAATTACAGTGTTTATATATATATATTATATATATAGTGCTGTCAAACGATTAATCGTGATTAATCGCATCCAAAATAAGTTTGTTTACATTATATATGTGTGTGTACTGTGTATATTTATTATGTATATATAAATACACACACATACAGTATATATATTTAAAATATTTACACGCTTATACATTTATATATTCATATTCTTATATTTTATATCATATACAAATCTATTTAATATATAAACATAACATATTTTTCTTAAATATATACATGCATGTGTGTGTATTTATATATACATAATAAAAATACACAGTATACAAACATATGTTATGTAAACAAAAACTTTTACTTTGGATGCGATTAATCGTTTTGACAGCACTATATATATATATATATATATATATATATATATTCACACTGTAATTATTACGTAGGCCATTTAAATAAATTGTTTTAATAATAATATTCTCATCGGTATTTTAACAAACAATTACAGTAGGTAATTATCAGTATTTATATATAATAAAATGACGCAAAATCTAGCTATTTTTCAACAAAAAATAAATAATCTAACACAAAACGCCCAGCTTTTATTTTGAAATGACCCTTTGACTCGGTGTTTGTAGCTTAGCGTCGTCGCTTCGCGTCGCTTGTAGGTAAATAACAGACGAATATAAACGCTTCTTCGTTTATAAAGGAATCGTGTGTTTTCCCCGCTTTTATTGGTATAATTAATCTGTTATGTGTATGACTGGATCGAGAAGCAGCTGACATCGTCCTAAATCTGAAGACGTCCCTGCACTGGTTCTCATCACCGACACGATGCACCATTTTTATAAACGAGTGGCCCATTTCTGCATCTGACCCGCTATGCAGGCGTATGTTGGCTCGGGGCTGTGTTGTCTGTGAGCAGCTGACCTCCGCTGGCTGTAAGCCTGGGCTGACCAGGGCAATGCTCGGAGGAGCAGTGATTTAGGAGATGGGTGAGTATGAGGACCGTCTGCCTGGACTCGAGGGGGACTTCCATCACTTCCCCCCTCCACTGCGACACCCAGGCGGCCGCGAGCGACTCCACATCCAGAAGAGCAGCGTCTGCTCCAGGGCGTACTTCGTGGTGGTCATGGCCTTCTTCCACATCTATATAATAAACATCATAGCTTTGCTGCTTTATGTGCACTATAACACGGGGTCTGGGGAGCAGGATGTACCCCTGGAGAAGAGTGCTAGTGCCCCTCGACCCATGCCTACAGAGCACCACCAAACCCCATCCTCCGCAAACCTGAGCCCCGAGCTCTCCTTCCATCTGCCGCGCCTGGAGGGCATTAGGGTACATGCACTGTTAATGTATAAATATGAGCAAGCAGGGTGTTTTTATTTTAGTTTTATTTATTTTTTTGCACTGTCTTAATTTTATATAACATTCCTATATTTGTCTGTTACAAATTAAAGTATTATATAGCAATGCACAGCTTAGCCCTGAACTGTGTAAATGAATGTCAAGTACAAAGAGTGCTGTTCTTACAACCTACCGCACTAAGAATCGTAATACTAATAGAAAACATGGAGATTTTTAATTTTGTGCATGTTTAAAATCATTAATAATGTATTCCCCCATCACCACCTCCACTTATTCAAAACATTAATATAATAAGGCTGGAGATAAAAAAAATCAATAAAGTCAATTAAATTAAATTTAAATAAAACATTAAACTCACATTTTTGCAAGTTTAAGCATTTTCTTTTTCAGACACATTTTTATTATATGCATCCCACTGGGGGCATCGATGTTTTAGTATTTATTAAGATTTTAAATTAGCATTTATATTTTCAGTTTTCATCTTGGTTTGTTTTTGACAATTCTGGCTTGTGTGGTTATTTAATAGGCGAGGAACTTTTACGGTAAACCTATATCAGGTTTACAGTCTATTTTTTCTAAAGCTATATCAATATTTAGATTTTGTTTTACAAATTTTAGTACTACAACACAGGCTTATTTCATTTCACTTAGTATCTAAGGCAACATTTAATTTTTGTTTTTTTTAGTTACTTATTATTATGACACCTGACAAGAAAGGGAGCAATCCAAGAGAGAGAGAGCTATTTAGGATTTTAATATTTACATTTTATATTATTTCAGCTTTATTTAAATGAATGAAACAATTTTAATGGTAAAAGTTGTATTTTAGTTAACGACTACAACACAAGTCTAAATAAAAAAGACAATGTATTACTATCTAGAATTTAAATAATCACACGTTTATAAATTGTGTTGATAAGTTAAATGATAAATAAAAGACCATAAAGCTTATTCCATCACTTAAGGCACTCTTTTCATGGAGTAACGTTGCTCTGTTTCTGTGTGTGTAATCCAGTGGATGTTATATCTTTTCTGCTCAGGTTGGACATGTGCAAAGAGTTTCTCTGGTTCCTGACCGGACCCATAACATGCGCACCCTCAGCTTGAAGCCACTGCTGTTTGGTGAGTTTCCAATTCATCTGTAGTTTCTCTGTGTTTTGGGTTTGAGTCATTAATTACGGATGTAAAAGTGACCCTGAAATTTATGACAGAAAATGGACACACAGACTCTCGTTTAAGAAAAAACTTTTGAAAAAGTTTAATATCTTAAGATTTAAAAATATAGTACAAGGCTCTTCTATTATTTACAACATTATGCACACTCTGAGGTATGTTTTCTGAAGCTCTAGCCTCTACACCGGTGGCTTTTCCACTTGCGTGCTGCTTGGTTGAGGTGTTTCTGGCGTTTTCCCCAGCTGAACGCTTTCGTGACCAGCAGTCTCTTGCCCGTCACAGTGCCTGTCAGCAGGAAGGTCCCCCCGTCGGGATGGTTGCGGCTCAGGTTTCCCACACAGGTGACGTCCCGCTCCAGCCACAGTGTCAGACGGCTCCTCATTTCCCCTCCCAGCAGCGGGCCGTGCTTTAGGACCTCCAGCCGAGAGCCCAAGGAGAACATCGTCAGGACAGAACTACTGGAGTTCAGCTTGGATAGACGTACTTTAACCACTAGCAGAGAGAGAGAGAAAGACAGACATGAGCAGGGAGTTTCAGCATTAACAATTTATGGTCGTTGCGAATGAGCAAAAAGTAGAGTTTCTTACCAAAGTCACTTTTACAGAAGAGGTTGAGCAGGTCTTTGGATGATGTGGCCTCCTCCAGCTCACAGTCTGTGCAGCTCGCACGCGGCACCACTGAAACCAACCACAAAAATCAGTTTGACAGAGAAAACCCAGCATTGTTTCTGTCTGCATTGCTTTGAAAAAATATTTATGTTTAAAAAAGAAAGATCTCTGTTCACCTCGGCCGTCATTGCTGGTGCTGTTTTGCATATGCGCAACTGAGGAGATGCACATTAGGTGATCTTTGGGAAACTGGTCGCACTGTAGTATTCTAGGCCAGGGGTAACCGTAGCAGTTCATGATGGGGGCGCAGCTGTCCCGTACCGACTCACACAGACTCCTGCATGGTGAAATGATCCTGAAAGGCCAGAGACGAAGCCATGAGAGAAATATTACAATTAATATATATATATATATATATATATATATATATATACATTGTATTGCCAAAAGTATTGGGTCACCCCCTTGTAATGAACAGGTTTGACTACTTCAGTAATTTCTATGAGTACAAATCTTAATGTTTAAGCATATAATGGTGTTTGGTGATGAGTTTTTGGCTCAAGGTCTGCATATAAAGTCACACCAGAGGAGTTCAGCTGGGATCAGGACTTGGCTTTCTGCAGACCAGTCAAGTTCTTCCACACTGACTCAATCAATCATGTCTTTTTGAACCGTGTCTTATACACAGAGACACTGTCATGTTAGAATAGAAAAGGGTCCTGTCCAAACTGTTGCTTTAAAATTAGAAGCACACAATTCCTTAGAATATCATTATATACTTAAACATTAAGATTTGTACTCATAGAAATTACTGAAGTAGTCAAACATGTTCATTAGAAGAGAGTGGCCCAATACTTTTGGCAATATAGTGTGTGTGTGTGTGTGTATATATATATATGTATATATATATATATATATATATATATGTATATATATATATATATATATATATATATATATATATATATATATATATATATATATATATATATATATATATATATATATATATAAATAAATAAATAAAAAACTTTTTTTTTTTTTTTTTTTTTTTTTTTGCCAGTAGTCCACGTTTTTTAAATACATATTTTATTTTATATTTTTAAAAATAGGATGTAAATCTCACATTTTGGTTTTGTAATTACTTTTGAAAATTATTGGTCACAAGGCTCACTGATCTGAGCTTATTTTTAGTCCAATGCAATAACATTAACTACCAAATAGAAAAATAAATTTATCCATGGATCACAATGACTACAACAAGAGGATTAATCATTTAAAACACATTCTTGCTTAAGCAAGGGTATTGTCTTGCTATATTGTCATTTCATTGTAGATGATTTTCACTTCCACTTAACATACACATTAGTACACATTTGCATGATAAAGGCGTCATTTAACTGATTTAAATGCTATGTAATGCTAAACACAAGCCACAACAGATCCCTGAGAGTCAGTCTATTATAAGGAACTCTTACCTCTCAAGGCAGACAGGAGCGAAGAGCGAGCACAGGAAGATGCGGGCGTGCGGGTGGCACTCTCGGGCGAGGAGCGGTAGCCAGCTGGTGCTCTGCTGCACCGCTTCAGCTGGAGATTCGTGTCCCAGCAAGTTGGGCATCCGCATGCTGTTGTAGCCCAGACCCTGGCACAGGGCCATGTTGCTTGGGATGGGCATACAGCGAGAGGATCCCTGGTGTTCCCAGAGTCCGCTGGGCACGGCACCGATGCCAGGGCCAAGCAGGAGCAGAAGTAGAGCAGACGCTGTCAGCATCATAGTCCAGAGAGCCTCAGAGAGCTGGAGAGTCAGTGTAAGGTAGTGTCAGGGTAAAGCAGTGATAGATGTATTTATACACCACTGCCTGAGGCCCATATAGGAGAGGGCGGGACTCTGCAGGACGTGAGAGTGGATTGGTTAGGGAGGGTGTGTATGTGTGTGAGGTGCTGATCCTTCCGTTTCTCTGCTGGAGATGATGAACAGTGAGCTCCACTTTACCACACACTTCCTTTTCCTCTCTTCTTTCCTGAGGAGTGCGATTATGATAATATAACACAACAGATTACCCACGAGTCAGAGGAGGTGTTCACACACTCTAGATGCAGACAGACAGACGGATAGATGGATGGATAGATGGATAGATGGATGGATGGATGTTAGGTATATAAATAGATGGATAGATGCATTTCTAGATAGATGGTTAGACATAAATTGCAAGTTAGATAGATATAGATTGATAGAAAGATGTTAAATAGGTAGATAGTTAGATATATAAATTGATAGATACATTTCTAGATAGATGGATGGATTCATAGATGATGGGTAAATTAATGGATAGATAAACTAACATATAGATGTTAGATAAATTAGTACATACTCTAAAAACTAAAAAGCTGAGAAAACTTAAAAGTTTAAGGCAACCAGCTTCATCAGATTTTTGAGTTTTCTCAACTTTCTCAACTTGTTCTGGTAAGTTGTTGTTGAATTAACTGAAATCTTTTAAGTTTTCTCAACTTTTAATTTTTTACAGGATAGATAGATGGTTGTGTAGGTAAATGGATAGATATACAGACTGACGGATGGATGGATGTTAGATGGTTAGAGATAGACAGACAGACAGACAGACAGACAGACAGATAGGTGGGTGGATAGATGTTGGATAGATAAATTTGCATAGATAAATGGTTGGATAGATAAGTAGATGATTAGATGTTCATGGTTAGATGGATAGCTAAATGTATTTGCAAATGTTTTTGTGTTCAGTGTATGAGAAGTTGTTTTTGGGAACGGTCAGCCAGTGAAAGTGTAAAGCTCTAGGAAGGCTTGGCTGTGACAGAGGTGTGTGAAAGGAAGTGTGTAAGTGTGAGAAGGCTGGAGTGGCGTCTGTGCGTGTGTGATGCTCAGGAGTTTTTCTTCCCCTGCTGGGAGCACTACACAATGTCTACCCCAAAAATGGCCCTCACTTCCTGTCCACTTCATTCCCAGGACCCTTTCTTTCCCCTCGTCCCATCTAATGAATTAGAGAGACCGCATCTCTCGCAGACAAACCATGCGGAAGAGCTTCATGAAGAGCGCGCGTCTCTGTGCGTGTATATGTTTATGCGTTGTCTGCATTTGAATGATGCTGAACAATAAGAGTGATAGATAATGCTGAAACCTATATACAGCGATCTAAATCACTGAGCACTCTCACCCATCCCAGAGAAACAATGCCCCCCGCCGGAACACATTAATGGCACAGCCTCATTAACACACTCAATGGGTCAGGCAATACCATGAGTCTCAAAGAGGGGGATGGGCGCAATTTATTATATTTGCCAATTTAATGGCCTCTGCTCTAATCTTAGCCATTTAAAAATGTGCCCGTTACCCAGATTAAACCAGTCTTAATATATACAGTACTAGTCAAACACTTGCATTTAAGGTCTGCATTTAAAGTCACACCAGAGGAGTTCAGCTGGGATCAGGACTTGGCTTTCTGCAGACCAGTCAAGTTCTTCCACACTGACTCAATCATGTCTTTTTGAACCGTGTCTTATACACAGAGACACTGTCATGTTAGAATAGAAAAGGGTCCTGTCCAAACTGTTGCTATAGAATTAGAAGCACACAATTCCCTAGAATATCATTATATGCTTAAACATTAATATTTGTACTCATAGAAATTACTGAAGTACTCAAACCTGTTCATTAGAAGGGGGCGACCCAATATAGTGTATATGTTCATTTGTTTGTAAATAATTTTTATAAAATATGTATTTATCTTCAAATAATATTGATAAAATCATCAGTTTATTTGCAAATAATATCTATAGAAATATTTATTTAATTGCATATTAATATTTATAATATGTATTAATTTGTAAATCATTTATAAAACATGTATTTATCTTCAAATAATATTTATAAAATCAGTTTATTTGCAAATAATATCTATAGAAATATTTAATTGCAGATCAGATTTTATAAAATTAATTTTCGCAAATAATAGTTATAAAAATATTTCGTTATTTATTTGCAAACAATATAAAAAATATTAATTGCAAACCATATTTATATAAACCCTTTTAATTATATATTAATATTTATATTAAAAATGTGTTTGTTTTATAAAATAATATTTATAAAAACACTTATTTGCAAATTATATTTATGGGGGGAAATCATTTATTTACAAAGAGTATTTATAAATGTTATTTTTTATTTATTTGCTTATTATTTCCAAAACATTTTCCTATATTAATATACTTGCTTTGTAAATATATTCATATGCTTACATTTACATTTGTCTACAAAACATCTTTAAGCAATAAAGCTCTTTCTGATTCTGATTCTGATTCTGATTAAGGTGGTGAGATTTAGTCCAAATGTCTGTGGCCTGTTGCATAAACTGATTAGACTAGTCATAGAAGTTAGTCATCTAATTGTTTTTCTGTAAGGCTGGTCATTACTCAGTCAAGTCATTTACATAAAACAGAAAATTACTCTAATTTGAATCCGAAAAGTAAGACCGATTGCCACTAGCTGGTCAAACTAGTTCTTAAGGTCAAGCATCTTAAGGTGTGCTTATGCAACTGGACTCAGACTGACAAGTACTGTTTTTTTACTACCAACTTCTGTATCTTCACATTCACCTGGGAATGATGGTTCTCACCAAATGAGAATTGATTACATTAACACCTATTTGCAGTGTCTGTTGATTATCCTGCATAGTGTGAGTGTGATCCTTTAATCCTGGAGTCTAATCTCATAATGTTCTCTCCTCATTGACGTTCTCTCTGTCTGCCTCCCGCAGACACTTACTGCTACAATAGATCAAACACAGATACTCTGAAATCATGTCAGCCTTTAAGACTCTTAACACATTGTTAGGAGGTGTGCTGGGATCTTCAGCTGATACCCACAGATTGTAAGCAACACCCTAGAAATCACATAGCCATCTTAATTTGCCTTAAAAGTATTAATTTATTTAAAAAAATCTTTCTGATCCCAGACTTTTGAACAGTAGTGTGTATTCACACTGAGGACAATTGAGATGGACTCAAACACAACTATTAGTGAAGTGACATTCAGCCAAGTATGGTGACCCATACTCGGAATTCGTGCTCTGCATTTCACCCATCCAACGTGCACACACACGGCAGTGAACACACACACACCGTGAACATACACCCGGAGCAGTGGGCAGCCATTTTATGCTGCAGCGCCCGGGGAGCAGTTGGGGGTTCGGTGCCTTGCTCAAGGGCACCTCAGTCGTTGTATTGAGGGTGAAGAGAGCGCTGGACATTCACTCCCCCCACCTACAATCCCTGCCGGCCCGAGACTCGAACCCGCAACCTTTGGATTACAAGGCCGACTCTCTAACCATTAGGCCACGAGTTCCCCGCATTAAAAAAGATTCAAAAATTCACTGATGCTCCAGAAGGAAACATGATGCATTAAAGCAAGGGCTGCCCAACCCTGTTCCTGGCGATCGACTGTCCTGCAAAGTTTAGCTCCAACTCTAATAAAACACACCTGCCTTTAATTTTCACTCGATCCTGAAGACCTTAATTAGTTCAGGTGTGTTTGATTAGGGTTGGAGCTAAACTTTGCAGGACAGTCGATCGCCAGAGGTCTTCAAGCCTGCTCCTTGGGACCCACTCTCCTGGAAAGTTTATTTCCAACCGGCTTCAGCACACCAGCCTGCAATTTTCAAGCAGTCTTGAGGAGCTTGATTGGCCGCTTCAGGTGTGTTTGATTAGGGTTGTAGATAAACTCTTCAGGATAGGGGGTCTGAGTTAAACAGTTGAGTTTTACCGTTTTCGAATCCATTCAGCCCGATCTGCGTGTCTGGCGGTAGCACTTTTAGCGTAGCTAAGGTCTAATCAGATTCAATGGTCTATGATCTAAAAGTGCTACCACCAGACCTGGAGATCGACTGAATGGTTTCGAAAATGGTAAAACTCAACTGTTTAACTCTTGGGGAATTGGAAAATGATTAAAAAAAATAGTGGAGTGTTCCTTTAAGAGCCAGGGGGGTGAAAACTTTTGAACACGATGAAGAGTTTTCTTATTTTATTGAAATATAATTTATTTCATTTAGTACTGCCCTTCGGAAGCAACAGAAGATACATGAAAGTTTCCCGGAAGATCTTCAAATTCAAAAATGTTCACCCCCCCCCCCCCCGGGCTCTTAATACATTGTGTTTCCTTCAGGAGCATCAGTGAATGTTTGAACCTTTTTTTAATAGTTGTGTTCGAGTCCCTCAATTGTCAATTGAAAAAATGGATCTCAAAATCATACGGTCACTACTGGAAAGGGTTAAAAAATGCAAAGGATGCTGGAAAACTGAAGAATCTGCAGGACCTGCAGGATTTTTTCTGAAGGACAGTGCTCAGTTTAACTGTTCAGAACAAACAAGGGACTCATGAACAACCATCACAAAACAAAACAAAAAAACTGTTGTGGATCATCCAGAGAACACCACACACAGTATTAAGAACCAAGGGTTCTCAAACTTTTGAAAAAGCTATTTATTTATTTTTTCAGCTACTGTTTATAGTCTTGTGGACTATATGTAAACATCTTTTATGTAAAATATCTTTCTCAGGATTGAAAAAAAAATAACATGCATTTTGTATGATCTCTATTATTTTGTTAAAATTATTCACATTTTCGCAGATTCTGCAAGGGGTTCTCAAACTTTTGCACGCCACTGTATTATGCAGTATAGGATATATAGGTGTATATGCAGTATGCAGACTGACATTGGCATGTTGACGTGTGTTTCAGAGATCCCAGGGTTCCTGAGTGTGGAGGAGAGCAGCGTGGTGATGCAGCTGGCCCAGCTGAAGGGCCTGACCCACAGCTCTCTCCTCACGTCGCCGGACAGCCAGGAGGAGCAGCTCACTCAAGACGAGCTCTTCAGCCTGCTTGACCTCAACCAGGACGGCCTTCTGCAGAGAGAGGAGGTCAGATAGTCGTTCTGCTAATGCTGCCATTTGAATGTATCAGTTCAGTGCCTTCAATAGAAAAAAAGAAAATTCTGTTAGTTAAGATTTAGTGAGTTACATTTTACATTTCGCCAACGAAAAGCTGGAGCAGAACATTTGTGTGTGTGAGAGCAACACTTCGGTGTTTCATTCCTGAATGAATTAATCATTTGAGTCAGTGATTCAATGATCCATTCATAAACGGTGTGTTTTAAAGGGGTTATATCGCCCACGGAAGGGCTCTTCGGAGTGAAAACAATCATGGCCGCCATATTGAAGGGTCTTTCCAAACCGAAGTGCCCAAATCTGGCCACTTCAAAGGGCCATTCGGATTGAAGGATTTCGAAGGGTACAATTGTGGGACCCTTCGGCCCCCATGATTCTTTGCATAAGTTCTTTTCATGATGATCTCATGTGCCTCCGTATGGACACGGGATGATGGTGCAGAAGCACTTGCTTCGTTTCTTAATGAATCAGCTGCTTTGAACAAATCATTTGAATGAATGATTCAAAGGTTTATAGACAAAGAAGATCCACACTCATCCAAACAGTCCAAAAAGGCTTAAATAATTTATTACTCAGAGGTCACTTAATAGTGCAAAAAAGTGCAAAGGTGGCCTATTTAGTGACCTCTGAGTAATAAATCATATAAGCCTTTTTGGACTGTTTGGATGAGTGCGGATCTTCTTCGTCTATAAACCTCTGTATTTTTAATCTACGCACTGTATATTATTGGTCTACTGGGCTTTCGGACGAGTGTTTGGGGCTACAACCTTTTCTATTTGTTGAATGAATGATTCAATTAATCATTCTTTAAGATGGACTTGCCGCCACCTACTGGCGGTTTTTGTGTCCTATTTATTTATCTATCCATAACAGGCCTAAATCAGCCAAATTACCAGCACATAAACGCACTCAGCAAAATATTGTTTAACTATAGTTATAGACAAAATCTCTAAAAATACAGAGATATAATTTTTTTGTCATTATCGCACACCCCTACATTCGGTGTATATAAATACATCATATATTTTCTTCAAAAACATGGTAGTTTTTAGTGCTTAATCACTCATTTTTGTTCCACGAAAGAAAATAATATTACAATACAGAGCAAAAAGCAAGTGAGGAAATGATGACAGAATTCTGTTCTTGGGAATACTGAGTGAAACAGTAATAAAATGAATATTCCCAGTATTAAAAGCATCTGTTTTGCCGCAGATTTTGAGTCTGGCCCATTCAACTGATGGATCTTGGCTGAGCTCATACAATTTACGGAAAATCCACACCGGGCTTGAGACCAACCCTTCTGGTAAGTGAAGTGTGTGTGTGAGAGAGAGAGAGAGAGAGAGAGAGAGTGGTGGGTCTGACACAATGACACAACATGCAGTGTTTTCTAGCAGCTTCCGGATGGATCCTTTTGTCACTCATTAAAGTCTCATTAATATTAGGGTTACACACACACACACACATCCGGTCGCATACGGTCTCGCTGAAGTAGTGTCCCCTCTTCCGGTCCCCCTGCTCTATTGTCTGGAGAGCGTCCCGCTGTGGTTCGGTTCCGGAGGGGAAAGAGTGAAGACTCACTGACCCGCGAATAGAGAAATGCTATTCTTGTTTTTCTCGCCTTGCTCATTGTAACGCTGCCATCAACAGTTATGTTTCACTTGTGGTGTTTTTGAGGTGAGCATCTCTATTACTCTTGCAGATACCTAAAGTAGAGGATTTAAGAACATCCCTAAACCTAAATAGTAAATCTTTGGATGTAACTTGTCCTGCATCATTTGTGATTTGTGCTACATACGTGAATGATACCTCAAATCATGCGACTTGGTGACAAATCCCAATGACTTACTATGAAGGAGGAATCCAAGCCATATATAGAGACTTGCAAATGACCTGCACCTGAAGGAAACCACTTAGAACATGCTAGCAACCACATAGAAATGTGTTAAAAATATTCAGAACATCTTAGCAACCATATATCTCTTTGCATTGCACCACTCACATTTTCTTCATGACTTTCTGCTTTAAATGGTCAAATAGATGCTTTAACTTTCTTATTGCCACATGGAAGCTATAGCTGATTTCGAGTGGTGTGTGTTTGCAGGAGTTTTGTCTCTGCAGGAGTTTAAGCGTGTCAGTGGTGGAGTGTTGCAGTACAGCGCCGCTGACCAAGGTTTGGACGGACATGCCAAGGTCAGGCAGAGAAGCACACACACTCGACTTTACCTCGGAGAGGGCACACACCACCTGCTGAAGAGCATCAGAAACAGGTAAGGCTTTCTGATGGGCGCAGTAGTGCTCAAAACTCAGGGCTGCTAATCAAAAGGTTCCTGGTTCGATCCGGCACAATCATGCACTTGAGCAAGGCACTTAAAGAGATAGTTTACACTGAAATTAAAATACTGACATTGTTTACTCACCTTCATATCATTCCAATCCTGTACACTGTCTTTCTGCTGTGGAACAATTCGTTTTTTGAACTCCTTATTGACTTTAAAGGGGTCATGAACTGCCTTTGTTTTTTAGTTGGTATTGTTATCTGAGGTCCACTTATAAGATTTTTACATCAAAAGACATTCTCTTTGAATAGGCGTGGAGGATTGTAGACTTTGATATCAAACGATCTCCAAGAAGAAACAAGGCAATAGTGACCACGTAATGAAAACAGGTACTCACACTCATGTGGTGCAGCATCGGATGCAATATAGCCAGCACAGCATCGTCTTTTAGTTTTAATCTTTCTGAAAATCCTGCATTGAATTGTGCCTTGTTTGTAAACGTATCCGCAGTAAAATGAAGGACAGAGTTCTTACTGACGTGGTCTGGGTGTTAACGAATTGTGCTATAATAACACCTACAAATACAACTGATGTCTTTATTGACTTTGTTTTTGTAAGCAAAACAGTTGAACTATTTTGTTTTCTTTTTTTCTTTGTTTTGTTTGGTTTTGGACTTCTCGTTGACTTTCACTGTATGGACAAATAAGTTGGAACATTTTGTTTTGTTTGTGTACATTTTTGTTTTGGACTTCTCGTTGACTTTCATTTTGTTTTGCTTTGCTTTATTTTGGACTTCTCATTGACTTAAGTCAACAAATAAGTTGGAACATTTTGTTTTATTTGTTTTTTTTCAGTTTATTTCGTTTTGTTTTGGCATGCAATTGAAACATTTGTTATGTTTTGTTTTGTTTTTGCCTTACGTATCGACTTTCACTGACAAAACCAGTTGAAACAAAACTGAAAAGAAAATAGAGGCAGAAAAAATAAATAAAATGAGTTTGGTGTTCTGTAGCAGAAAGACACCCATACAGGATTGGAGTTATGAGGGGGAGTAATTGATGACAGTATTTTCATTTTTGGGGGAACTGTCCCTTTAATCTCTAGTCAGATTACTCTTGAAATAACATTGCTTTGGGGTAAAAATCTGCTACTTACTTGTGTACCAGATGTTGTACAAAGTAGAGCTAGTTTAAGACGTGCAGATAAAAGCATAGACAACCTATTTATTTATATTTTCTTCTTCAGAGTGACCCGTTTAACACGACTGCCGTCCTCATTGGTCGATCTCAGCGAGCCAATGGAAGTCGTCCGTTATGAGCAGGGAGGCTACAGCCACGCCCACCACGACAGCAGCCTCACCAATCACGACAGCAGCTGCGCCCACACACACCTGGCAGCTAATAACTCCGCCTCCAAGCAGGTTGCATGCAGGTACATCTACTGTTTAAGACATTAGAAATCTGTTTGATTACGCCAAAAATGTTACGCCATAATAAAAAGGCGGTATCTGACCTGATACGCAGGTATCTGACGGTCTTGCTGCATCTGAACTCGGCAGATGGAGGTGGAGAGACCAGCTTTCCTGTGGCTGACAACAGGACATACGAGGAGGAGGTGAGCCATTTCCTGTTTCTATAGTAACAGGGGGAGGTGAGCTCTGTTGCCATGACAACCAGGCAGCAACAGGAAGAAGGTTTTGAATTATGATAGCTTAGGCACTTGACATTATTGCAGCTTCACTTGTGTGTGTGTGTTTGTTTAAGGTTTTAGGTGATCTCTCTCAGCAGTACTGTGATAAAGGTAATCTGAAGGTCAAACCTGTAGCTGGAACCGCTTTGCTGTGGTATAACCACCTCTCAGATGGCAATGGTGAGTTTCTTTTTTCATATGCCTTCATTTCCTGCATTTGTGACTATATGGCCCGGTTTCACAGACAGGGCTTAGACTAAACCAGGATAAAGCCATAGTTCAATTAGGACATTTAAGTAATTTTTATAAACATGCCTAAGAAAAAAGCATTAATGGTGTTCATCTTAAGACAAAACAAAGGCACTGTGTTTTAAGATCAGTTTCTTTCAGTTGAAACAGCTCAGATTTACACTTTAGTCTAGGACTAGGCTTAAGCCTTGTCTATGAAACTGGGGGTAATTTTTGGTTTTTATTATTATTCTTATCAGAGCTGGGTAGACTACTTACAAATTGTAAACCATTACTGATTACAAATTACATGACAAATATTGTAGTTAAAGGGGACCTATTATGCAAAAATCACTTTTATAAGCTGTTTGAATACAGTTGTGTGGCTGCAGTGTGTGAAAACAACCAGCCTATAATGGTAAAAATCTTTTTAAATAAAACCAATAAATCATAAACCATCTCTCCAGATGAGCTGTTTCAGATTCTCCCTCTGTGCACGTCACAGAGGGGAAAAAGTCCCGCACATTTGTGACGCTCTCTGCCCTATCAGCATAAACACAGCCCTGAGTGAGAAGCTGCGGTCCGCCATTACTGGAGATATATACAATGTCAGCGCCTAAGAGGCTTTACAAGTGTTGTGTTTTGGGATGCACTAATGAACATAGGAGTCACCAAAATCTCCCCTCATCTGAGCCTTAAATTTCATTTTCGAAGGAAATATCCCAGAAAAAATCGGTAACGTCCCCTAAATGTTTATGAATCAATACCAACGCTTCGTGCACGAATGTCAGCTCCAGACAAAGTAACTATCATGCGTTTGTTTTCCAAATTGCCTTTCTAAAAGAGCTTCTTGGCACTCTGTAAGGCTAATGATGCTAAAGCTATCATTGTCTCTGTCTATTTTCACTGGTGCTGCCCATGAATGATCGTGAATAGGAATGTGGTAGTTAAAAGTTGCATATGAGAGCAATGCGAGTCGATCGCTTGAAGTTGTCGAGCTCATAATCAGAAGTGGGACTTTGTTTGTGATAGCATGAGACCAGCTATGTTGTTATTGTTATCCCACCGTGCTCCCCATCTGTGCAATTCATAAACGTGAATTTATTATGCACCATATCATCAGATGACTGACTTTGAAACCGAGTAGTTTTCTGTAAAGATAACAGGCTTGTATTAATAGTGAAATGTTTATTTGCAAAGGCTAGCACTGCTAATGCAGAGCTCGAGCTCCGCCCTCTTCTCCCGGAGCAACAGCTCATTTGCATTTAAAGCAACACACTCAATACAGCTCGTTTTGGCTCATACCTTAAAAGTGGCAATTTTAACAAGCTGTAAAAATTTGTTTGTGGGGTATATTGAGCTAAAACTGAACATGGACATCAGAGACTTATTTTACATCTTGTAAAAAGGGGCGTAATAGGTCCCCTTTTATGTAATCCATTACATTACACATTTTAGGTAGTATAATCAGACTAATTTTAGATTACTTTTGACGTAACTCTTGCACCATATTAATATAAAAATATAAATAAGAAAGAAAATATATTCTATTCGTTTTTATTAGCAACACGAAGTGCGATAAACATTACATAACTTCCCTCTTTTTCTCACTTTCCTTCACTTTTAAATACTTGCGCATTTTTTAATTAGCAGCAATTCAAGCAACAACAAAATACAACAACATGCTATAGGCTATGCCTAATATAAAATAACAAATAACTTACACAAAGTTTAAATAGGTATACAAAACTGAAAATGAGTAAACACTGTGGAACCAAACGTAGTAGGTTCATTACCAAAACGAATAAGCAAGCTTGGAGGCACGGCAAACACCTTGATGTCAAATAAAATAAAGTACTCCAAGTTTAGGCTAAATAAAGTAAAAATCGGCAAACACTGTGGAACCAATTAAATAAGAAATTAATGTTTAAAGAAAACGTCCAAAATCACCTTAGAAAAACAGCAAAAGTCAATAGGCTTTTCAAAATCCAAAATATTGTCAAACAGGTGCTTTTGCATTTTGTTAAATCATCCGCTATGGTCTTAAACGACGATGGAGGATGATGGGCAAATGAGGTAACAGGTGTTGCAGCTTAACAGCGGTATCACCGTCAACTCCGTCTATCCCAGCAAGCCTAGAAGAAACTGCAGGGGGTTTATGAGGTTAATGAAGAGCTAATTAATTTTAAAAATCATAAAAAAACGATAAATTAAAATAAATAATTTTAAAATCAAAATAAAACACTTACTGAAAAAATATATTTGTTTACCTGCATCTCATGTGACCATAATCAATGTCAGAGAAACATGAACATGCAAATGTGATACTTAATTATTAAAATATTTATTTGAAAATCTCAGGGTACTTAAGAGGATCAGATAACAAAAAAGTTGGTGAATTTTTGGGCATTTTAATGTGTTTGAAAGACAAACGCCTTCCAAAGTAATACATGGTAAAATAACCAATTGTGTGATAATTCAAATAAAAATGAATGTGTCCATCAGTAGTTGATGCAGTGTTGAAGCACTTCTTAAACCTGAAATGAGTTTTGTAAATCCAATGGTCGAATGCTGTGTAGCCACTGATCTCTTTGTGAATGTCCATGAAACTGGAAGGCTTTCTGAGTGTATACGAGCAGTAGGCTATTTTAGAAAGAACATTTCAAATATCAAAAAGAGGAATTAGGGAGATTGAATCAATTATGAATAATTTATTGCTATTGTGAAAATATGCAAAAAAAAGATGTAGTCTGATTATGAGTATTTTCAAATGTAATATAATCTAATAATTTTTGGAATCTGATTACGTAATCCAGATTACATGTAATCAGTTACTTCCCAGCTCTGTTTGTAGTGTATGCATGCATAATGAATATTAATGAACTCACCATTGTTGTTCTTCGCGTATTTCCGTCAGGTTGGGTTGGAGAGGTGGATGAATTCTCTCTGCACGGTGACTGCTTAGTCACTCGGGGCTTCAAATGGACAGGAAGGGTGTGGGTGAACATCGACCCTGACCAGCAGCAGCAGGAGAGCTACCAGCGCCTGGTCTCATGGCATCCAGACGGGCAAAGCAAAAAGCCTGAGCATGAAGACCTTCACCAAGACCTCTGAACCAGACGAGCAGACAAACAGCTGATCTAGAATCCGTTTCTGCTAATGTGGAGACTTGTTTAGGAAAGTAAAAGCTGGTGCAGTAAGAGATACGTGAGCTTTACCTTTATATAGCTGTCAGGCCCTGCTCCGGTGACAAATCATTTAATATTCATGAGTTCAACAGGGAAATTGCTTTCAATAATAGCTAAACGTTCACTTCTATATAGTTTGCTGGTGTTGCACAACTTATTTATTCCCTATTTATGAAAGAGTTTTATTCAATGTGGCATATTTATTGAAGTTATTTATTTGTCATATTGCTATTTATTTATTTATATCAAATGTATGGTGTATACATATATGTATATAATAGTAGTGCTGTCAAACGAATCGCATCCAAAATAAAAGTTTTTGTTTACATAATGTGTGTGTACTGTGTATATTTATTGTTTATATAAATATACACAGTACACATATTGTTTATATAAATATACACAGCACAGGTTGTCTTTTTCCATTTTAATGCGCTATTTCAAGCAAAGAAATGGTCAGATATGTAAGTTACATTAATTATAAAATAAATTCATACTTATAGAAGAGCGAATGGGTGGTGTTTTCGATTTCACTGGTCAACTTTCTGTAGGAATTAAACCTCAGCCATCACACATTTCACCGATATACAAGTGCAGGTGTTTCCCACAAGAGGGCATTGCTTTCGCTTAACAAGGTCTCTAACAAGGGCTCTGCTTATTTATGCATAGCAGCTAGGCTATACTGCTCTTGCAGATCTTTCAAGTCAATAAATCTAGCTAGAGACATGTTTAATTTTTGACGGGTTTGAGGGATTCGAAATACAGTTCAATTGACAAATACAGAGTTCAATGGACTGTACTATTGTTTAACAACATACCGATTGTTCAACAAAACATCTTTCCAAAAATACTTGTACATTAAACTATAAAACAGTTTTGAAACTAAGTGGCATGTCTTTTGAATTTTAAACTTTAATGGTTTAGAACCGGCAGTGATAATTTAGAGAATTTCAAACTCATGAGGTGCAATTATAGAAAATTACTTAAATATCCACGAAAGATTCTAACAATTTTATAAACCTTTCATAGTAACCTTCCATTTGTTTTCATTACAGAGAACCATATTCTCAGAATGTTGCCACTTTAGATGACACTCCATATTCAAATGTGCTACCTGTAGGTACTACACACACACACACACACACACACACACACACACACACACACACACACACACACACACACACACACACACACACACACACACACTTCTGCTGTGCTGTAGCTGCTGATTTGAACTCAATAGAACAGCATGTAAGCTGTTATTGCAAAAGATCCTTTAATACCCTCTGGATCTTGAGGCTTAATACAGAGTCTATGGAATTTTGGGGCTTTTGGTGACTCACTAAACACGAACAGTTTCTCACAGCTGTTTGGCTATGCTTGTATCTATTATCTACTGTATAAATGTGATACTGCTTTGTGAGTATCTTTGGGCTTGGCAAAGGCAAAAGACCTTTTCTATCCCCTGAAGTATAATGCAAACTACTTTAATAGTATAGTAGGGTACAATAAGTCTAAAGGGGGTTATTTAGGTTGTAACTACTAGAGAAGTTAGAATGGAGACATCTTAAAATGTGTTTTGCTATCAAACTGGACCCTGAGTGTATTATGGCAGGTAAAAAAAAAAAAAAACATTAATAAATGAATATTGAGTAAAATACTTTATTAAAAATAATTAAAATTGTAATTTATAATAAAAAAATTAAAGACTTGCTTAATTAAAAATGACTTTAATTAAAAAATACTTTAAAAATAAAAAGCTACTTTAATACTAAACTTAATTACTACAAAATACTTTAAAATTACTTCAAATATTTAAAATTATTACATAATTTTCACAAACTTCAAATTGTGTGGATCCACTAATATGCACCCACTTAAAATATAGTCAAATTTTACAAACAGATTTAAATAAATAAAGTTGCACAACATGCTGAAAGTAATCAGCCATGATAAATTCAACAGAAAGCTTAAATCCAGGAAACATCAGTTCAAGTCAGGTTCCTTTTGTCAAACCACATCTATTCTTCCTTTTTCACCAGGTCCTCAAGCTAATAATCAATCCAGTGAATGAGTGGCTCACTCAATGCATTTCTGTTTAGATTTTAGTCTGACTAGCATTTATCTCTGCAACTCTCCAACACATCCTCTTAAGGCTAGTTCACACTACAGGATTAAATCCGATTTAAGCCCGATTTGCAAGTTAACGAGCTCGCCGACAGATCGGGCTGTAATCGGGGGAAATCTGCATGTGCTCCGCAATCTTTATGTGTGAACTACACAACGATGCATCAAAGAGGCTCGCTGACTCTAGCATGCCACATATCTGGACCGGTCGGCCAACTCGACATCACGTGGTGTCAGGTGTCGTAACGACCTACAACCAATGAAAGAGGAAGGCATGGGTTGAGGTCACCAGAAGAAAAACAACGGCAACTACTTCGCTTAAAGAAAAGTTCACAGGATTTTGGCTGCTATATGTTTTATTAACCACCAATAGTTACTGTTGCCATGACCGACAAACACTCTCACACTACACATCATGTTCTCGCAGTAAAAAACACATCTCAGAGCAAAGAGGAAACTAACCACACACCGACAGAGAAGACAGAGCAGGTTACTGCTGATATGAAACAAGATCTTAGGACTCAGCTTTTAAAAAACGTGGTTTAGGGACCGAATCCAGTCGTTGGGTGACAGAGTTGTTGTCAGCTCCTGTACTGTGTAACCCCTGGTTGCGGATCATTTACAGAGTCACGTAGTGTGAACACCACAACGACTAAAAGACAGATAATCAAGTCATGTAGTCTGAATGGCACAGCGATCTGCCGACGTGTAAAGTCGTGTAGTGTGAACTTGGCTTTATTATGCCAAGCTCACGCTGCACGATTTTTGCCCTGATTTTCACTCGCCGACAGGTTTTGCGAAATCGCCGACAAATGCCCGAAATCGGGGTCAAATCAGAGCTCGTTCATGTGAGTGACAATCTCGCAGTGTGAATTATCAAAGAGGCGATCTGATGCGTCGCTGACGCCCATGAAATATTTTATCATGCTAAATATCTGGAAGCTTTTCAAAATCCTGCTGTGTGAAATGAGTTCTGACTGAAACTACATACATCGGGGATGACCTACAGCCAATGAGAGAGCAAGATACAGGGCAGCGGGAAGTTCAGGGAGGACCTATGTTTTTTAATATTAATATTAAGGAATTAACACACGTACAAACAACGTGGCAATATCAGTACATTTTTTGCATTAATGTACAGAACAGGTGCATGAAGCAATAGATAAACGTAGATATATAATAATAATAAAAAAAAATTAAACATAAAAGGGGGCTAGAGTTAATTCATATTCTTATGTAAAGGGGAAAAATAAATGTATTGCATTTTTCTTTTTCATCATTTTGTATAAGAAATAAACTCATTAGACTATAAAATGCACAAAACGTTGGTTGCACTTTCAAGAAGTTAGAATTGTGTATATAAATGTCTCCCAGCAGAAGTACAGTGCCTATAGAAAGTCTTCAGACCCCTTAATTGTTTTCACATTTTATGTTGTCTTATGTTAAACTGCTTTAAATTACCCCCCCCCCCCCCCCCCCCCCCCCACCACACACACATAAATATACACCCCACTCACCATAACAACAAAGCAAAAAACGGATTTAACTTGGAAACACTGAAAAAATGACATTGCACAAGTCTTCATAGCCTTTGCTTTGACACTTGAAATTTAGATCAGGAGCATTCGAGTTTCACTGGATCGTCTTTGAGATGTTTCCATACTCCGACTGGAGTTAACCTGTGGCAAATTCAGTTGATTGGACATGATTTGGAAAGGCACACACACCTGTCTATAAAGTTTAACAGCTGAAATGGATGTCAGACCAAAAACTATACCATGAGGTCCAAGGAATGGCCTGCAGAGCTGAGAGACAGGATTGTGTTGGGACAGATCTGAGGAAGACTACAAAAAAAATGAAATAATAATAATTGCTGTGTTGAAGGTTCACAGGAGCATTTGGCCTCCATAATCCTTAAATGGATGAAGTTTGAAACAATCAGGACTTTTCATAGAGCTGGCCTCCTGGCCAAATTGAGCAATCGAAGGAGAAGGGTCTTGGTTAGAGAGGTGATCAAGACATTGACGGTCACTCTGGTTGAGCTTCATAATCTTAGATGGAGATGGGAGAAATTTACAGAAGGACAAACATCACTGCAACACTTCACCGATCTGAGCTTGATGGCAAAGTGACCAAACTCAAGCTTCTCCTCAGTAAACATACATGAAACCCTGATTGGAATTTACAAAAATACACCCAAATAGCTCTCAGACTATGAAAAAAAAGATTCTCTGGTCTGATGAGCCTCAATTCCTTATGCATGTCAGAGGGAAACAAAGCACTGCTTATCACCTGCATAATACCATTCCAACGGTGAAGCATGGTGGCGGCAGCATCATCCAGTGGGGGTGTTTTTCAGCGGCAGGGACTGGGGAAGTGATCAGAGAACACGGAAAGCTGAATGCAGCTAAATACAGAGATATCCTTATTGAAAACCTGGTTCAGAACCTCAGACTGGGCTGAAAGTTTACCTTCCAACATGACAATCACCCTACGCACACAGCCAAGACAATGCAGGAGCGGCTTAGGGACGACTCTATGAACATCCTCGAGCTGGGACTTGGAGCCAATCAGACATCTTTGGAGAAACCTAGAAATGACTGTCCACCGATGGTCTGAAAGAGCTTGAGATGATCTATAAGAGAACAATGGCAAAAAACCAAATGTAGATGTGCACAGCTTGTTGTATCATACCCCAAAATACCCGAGGCTGTAGTTGTTGCAAAAGTGCTTTAACTAAGTTTTGAGTTAAGAGTATGAAGACTTGTGCAATGTCATTTTTTTTTAGTGTTTCCTTTTTAATAGATTTGCAAAGTTGTGATAAATCCGGTTTTTGCTTTGACATTATGGTGAGTGGGGTGTAGATTTATGTGGAAAAAAGTCATTTAAAGCAGTTTAACATAACGCAACATAACAAAATGTGAAAAAAATGAAGGGGTATGAAGACTTTCTATAGGCACTATATGTTGTTAACAAGGACGTCATCTTTGTTACTGTTTCATCGAGGAGGAGACGACAACATCAGCGTGATCTTGCATCATTTGTGCAAGCGTGATCGTGATCAATGCTACCCCAGATAGTCGTGCGATATGAAAACAACAGTGATCCGAGGACTTTGAAAATCATGCAGTGTGAACTCGATCAATAGTGTATCGCGATGTACGTTTAGGAAGTGCAGATGCATGCATAGTTTGTTTCAGTACGCGGCTTTGCTCAGGTACGCGTTTGTGTGCGACAACATCAGCCAATCACAGACGACCGTCCATTCGTCAGCCAATCACAGCGCAGCGCCGAGCGTCATAAGCGGGACGCTGCAGCTGAGCGCTGATCTTAGACAAACGAGACAGGCGCAACCTCACACCTGCTTTTCCGTTATATTCACCAAACCGAGGGATTCTTTAAGACTTATATCATTCGCGTTAAACCAACATCCATGCGATTCTTCAGGCTTACCTTCAAGTGCTTCGTCGACTGCTTTTGAGACGCTTTTATTCCTCGTCTGCCAGCGACGCACGTCAATTATTATAATTTGGAGATAAATCTTGTCAACGTTCTGCTGAGGATCAATTTCACACAAACAATCAGACAGCAACCCCACGGAAAAATACTCAACGACGCGAATTAAAAAATAATAAAACGTGAAGAACCGTTATTTGTGAATTCTCGGGCGCGCGGCTCCTGCTGGCCAGCGCGCGGCATGTCTCCAGAAGAGCATTTCTCCAGTAAGAATGACTTTATATGCTTGATTGTTTACATACCTATTGATAATAACAGGAATAACACGTTAATAACTGTGTATTTACATAGACCTGATATAAAATGTAATCTATAAATTGATTGAATCAGATTGGGTAATGTATCTTTCCATTACACAGACTGCTCTAAACTCTCGAGTTATCTGAACAGGATCCAGATCTGCTCTCTCCATGTATTTACCTGCATCAAATGTCTCTCTTTCACTTTCTTTCTTACACACTCACACACACAGTCCCTCAATCCGCTCCAATCTGGATCCAGCTGCATCTCTGACATACATACAGCTGCCAATGATGTTATAGGAACACAACAATCAATCAATTCATCATGCTGGATATATATATATATATATATATATGTGTGTGTGTGTGTGTGTGTGTGTGTGTGTGTGTGTGTGTGTGTGTGTGTGTGTGTGTGTGACCCTGAAATTCAAAACCAGTCATTAGGGTCCATTTTGATTGATTGGGTCAACTGAGATTTATCTATCACCTGAAAGCTGAATAAATAAGCTTCCCATTGATGTATGGTTTGTTAGGATAGGACAATATTTGGACGAGATACAACTATTTGAAAATCTGAGGGTGCAAAAAAAATCTAAATATTGAGAAAATCGCCTATAAATTTGTCCAAATGAAGTTCTTAGCAATGCATATTACTAATAAAAATTCAGTTTTGATAAATTTACGGTAGGATATTTACAAACATGATCTTGGAACATGATCTTTACTTAATATCCTAATGATTTTTGGCATAAAAGAAAAATCAATAACGTTGACCCATTTGGCTATTGCTACAAATATACCTGTGCTACCTTCGACTGGTTTTGTGGTCCAGGGTCACACACACACACACACACACACACACACACACACACACATTAACTATTTAAATCAAATATGCAAATATGTGCTATCAGATTTTTACACTTTACTACAAACTACTGGAGTTCATATCACATGATAGTTCAAATTCTGCTGTTATTAAAGCAAAAGAAGGGTCAAGCGTTCACAAAGTCGTGTTCGTCTCTCTTGCAGATGATGGCGGCACATGTGAGGATGAATCTCAGGAGGAAGCAGAAGTCGCCCGTCCTTTGGTGTCAGAGACTGAGGGGTCCAGTACGGAGGTTGCTGAGCCCAGTGTTTGCACGGGTTTGATGGAGACCGGTGACCCCAACACAGAACTGGGACATTCAGAGCGACAAACATGGAGCAGACAGATGGACTTTATCATGTCCTGTGTTGGATTTGCTGTTGGCCTTGGAAATGTCTGGAGATTTCCTTACCTCTGTTATAAGAATGGAGGAGGTGAGCTATATACAGTCAGGCACAGATATATTATATTTAACCAAACAGATACATAGAGGGTCTAAACGACTTGAGACCAAATTGAAAATGTGAGATTTTCCTTTCTATACTCAATTATTGACCAATTAGTGACCCTGAATAAAAAATAATAATAATACGTTGCTGACCCTCAGACCATCCGAGATGTAGATGAGTTTGTTTCTTCATCAGCACAGATTTGGAGAAATGTATCATTCCATCACTTGGTCACCAGTGGATCCACTGAAGTGAATGGGTGCCGTCAGAATGAGAGTCCAAACAGCTGATACAAACATCACAATAATCCACACAATTCCAGTCCATTAATTAATGTTTTGTTAAGCGTTTGTCTTATTTGCAATCCATCAAGACGTTTTAACTTCAAACCATTGTGTCTGTCCAAAATAGTCCATAAAATAACTTCATGATAGCTTCCTCCAGTGAAAAAGTCCATCCCCTGTTGTCCTCTCACATCAATGTATCACTGTTCTGGACTGTTTTTGCTTGATCTATATATTTCTCTCTATGCATATTTCTAATTCAGACAAAACTTTTTCACCAGAGAAAGCAATATTATGGACAGAATGTTACAAACATCTTAATAATGCATTTGAAGTTTTCACTTCACCAGATGCTAACTGATGGATTGGAGTGGTGTGGATTACTTGTGGGTTATTGGGATGTTTTTATCAGCTGTTTGGACTCTTTGGATTCTGACGGCACCCATTCACTGCAGAGCATCCATTGGTGAGCAAGTGATGCAATGCTGCATTTCTCCAAATCTGTTCCCATAAAGAAACAAACTCATCTACATCTTGAATAGCCAGAGGCTGAGTGAATTTTTGTGTGGACTGTTCCTTTAACACTAATAAACTAAATAATCTGAAGTGTAATGAGGTATCTGCCAGTACAGATAAATCAGAAGGTCAAAGCGCTGAGAAAATTAAATGTGGGCCCGGCAGACAGGAAGAGAGAGAAAGGACAATGGCCGTCTACTGTTCATGGCCTGAGTTTATCAAAGGTTGAAGAAGCGACACTCTGTTCTTTGTTCTCCTCTCCTTCTCTTGTAACATTAACCATCTGCGTAGCTCTTCTGATGCATGTAGGTGGTGACGAATGTCGCTCAGAGTCAAAAGTTTTTTTTTGTTTCCCCTTTACTGCCAGCTGAAGCATGTCAATAAGTCAGCATCAGTGTCATAAGATGCCTGATCTCAAGAACAGTCTCAGTTGTGTCTATAGAGCTGTTACTAAATGTTGGATTTGTTATCTGTCTGTTAACAACATGATTTGCAATGGAGACCTAATCTCTCTTGCTCTCTCTTTTGCATACACAAAGACTACATTTTAAGAGTTTACTTAAAGGGGTAGTATGCCCAAAAAATTAAAATTACCCCATGATTTACTCACCTTCAAATCACCCTCGGTGTATATGACTTTCTTATTTCAGACGAATACAATCGGAGTAATATTAAAAAATGTCCTGGCTCTTCCAAGCTTTATAATGACAGTGAATGGGTGTCAAGATTTTGAAGCAAAATAAAGCGCATCCTTCCATCCATCATAAAAAGTGCTCCACATGGCTTCGGGGGGTTAATATAGGCCTTCTGAAGCGAAACGATGTGCTTGTGTAAGAAAAATATCCATGTTTAAAACTTTATAAACTGTAATCTCTAGCTTCGTGCACATGTTCACGAGAGAGTGGCGTCCAGCGGATGATGGAGGATGTAGGCATAGCGTAAGCAAAACAAAACACCAGGAATTAGAAGTACAAAACGAGGAAGAAAAATGTCGTAGGATTTCGATATAATCCAAGAGGAGATTGATTTTCCATTGCTGTAAATAAAACTTGGTTCTCACGAGACTAGCATATTCTCAACAGAGCTTACGCTACACCTACATCCTACGTCGTCCGCTGGACCCCACTCTCTCGTGAACGTGAGTTAGCTAACGTCAGTTAGCGGAAGCTAGAGATTATGATTTATAAAGCTTTAAATATGGATATTTTTCTTACACAAAGCATTGATTCGTTTTATAAGGCCTCTATTATCCCCCGAAGCCATGTGGAGCACTTTTTATGATGGATGGATGCACATTTTTGGGCTTCAAAATCTTGACCCCCATTCACTGCCATTTTAAAAGTTTGGAAAAGCCAGGACATTTTTTAATATAACTCCAATTGTATTTGTCTGAAAGATGAAAGTCATATACACCTAGAATGGCTTGAGGGTGAGTAACTTACGAGGTCATTTTATTTGGGTGAACTATCCTTTGAAGTGTATTGAAAAAAAAAAACATATTATACTGATTTCATCTAATTGCAATTCACGTGCAATTAAGGGTCCGAAAGCATTACATTCAGTTCAAGCTTAAGTATACTATTTCTGTATTGAGCATTTTAAAAGTCTGCTTAAGTCTTGTCATTTCCTGTGTGTTGCAGGTGTGTTTCTGATCCCCTATGTCCTGATGGTGTTTGTTGGAGGTGTTCCAGTGTTCTTCCTGGAGATCGCATTGGGTCAGTTCATGAAACAGGGTGGGGTCGCCACATGGAACATTGCGCCTCTTTTTAAAGGTGGAGTATTATTAACAGCCAAAATTGTTCGTATTTTACATCCCAACCCTTGCCATCCTCTAGTTAAACAGATCCATATCTCATCCTGCCAGCAATTATCTTTCATTTTTAATGGCAAAACAGAATATTGATCTGTCTGGCTTTTAATATCGTCCAGCGTGATACATAGCATGTGAAGAAGGGCAGTATTTTTCTTTCCTCCAGGGCTTGGATTGGCATCAATGGTGATCGTGTTCTTCTGTAACACCTACTACATCATGGTTCTGGTTTGGGGCCTGTATTTTCTGGCTCACTCCTTCACTTCCCCTCTGCCGTGGGCCACGTGTGGACACGAGTGGAACACGGTCAACTGTACCACTAACTTCAGCCGTGCGTGTTTCAATCAGTCACTGTCCCCTTCCCTTCCCAACGTCTCCTCCCTCAACACCAGTGCCGGCTGTCTGGATCACACGGGTTTGCGATCATCTGTTATAGAATTCTGGGAGTAAGTGTCTTTGAAATGTTTTCCAATTTCCAGCCCTATCACAGATTTTTATTTATTTTGATGAGAAAATGTTGTGGCATCAGATGAGCTATTGAAGCTCTAAAAAGGATACTTCACCCAAAAATGAAAATTCTGTCATTTACTCACTCTCAAGTTGCTCCAAACCTGAATGAGCTTCTTCTGTTGAGCGCAAAAGAAGATATTTTAAAGAGTCGCTCAGTTGACGGTAGCCATTGACTTCAATAGTATAGAAAAAAAATACTATAGAAGTCAATGGCTACTATTTATGTATTTATTGTTTGTAGAAAGCAAGAAGGCCTTGCTACATTGTCAGTCGCTGTTTTGTGTCTATCAGTGTTCTTTAGCTGTGATTACATTTGTATTATAGCATGGTCGTTCAGACCTTTTTTGCTTTATTTTGGGAATGGCTAAGTTAAAATGTTTCTTTCTTGATTCAGGCGTAAAGTCCTACGTCTGTCTGGTGGTTTGGATGAAGTGGGTGACATCAGTGGTTACATGGTCTTGTGTCTGCTTGCTACGTGGGTCATTGTCTACTTCTGCATCTGGAAGGGTGTTAAGTCCGCTGGAAAGGTACAAATATATGTTTGTGAAAGATGGTGGCTGAACAATATTATTTGAAAAAGAAACTACTTTTATTCAGCAAGGATGCATTAAAGTGATCAAAAATTACAGTTCATAATCTTGCAACCAATTTGCATTTGAAATCAGCGCTGTTCTTTTGAACTGTCTATTTATTAAAGAAACCTGAACAAATGACTTACGGTTTCCACAAAAATATGAAGAAATGTTTCTTGAGCAGCAATTCAGCATATCAGAATGATTTCTGAAGGATCATGTGACACTGAAGACTAATGATGCTGGAAATTCAGCTTGGCATCACTGGAATAAATTACATTTTGCAATATATTAACATAATTTTAACAGTTATTTGAATTGTAATAATATTTCACAATATTACTGTTTTTACTGCATTTTTTGATCAAATAAATGCAGCTTTGTTGAGCAGAAGAGACAAAAAAATGTACTGACCCCAAACTTTTAGGTTGGACAGAATATATATATAATTGAATAATATATATATAAATATTGTAACATTATTGCAGCGTTTCCTTTGTTGATTGTTTTGTACGTTGTAATGGGCATTATAACTCTGTAATGGGCTGTTGTTATTGGAAGTTTTAAGCTAATGAACAAGCACTCAAATCAATATTTTGCATATGTCTTTGATAAGTAGCTGTGTAATAAGTGGGATAATGTAGAGTCAGATGCTCATTATCTGCTTCATGTCAGGGTCCTGATCACCCTGCTAGGGTTTATTTTGCGGTAATGATGGCTGGCTCTACATTATCCCTTACATACACTTACTGTACACACATCAGCCAAACCATTATGAATGTTTGTTGGGAATATGAGAAAATAGATCAAAAGCCATGTAAGCTGATTATTAGCTCCCCCTGCGGATGTGTGTGTGTGTGTGTGTGTGTGTGTGTGTGTGTGTGCTGGGTTTAGTTCTAGTGCTTGACTGTCAGAGAAACGATGTCGACCCGTGATAATAAATATAAATCTGTAATGATTCAAACCGTAATAGCAGGAGCTACAGTGTTTACATTTAGGTGCAAAAATATGAGCAGTACAGTATTGTGTCTGTATGTGTGTGCAGGTTGTATATTTCACAGCTGTGTTCCCATATCTGGTCCTGGTGGTCTTGTTTGTTCATGGCGTCTCACTGCCAGGAGCTCTTAATGGCATTATTTACTACCTGAAACCAAACTGGAGCAAACTCTCAGAGGCACAGGTGAGAGCATGGTTGCACGTGTTTAGATATATGTGGGTATGTGATTTTATGCTGCAAACCATGTCTCAGCAATTAAATATTTCATAAATAAAATTATAATGTAAAGTATTATCAAAACGGTTACAGGGATGTTTTTTTTTTTAAAGAATTGTTTCGGCTAAAAATAATAATAAATAAATTGTGAATCAAATCTAGTGAAAACAATGTGACAACAAAAATTCTTTACTTATTTCATAAGTTATTTATTTAATAATTTATCTCAAAACATGCTACAGACTTGATATTTCTGGTGCTTTCAAGAGTAAACAGCACTAAGATCCAACAGTTGGCAAAGATTCACTCATGTACTGTATTTTTAAAGCAAAAACTAGAGCCTAGTGACATGGTTTTATAATTCTTGTTGTCATGATGATTATGATTATGGATTGATGGCAGGTATGGATTGATGCTGCCACACAGATCTTCTTTTCTTATGCTATCGGTCTGGGGGCCCTGACAGCTCTTGGGAGCTACAACCGTTTCAACAACAACTGTTACCAGTGAGCAAATATCTCACACACACACACACAGAGATAATTTCATAATGTTATATTTCAAATTTGTGATCATTATACTGTATAAGAGTATATTAGTGTGAATTTCAATTGATTTGCTTTATGTATAGATGGACACGAAGACTGTAAATGAATCTGAGACATATAATATTTTTTACAATGTAAACTTTTTAACAAAAGTACTTTATTTAAGTGTTTCTAATATTTAATGTAACATAATATTATATTACATGATATAATATGAAAAAAATTAAAAAGTCGACAGTAAAGCAATAATTATTAGGCAGCAGCTATTTGCACTAAATGTAAATAGCAATGGATTCTATTTACACTGTTAAATTGCAGCATTTTCTGCTATTTATACTTTATTGCAAATAGTAGCAATTATCTGCACTTCAGTATTGTAGTACATGATAAAACAGTACACAAAAATAACATATTGAGTGTAAATGATTCAAATGATTAAATGGATGCCACCTTACTGCTATAATAAAGCCCTCCCTACACCTACCCTAACCCTACCCGATACTTTTATTTTTTAACTTTTTGTTTATTTCCTTAATTTTATTGAAATGCTTTCATGATGTGATACAAGATTTGAAAAGGGAGAAAAAAAAGTTAGGCAAAAGGCGAGTTCGAACCCCGGTCGATCGATTCAAAAAGACCAAGGCACATAGTTTACCACCTGCACCACTGGAACTGATGACCTACAACCATCTTTTATAATTTTGACTATCCCAATCACACATTGGTAGGCCAAGTTAGTGTAAATAGTCTCTGCCAACAAGGCGGGCTATTTGCACTAAGTGTAAATTGACACTCCGTAATTATTATTACTATTACTAATAATATTACTATATAATTAATTATTATTTTTTGTATATATATATATACTGTATATAGTAGGTACAGGTCAAATGTTTGGAATAATTAAGATTTATTTGATCAAAAATACAACAAAAAGCAGTTACAGTGCAGTGTTGTGAAATATTATAACAATTTAAAATAGCTGTTTTCTTTTTGAATATATTTTTAAATTAATTTATTGTAATCAAAGATGAATTTTCAGCATCATTACTCCAGTCTTCAGTGTCACATGATCCTTCAGAAATCATTCTGATATGCTGATTTGCTGCTCAAGAAACATTATTATTATCAGTGTTGAAAACAGTAATAAATTAATACTTTTATTCAGCAGGTATACATTAAACTGATCAAAAGTGATGTAAAGTTACAAAACAAATTTGCAAGTAAATGCTTTTCATTGAACTTTCTGTTCATCAAAGAAAAACTAATGAAAACTAATGTAGTATATAACTTTCACTATAAATGATATGAATTTTTCACTGCAAAAGATATGATCAGTCTAGCAATGTTTCAGATTTTTGGATCTCACTGCATGTGTAGTATTGTGTTGTTGTTTTGTCTGTAAATAAGCACTAACAAAACAAAGGCCTCCCAGCCAAAATGTTTTTTCTGTATGGCTTCATAATCCCACAGCATCCCTGTGGGCCAGTAGTGCGTGTGTGTTTGCATGCATGTGATCAGATCAGAGATCAGAGGTTGCATGAGTTCAACATCCACCCAGTTTAACCCTGTGCACTGGGTGTTTGGCTACATGCTAATCCCACGATAATGTCTCTCTCTCCCACTGTAGGGATGCATTCGTTCTGGCTCTCATAAACAGCGGCACAAGCTTCTTTGCAGGATTTGTGGTTTTCTCAGTTTTGGGATTCATGGCGTCTGAACAAGGCGTTGACATCAGTAATGTGGCAGAAAGTGGTGAGATATGCCTCTGTCCTCATCACACTCTCCGTTCCTTCTTTCTCCTTGACTGCCTGAACAAAACATACCATACTACTACAGTAGATGTTTTGACATGGTACTATAATAGTGCCATTCTATTCTTTAAATATCTTGGAATACCATACCATGCCATGGTACGTAAACATGTGGATCTTGTTTTTCTCAGGTCCTGGTTTAGCGTTTATTGCCTATCCAAAAGCAGTGTCGCTCATGCCTTTAGCGCCGCTGTGGGCGGTGCTGTTCTTTCTCATGCTTCTGGTGTTGGGATTGGACAGTCAGGTGAGGCTCCACCCACTCATTTATGACAAAGATTTGAAAAGTCCTGCTGCTATTTTCAGTAAGTGAGTGAGCAAACGGATTAAATTGTCACAATCCATTTTATAAAGAATGTTCTGATAGAAAGCTATCTGAAAAACTGATAAGATATATTAAACGAAGGGTTCATTGTCTGAACTGTATCTCAGACTACTTCACACAGGTGCATTCTTGCATTCTTGGGCTCAAAAACAGCAAGGTGGAGCACATAGAAATCAAACAAAAGGTTTAATTTTTTTAATCTATTTTTAATTTGAACTTCAGCAAAGCAGCTTTAACTTTGTGGAAAATAAGTACACTTTAGCATACATTTAAAAAGAGTACTTATGTAAATAATATACTTAAAAATAATATAAGGAGTGTTTTCAGACACTTACTTGCATGCTAATTGCAATTAAATGAAAATATATTATAGTGTAAATTTATATTAAATGCAATTGGATAGCTTTTTTTGATCCACTTAAGCAGGACTTAAGTACATCTTTATATCTAATTTCATAATTAATTCTATTGTCTTTGAAATATGGTTTTGCTGAATGTACTGACAAGTATTTATAAATAAAATATATAATATATATAAATTATACTATAAAATTTACTGTCTAAATTACTATTTAAATGTGTATGTATTTGTATTTAGATTTTTTTTAATTTAAATATGAGTAATTATGCATTTATAATTAAGTTGCAATTTAGTACATTTAAAATATATTAACTTTAAATGTAATATTACGTAACACACTACAGTTCAAATTATAATCAGGTACTTTATATGTGCTTTAGTATGTTAGTCAACACATTAAAATAAGTGTACATTAAAGCACAACAAAAGATTAAGTGCACTTTTTAAAAGTGTACTTAAGTGTGTTAAAGGGTCATGAAACCCTAGACAGATTTTAGCAGAGGTGTACATCATAGAAGACAATGTTAGTATCAGTTAATTTTTAATTGTTGGAGAAAACGGGTTCATTGAGAGTTTTTGCACTATTTTCGTCTTCCGGTTTAAAAGCTAGATCGTGTTGATATCACCGTTTGTGACGTGTCAAAGGACTATATGCCTCGTTCCAGGTGAGGTTGGAAGAGGAAACATCCGAGTTGAAATGTCCCACTTCCAACTTCAGGGAGTTCCAGTCAATCATGTTAACATATTTCTGTCAATTATGGCAAAAACGAAATGCTGCCTTTCGTTTTGTAAACAGTTGACGAAAAGCTCAAATTAAAGTATAATTTTATAAACTTTAATGTCTAATGTTTTTAAGTTTGACACATGGTAGTTCTATATTATGTTCGTTGGATGCAGTGACATCAAATAGCGCGTCCTGCTGAGGTCAGAGTTCACAAGTCGGATATCCGACTTCGAGCGATGTTCCAGACATTATTTCCAAGTATTAGCTGGGAAAAAATCTTAATTTCGAGCTTTCTGGAATGCAGCAATATTACTTTGATGAAGCATCTGTGTCTCAGGCTCCGTTTACACTAGTGTGTTTTCATTTTAAAACGGTGTTTTAGAATGAAAACGATCCCCGTTTCCACTACATGTAACCATTCATATATGTATACACATATATGTGACCGTTCATGCAGGTACAACCATAGATATATACAGGTAGATTCCCTATTATTTAGATGGCGGACGCGTCTGCGTGCTTGGAGCGGTCAAATGAGGCATCTACCTCTAAATTTCTATGAGTACAATAATGAGCATGATGTTATTGTTTACACAGTCGTCAAGGATACGCAGTGCGAATGTGGGTTGTCACGACATCGTTTTCAAAAGTCTCTGTTTTGGTCCGTTTACACTGAAACGCAACCCCAGAGTTTTCAAACTAAAACGGGGGACTTTCAAAAGTCGGAGTAGTGTAAACGATAGGCGTAAGTGTAGCAAAAGTTATGCGTTTTACAACGAAAACGCATTAGTGTAAACAGGGCCTCATACTTATTCATGAGACTGCGTGTTCTTATCCAATGAGAAGATGCTTCGCTTAATTATTCACAACAGCATGTGTGACAGACGCTTCAGACTGTGAGATTACGTACATTAACCGAGAGAAACATACATGGATCAAAGGACATAAGCTATGCATCCATACAAAGATTCAAATTTAACTTGTGCACAAAAATGGAATATTGCATAAAACATTTGCGAATAAAGCTTTCTAAGTTTCACTGAGAAAAATAGGAGAAGCCACTTAATATAGTAATTTTCATAAATGATGTCGTTTTTGATGCGTATGGTGGAATTTATTCATTTTCCATTATAGTTTATGCTAATTTTTTTATCAGATAAAAAGTTTATCCTACTCAGTTGTGCACAAGTTTTTTATGCATATTTTTCGAATTTATGAGCATCTTGGCCTTTCCATCTAGCGTTTTTTTTAAATGCGCTATTCCAAAATGCACATAACAATAGGTGGATGGAAACATAGATAGTCATGAAAGTGAACTCTGTTTAAGGACACTTTTATTTCATCTTATATTATCTGCAAGTCGTTTTTTAATGTACCTTTAAGATTTGAAGCACACAACAAGTGCACATTCAGTACAATTAAGCACACTTCTTTTTCTCAAGTGTAACCTTACATGCAGTGATGAAATGCAGAAATTTCACAAGTTAAAGTCAAGTAGGAAGATATATTAGCCTGCTACAGTACAGCAGCCCACACACCTCCGGCTATGTGATCTCTATCAGTGTGACGCATGCGTACGTAAAGCAACCATTAAAAAATAGCACAGGAATGCAAGAACACATCCTGTGTAAATGGGGCCTTAATGTTCACTCAATGCCTTGGATTTGCCATAGCGCTCTTAGATTAGCAACAATGTTTGACAAGGTCAGACACATTCAGATGTCCTTGTTGCCCACATATTTCTTGGTTAGATCATCAGCTTCCTTTTAAACTGGATTCATTTTTCTCTCTCAGTTTGTTGGTGTTGAAGGCTTTATTACTGGAATAATGGACATGCTGCCCCCAAAGTCATTTCTCGGCTCTCAGCGTCGGGAAGTTATTGTGGCAATATGCTGCTTTACCTGTTTTACTATTGATCTTTCCATGGTAACACAGGTATGTCTGAGGCTGACGGTGAGGTATATCATACAATAGAGTTCATATCAGTTTCCTGATTGTGTTTTTGGTTACATTCTCTCTCTGTACAGGGAGGGATGTATGTGTTTCAGCTGTTTGATTATTACTCCGCGAGTGGGATTACTCTGCTCTGGCAAGCCTTCTGGGAGTGTGTGGTGGTTGCCTGGGTGTATGGTAAAAATCTGTAGCCATGCAAACACCAGGAACTGTGATTTTGCCAAGTAGGACCTGTTCCTAAATCAACATATTTTGTTGGTCCTGCAACAACATTCCTAGCAAACGTAATCCTAACAAAAATGCAATCCTGCTTTAAAGACCAGTTGGAATTTCCATGATGGTCCAGACTGGTTTATGATGGTTTAGCATTTGGAACAGCGAAGCTGGTGATGCTGGTTAACAGAAGAAGTCTTGCTTGGTTAAACTAGCCAGGAAACCCCTAACCCGACCCTAAAATTATCAGTGTTTCCAAAATGGGGGTTTATGAGGGAACTGCAAATGTAACATTTAATTGAAACTAATGGTGCTGCACAATCATTTGATAAATAGAACTGAAATGGTGCTATCTCCTATCAAATCATGATTATCAAATCATAGGCTGCGATTTCATTAAAGAAGTATATAGTGCTTTCAGAGCAGCTGTGAGTTTAGGTATGTAATGTGTGGAAAATGTACTGCATTTGTCCTGGTTTGAATGTTTGAAAGTGAATAATTTAAGACATACATATTTGTGTATAGTTGTTTTTTGTAAAGACTGAACCCAAGTATGAACACCCTTAAAAGTAATTATTTCCATTAGCTGTAGAGTCTTGTCTGGATGTTTCAGCAGTAGCAATATGAGACATTTTCATATGAAATGAATTGTCATATGACAGTTCAAATTGCAATTACAATATATGACAAAATACTCCCAATACAATTTTTTGGACAAATTGTGCAGCTCTCTCGCACTCTCTCTCTCATCATTCATATATATATATATATATATATATATATATATATAAATCACTATATTGCCAAAAGTATTGGGTCGCCCCCTTGTAATGAACAGGTTTGACTACTTTAGTAATTTCTATGAGTACAAATCTTAATATTTCAGCATATAATGATATTCTAGGGAATTGCGTGCTTCTAATTTTATAGCAATAGTTTGGACAGGACCCTTTTCTATTCTAACATGACAGTGTCTCTGTGTATAAGGCAAGGTTCAAAAAGACATGATTGATTGAGTCAGTGTGGAAGAACTTGACTGGTCTGCAGAAAGCCAAGTCCTGCTGAACACCTCTGGTGTTACTTTAATAAATATTGGTGTTTGGTGAGGAGTTTTTGGCTCAAGGTCTGCATATAAAGTCACACCAGAGGTGTTCATTTGGGATCAGGACTTGGCTTTTTGAGCCGTGTCTTATACACAGAGACGCTGTCATGTTAGAATAGAAAAGGGTCCTGTCCAAACTGTTGCTATAAAATTAGAAGCACACAATTCCCTAGAATATCATTATATGCTTAAACATTAAGATTTGTACTCATAGAAATTACTGAAGTAGTCAAACATGTTCATTAGAAGAGAGTGAACCAATACTTTTGGCAATATAGTGTGTATATATATATATATATATATATATATATATATATATATGTATATATATATATATATATATATATATATACAATTTTAAAATGAATACAGTCGACCAAAATAAAACTTTTACTAAAAAACAAACAAAAGAAATCCCTAAAATATTTAGTTTACCCTTATGTCATGACCCCATTACATATATATTATTTATTTATTTATAATTTTTTTTCCCTTGGTTTTCATTTTTGTATTTTCTGTTTTCATTATAATTTTAGGTAAATATTCGGTAAAATAATTTTATTGTGTGTTTTTGTAATTTTATTATTGTTTTTTTTTTAATATGTCTACATCATTTGTATTACATTTATTTATGTTTTAGTTATTTTAGTACATCAAATGAAACTAAATGAAAATGAGAAATGCTGCTTTGGCAACTACATATATATCTTATTTTATTTCAATTAACATTTATTTTAATTCAGGTAACATTTTTTAAGTTGACTATAATAACCTTGCTGGGAATATGCTTAAATTAAAAAAAAAGTTAAATTACTGAAATAGTAACTTTCAAAATTTCACGCATATTTGAAGTAAATATTTGCATTGAAGGGGTTCGGCTACTATAAAGTTTGAGAAGCCCTATTTTATATGAATGTTCTCCCAGTCCAACAAGTGTATTGATTCAGGAACATGTCATACTTGGGAAAATCATGGTGAACATGCAGATACACATACACAGTCTTTGTGTTAACCCATTAAAAACCTCACTCTCGGTCTCTGACTCTCTCTGAAGGTGCTGATCGCTTCATGGACAATGTGGCCTGTATGATTGGCTATCGTCCTCTGCCGTATATGAAGTGGTGCTGGTCTTATGTCACTCCGGTAGTGTGCATGGTGGGTTTTTCACGCAGTACTGGATCAGCATGGGGTTTCATATTCTTGAGAGGGTATTAAAGGGGTGTTTGTGTGTTTGGCAGGGTGTTTTCTTGTTTCATGTGGTCAACTACAAGCGATTAGTGTATAACGCGGTGTATGTGTACCCGTGGTGGGGTGAGTTGCTGGGCTGGTTTCTCGCTCTCTCATCCATGCTTTGCATTCCTCTCACCGTCCTCTACAAACTGCTGCACTGCAAAGGCTCTCTCATGGAGGTACGACTGTCGTGTGTGTGTGTGTGTGTTGCTACTTTACTTATCATGTGCAAAAAACTACTCTGGAGCATATCAAGCTAAAAGCTACTCATGATCTGAAGTAGTTTTAGCAGTACGTAAAGTACTTTTATTTCAGTTAATGTTTATTTAGTTTTAAGTAACAAAATATAATGTTTCTTTAGTATCATTTTTGTTTTATTTACTGATAACTCATTTGATGCCAAATTTCTTCTAGTTACTCAGCAGTAGTTGTATGAATCTGTGGTCTGTTGTCTGGTGTTCAGTTTGTGTGACTCTGTTTCTCTCTGTTCAGCGCTGGCAGCATCTGACAACACCTATCTGGGGTCGACATCACCTCGAGTTCCTTCCACCTGAGAATAAAGCCAGACTTCTACCAAAGGCAGAAGAGAATAAAAACACACTGTTATATGAAAGTGTCATTTAATATCCTGGCCAGCACTAGCAAATGATCAGATACAGTCAACACTGCCCTGCACAAACACACACACACACACTCACACACACACACACACACACACACACACACACAGTAGTGTTCGCTCTGTCAAGTCCATACTACACAGCAGAGCACCCATATGCCATTAACATACAGAGTGTCATCCCACTTCAGCCACACCAGAGCCTGTGCATATCAACGGTCATGCAGTAATAATGCTGATCTTCTCTCAGTGTAATTATATTTCAGAAGAAGCACACGATAATCATGCGAGCTTGTGCTTGACTGACCGTTATCTGCCAGTGTGCTGATGTTGTTCAGTATTATGTGTTTGTGTTTGTGTTTGTTACATTGCACTGAGATCATACAGCAGTGTTTTGGATCAGAGAGTGGGCTAATTAATAAAAAGTAAAATAAAAATTTAGACCAAAATCATATTTTGTGCATTTATTTGGTTTGGTAAAACCATTATGCAAATTATCAAATACTTTTTAAAGAATGTTTTTAAATATATTAAAATATGAAGAAATGTAGTGATATATTTGCAGTGTAAACATGAAAAGAGTTATATACACTACTGTTCCAGGTTTGGAGGTGTTGAGCTCAGCAAGGCTGCGTTTATTTGATCTACAAATACAGTACAAAGACTACAGTAAAAACAGTAATATTAAACATTATTACAGCTGAAAAATAACTGCTTTCTATTTGAATATATGTTCAAATGCATTTTTTTCCCTGTGATGCAAAGCTGAATTTCCAGCCGCCTTCAGTGTCACATGATCCTTCAGAAATCATTCTAATATGACGATTTGCTGCTCAAGAAACATTTCTAATTATCAATGTTGAGAACATTGTGCTACCGTGATATATTTTTAAATAGTTCAAAAGTTCAGCATTTATTTAAAATAAAAATATTTTGTAATATTGCATGTCTTTATAGTTACTTCTGATCAATTTAATGCTAAATAAAAGTATTCATTAAAAAAAATAAATAGTAAATGAAAATTAGCTGTAATCAAGATCTTCATTTTTAATTATTTGTGTTGGGATTAGTGTAATTCATCTGTTTTCAGTAAAGTTCATTGACACTTGAGTTCTCACTTGCTAAACCAATTCACACACATTTTTCAAAATGACTAGACATTTTCTTAGCTATATATACAGTAAGTACCGACTAACAGCAGTGATTTTGTGGTGGAATCAGGGTCATTATTGGGCACATCAGCAGAAAGGACAGAATGACACCTGCTGGTCACACAGCCATGTAACGCAGGTCCTGTAACAGAGCAACAGTTCACATGAATGAGACCCATATGTAATAATAAAGTCACAGCGTGTGTCATAACATATCAGTGTGATGTTGTCTCAAGGTCAGTTTCATCGAAGCTTCTCATCTGTACTTCCCCTTCCAGCAGCTACAGATTCATTCTCTCACTCCTGTCCTTCCTTCAATCCTTTCTTATGGTTTTCAGAGTGACCGTGTCAGTGAAGAGAGATACACTGATATCATTCTCTCCATAAACTCTTTATGTTTATAAAAATGTTAATATCTTGCAATTGTGTGAAAAAATCTGAAAGTTTATTGCTGGGTTGCAATGCTGGAATTTCATGAGGTCTGGAATGTGATTAGTGTTGCAAACTTTTTTAACAAGTAGCTTTAATGAGGGTTTAACAAGTCAGTCAGTGAACAGAGTCGCCACAAAAGCTTTCTGACCTTTGTGTGGTAAGTATTGTTATGTTTATTAATTGTACTGTTTCGGAATGAACTTTAACAGACAGTTTAACTGCTGAATGTGCAAACAATCAGATCATTTTAAACCTGCTGTTTATTCATTTGCACTGCATATTAATTTGCACTAAAATCTAATATACAGATGCACTTTGTTCATGTTGTAGCAGAATGTATCACTTAAACCCTCGGTTTCACAGACAAGGCTTAAGACTAGTCCCAGACTAAAATGTAAATCTGAGCTGTTTAAACTGTAAGAAACTTGCACAGACTGATCTTAAAATATATTAGTGGCCTTGTTTTGTCTCAAGATGCTCACCAGTAATGTTTTTTTTCTAAGGCACGTTTATAAAATGACTTAAAACTCCTAATTGAACTATGGCCTAATCCTGGCTTAATCTAAACCCTGTTTGTGAAACCAGGCCAAAGTGTAATATCACAAACACATATACACACTAACCCACTGTTAATGTCTCTCCAAACACATTATACCACTAATGCAATGGTCTGTAAATGTATTGACTTAACACAAATATATTTATATTAAAAATTTAAATGATATTTATTTCAAATAATTTATAAAACCACAAGCTGGCGACATCTGCTGGTCAGAACAGTGTAAATGCAACGAGAACACAGCACAACCTCAGACTCCTTTTACACACCAACTGAAAGTGTTTAATGAAGGTTTAATCTATTACATGTAAACATTATAAAATATTAATTATATCTATACTTTGTGTAGTACTTTATGTGATTTCACTGAATTTGGTCCTCTTATAGCACTTAATTCTGAGCTCATCAGCCTGTATATCATATGCATCCTCAAATGGTCTATGCTGAGTTTGGTCTTGTAATATCACTGTCTTAGTACATTATGTGCTCCAGATGGGCTTTTCTATAAGAGAGTGATGTCACATGAAAACTATAAATACTTTCATGAGGCTGGCAGGTGCTGTGACAGATGGGCTGTTTGAAACATTTCATCTTACAGTTATATGCTTAGCTGTGATTGTTAGAAATTCTTCAAGTACTTCCATTTAGCATAATAAAGGCTCATTCTGACAGCAAGCGAGGCTTCACTGAAGCGAGGCTTCACTGAAGGACCACTGGCATGTGCCTCAAACAAACGCTGCACTACAGAGTGCAATAATTCTGATTGATTGAAATATACATTTTGCTATGTTTATTATCCGTTATATTGGACATTAATTGTAGGTTTTAAATTCTAAATGTAACACAAGCAGTTATATTTTTATGAAAGCATTAAATGTAAATCATCTGTTGAAATGCGGTATAAAATGTTATAATTATTAAATCCAGATAATTGAATGTGTTTGTGTGGATGGGCAGGATGTAATAACTTTTTGTAAAAAATATAATTTTTTATTTGATTAACAAGGCATAATAAGACATGACAGATTAATCAATATAAATCAAAATAATCATTAGGTGCAGCCAAATGTCACTCCTGAGCCTCTCAGTTTGCTAGATGCAAGCACTGGGTTAATTAAATGTATGCCCTGTGTTTAATTTCTTCTGATTTTTTATTTCTATTTCTTGCCCCTTTTCCCCATTCAACCCAAATTCCTGAAATGTTGGAATGCTTTTTTAAATTTGAATGAAAAGACTTTAAAATCACATGAGCCAATATTTTATTCACAATAGAACATAGATAAGACAACAAATGTTTAAACTGAGAAATTTTACACTTTTATCCACTAAATGAGCTCATTTCAAATTTGATGCCTGCTACAGGTCTTTAAAAAGTTGGCACGGGGGCAACAAATGACTGAAAAAGCAAGAAATTTTGAAAAGATTCAGTTGGGAGAACATCTAGCAACTAATTAAGTCAATTGACATCAGGTCTGTAACACGATTAGCTATAAAAGGGATGTCTTAGAGAGGCAGAGTCTCTTTATAGTCTTAGAGATTGTGGAATACTTTAAAAACAACGTTCCTCAATGTCAAATTGCAAAGGCTTTGCAAATCTTATCATCTACAGTGCATAACATCATCAAAAGATTCAGAGAAACGGGAAAAATCTCTGTGCGTAAGGGACATGGCCGAAGACATTTGTTGGGTGCTGTGGTCTTCGGGCCCTCAGACGACACTGCATCACTCATCTGCATGATTCTGTCATTGACATTACTAAATGGGCCCAGGAGTACTTCCAGAAACCACTGTTGGTAAACACAATCCGCCATGCCATCTGCAGAAGTGAATACGGTATGGGCAGCTTACATGCTTTGGAAAGCACTATGAATGCTGAAAGGTATATAAAAGTTTTAGAGCAACATATGCTCCCCTCCAGATGATGTCTATTTCAGGAAAGGCCTTGTGTATTTCAGTAAGCCACATACTGCAGCTATTATAACAGCATGACTTCGTAGTAGAAGAGTCCAGGTGCTGAATTGGCCTGCCTGCCTCTTTCACCTATAGAGAACATTTGGCGCATCATTAAACGAAAAATACGCCAAAGACAACCACGAGCTCTTCAGCAGCTGTAAGCCTATATCAGGCAAGAATGGGACCAAATTCCAACACCACAACTCCAGAAACTCATAACCTCAATGCCCAAACATCTTCAAACTGTTCTGAAAATAAGAGGAGATGCTACAACATGGTAAACATGCCCCCATCCCAACAATTTAGAGACCTGTAGCAGGCATCAATTTTCAAATTTCTCAGTTTAAACATTTGTTATGTTATCTATGTTCTATTGTAAATAAATATTGGCTCATGTGATTTGAAATTCTTTTAGTTTTCATTTTATTCAAATTTAAAAACGTCCCAACATTTCCGGAATTCTGGTTGTAATAAAAAAATGCATTATGCTGGATTACACTCTGCAGCACTTTGACCACATGCATCAACCATAACCCTACTACCATACAATGGTACTGTTTTTACCAATTGTCTTGAGTTTAAAGTGATTTGCAGTCATGACTATTTATTGACCCCTTTCTATGTCCTACACATTATTCTAGTTTACAGTCTGCCTCAGTCTGGTCCTGCTCCTGTTATGCTTATTTACACAGAGTCCCATTTTTGTCTCCTGTTTCTCTTATGTCAAAACTACATATTGTGCTACTTTAGCTGATCTCTGGCTCTGGTTTCAGCTGGTGCTGTGTGTTCAGCCCCTCCAGCATCCACACAGAGTGAAGTAGAGGTTAAAAAACTAATTGTGGGGCAGCCATTAGTCCATAGTCCTCTTTCTGTAGGTGATCAGGAAGAGAAAAGATCTTTAAAGATCAGAGCTGTGAGCCAGGCTGCAAGGAAGGTGGACAAATTGGGATGCAGTCATTCATAAGACCATAACTTCCGATATATGGAAGGTTCCACAGGCTAGACTAAGCTTCCTAATTAGGTCCACATACGACATCCTTCCAAGCCCCCAGAATATCCTGCTCTGGTATGGCTCAGAGACAACCTGCAGTCTATGTGGTGCCCCAAATCCTAGTCTACAGCACATTTTCACTAGCTGTAAAGCTGCTCTGACCCAAGGCCAGTAAAAGTGACGCCATTATCAAGTGCTTCGAAAACTAGCAGAGGTGTTGGAGGAGCGAAGACTCGAAGCCAATACAGACAGTCCATCATCCCCCAAATCACAAATTTGCTTCGTTAGGCAAGGAGCTGGAGCAGAAAACATCAAACAGAGAGAATGGTCCATTCTGAAAACTGGATGCAAGTGGCAGATGAGAGTCGACCTCAAACAGCAGCTCAAGTTTCCATCAATCTGTGAAACATCTGTGATGTTTCACTCAGGCCACCGAGCTGTTGATCCAAGGAAGCAAGCCCCATTCCTCCCTGACTTGCACGACGAGGTCACTAAGGCATGGGCTGCACCCCAATTGGCTCGCAATCATGCCGGCGGGTCTGAGATTTTGAGTATAGTAGTTTCAAGTAGGTCACACAAGTGGGAGCGCAGACAGACAAAATCCATTTCAGATTGTATTGTTTTCTCTGTCATTCTGCAGCGGTTTGCCTGATGTTTGAAAAACTGTTTTATTTTTGGCATTGTTTATGGTCTGTTGGTGCATTTAAAACGAACAGCGCTGTTCCGCTTTTGGTGCTTTTAATAATCTGTAGACTTGAAAGTTTATATGTTTTAATCTTAAAATAATTCATGAAAAAGCAGAAGTAGGCTATTACAGTTTTATTTGTAGCTGAAGAACGCATGAGCTATTATAGTTATCTGACAGCTTCCCAATTGTCCGCTAAAGAGGGTTTTTAGTCGTGTTACTCTCGCGTTGGTTTGGTTAATAAGCTTCTATCATCCTGATGCCATTCCTCATGGAAACAAAGGCAGCTCTTAGGCCTGTCAGTCAAGATCGAGGACAGACTGACTCCTGCTGGTCACAACCTCGTAACGCAGGGCATTTCCTGTAAAAGAACAACAGCACACATGCATGTAAGGGAAACAGTAATGATATGATTGAGAGAGACCCTGTGTATGTTCAGTGTGATGACCGTCTCACCAGAGCAAATTCAGATCTGGACCGATCTCTCACAGACCGACTCAGACAGTGCAGCACAGCATCATGGATAGATGGGAAAAGGCGACTTTTTGAGATGGACTCTGAGAAGAATCTGCCTCGCTCCAACTGCTGCACTACACACACTACAGCCACACACATTGGTAGTGTGAGATAAGCTGCATTTGTTGAAGGTTGATTATATTATGCACATTAGTTATAAAATTGTCTTGATTTAGCATGTGAATGTTGGTTTGAATTAAGAGCGGATGTCTGATTTTACCCACCTTGGCATCCAGCGATATAAACAGTGACATCAACCTTTGCTAAATCTTGAAAAATCTAGAAGCATGTTTAAAAAAAAGTGTTGTAAATGTAAAACCATTTCCACTACAATGTGTTTATGATTATTATAATGAATTACAATAATGTGATAACAATTACCTGTGTATAATATCAAGCAGCACATTCAAGTTACAAAGAAGGTGGGTATAAATGAGTGTGACTTGGCTTACGTTTTTCAGTGTTTTTAGAGTGACCGTGTCGATGAAGCTGACGGGACTGAGGTCCAGGATGATGGAGTGTGTGTGTTCCTGCACACCGTCACAGCTGGAGGAGTGTGTGTCTGTCTTGTCCTGATTCTCCTCCTCAGGGTCCTCCTCTGGCTGGAAGCTGCAGTTCATGTTACCGTGGGTTACTGTTGCTATGGCGCTGTCATTGATGATGCATTCCTGGTCCGTTCCGTGACAGTGCACCGATTCACTCACATTCTTCATGGAGACCATCATTCGGTTCGCCAGCTCTCTCAGAACTCCAGTCTATGAACAACACACATAAGCGCTTAATAAAGTGGTAAACTTCACTAAATAATACCTTAATGAACTAAAACTACAGAAACGTCTCTGTAGGCCTATGTGTATGTGAGTGTGTGTGTGTGTGTGTGTGGGGGTCAGGTTTTCCTACACTGTGGTGACTACATTACATGGATGGTAAAACCTGAAATCAGTTTTGGGGTCAGTGTTTTTTAAAGAAAATTCTCTTATAAGTCCCATGCTTATTTGATGGAAAATACATAAAAAACAGTAATATTGTTAAATATTATTACAATTTATTAATTAATTCCTGTGATCAAAGCTGAATTTTCAGCATCATTACTCCAGTCTTTAGTGTCACATGATCCTTCAGAAATCATTCTGAGATGCTGATTTGCTGCTCAAGAAACATTTCTTATCAATGTTGAAATCAACTGTGATGATTAATATTTTTGTGGAAACTGTGATACATTTTATTTCAGGATTCTTTGATGAATATATGTTCATTGCTGGTCCTCATTAAGAACAATTCTGAAAATGTAAAATTGCATAGAAGTTCATAGGTTGTTTTTAAGGTTAGAAACTATAAAATATATAATCTATATATCATAATACGTATATAAACAATAGAAGTTAATTGAAAATCTTGATTATAGAAAAACAAACATGAATTTATTTTCATAATTCTGACTGTATTCTAAAAATATTACTACTTTAATCTAATACAAATGTGACCTTATTTTCAAATCTTTGACTTTCTCAAGGTATATGATTCATAACTAAAAAGTTTGTTTTTGTTTAAATCTAAAACACAAATAAGTTTTTGATTACTGTAGTTTGGGGACCAATTCTCACTATTTAACAAACTATATGACTTTTGCTTTTATAAACTCCTAATTACTGCTTATTAATAGATAGCAAGGTAATTGTTAAGGTTATTAGGGTAGGGTTTAGGGATCTAGAATATGGTCATGCTGAATAAATATGTGGCATTAATATGTGGTTTATAAGTACTAATAAACAACCAATATGCCAGTAATATGCATGCTAATAAGCTACTACTGTAGTTAATAGTGAGAATTGGTCCCTAAACTAAAGCGTTACCAAGTGTTCTTATAGGGGTAGAATTAGTGTGTAGTAATTATAATTAATGTGTATATGCGTTTGTGGTACTTGGACTGAAACACTCTTTTCTTCTTCAGTAATCCTCATTACAGCATTTCTCTCTCACCGGTTTATCTTGTTCCTTCACTTGTTTCTTTTTTGCTTTCTCCTCCTCCTCTTTCCTCTTTTTCAGTTTGAGCAGATTTGGAACATTAATTCCACTCTAGAAAGAAAAAAAGAAAGAAAGCTGAAAGCTGTTGTTGATTTATTTTATTTTTCCTGTGTGTAATTCATCTGTTGTGTGTGGCACCTTCTTTAACAGAGCCTCTTGATAGAGTTCAGCATTTGCATAGTAGATCATTGCAGAGGAACGGAAGATAGTGATACCTGGGATTGCTTTAGCCTATCCAGAAACACAAATATAGATGATATAAGTACCATAAACAAACACATACGGAAATGAGCAGTTTGCCTGTAAGTCTCACCTCTTTATATGACTCTGTTTCTAAGTACAGTTCTGTGTCAGACACCCTGCCAAGCAAAGAGTACCTGGGACTAGACAGAAAGAAATAACGGCAGTTATGCTTATGAAATAATCAGGATCTTGATAGGCGCATACACACACACACACACACACACACACCGCTGGGTCCTGCAGATCACAGTGAGCAGGGTGAAGATGATGGAAGCTGCCAGACCCAGGTCCAGATTCAACAGAACAGTACAGAAAAACGTCACCAGCCACACCAGCTAGAGAGACAGACAGACAGAGAAACACAGTCAGGACACAGAATCATATACAGACACAGATTTAGAGTCTTAATGATCAGATCTCACCAGATCTACTCTGTTGCTCTTCCATAGAGCAGGAATATCCTGACACTGCATGAACATTCCCTTCAGATTCACAAACACAATGCTGGACAACACAGCCTGATGACAGACACACACACAACTACTGCTCACAAACTGCTCTGATGTGCATACACTGTGTAAAACAAAAAAAGTTGAGAAAACTTAAAGGTCTTACCAAGGTTTCAACCAGCTTCAGCAGATTTTGGAGTTTTCTCAACTTGTTGTATTCAGTTGAGAAAATTCAAAAATCTGCCGAAGCTGGTTGCCTTAAACTTTTAAGTTTTTTTTACTGTGTATGGAGGATCAGGATTTAAATGGCATTTAATATAAGTCTTTAATAAAGAATTCTGAGATTAACCACACCATTGCAACTTTAATTTGACTGCCCCTTCTATATGAAATTTGTATAATAAATTTGTAGGTTTCTAAATTGTCTAAAATTTGGCTTTGTTTTCATAGAAATGTATACATTTATGTTTTGCTGCTGACTTTCTACAGTGTATTTGCATTGCTGTGACCCTTCACTGTAGAACGCCACGATTGGTCGATTATGTATAATACCTGCACACTATTGGTCAAACTACTGTTCAGTCATTACCTTCATCAAGTATGAAAACAACAGGAAAACAAAACCAAACCCAGAACATTTTAGGCAATTTAGAAATCCCAGATGCAAATATAGAACCCAATTATAATTATAAACTACAATAAATTTGCAGTTCGACAAAGTACCTACAGCTTGATTGTTTAAAAAAAATAATTATTTATTCACTTTAAATAAACATATGTCATTGGCAAGTCATTGACTATGTGGATGCAACCAATGAACAATGAACAAATTAATTATAAGAGCAGTGTTTTTTAAATTTAAGTGTATTTTTAATTCAATTTTAGTCATTTTAGTACTTAAACATATTTATCCCAGGCAGTTGCCAGGGCAACATTTGCAATTTTTTAAGTGTAAATGATTTTGTATTTTGTATTTTATTTTATGTTCAGCTCTATTTCAGTAACCGGAAATAATTTTTAATAGTTTTGGTTTTAACAATAACAACATTGGACACGAGAGCCACAACTGAATGTAAATACATGGAGAAAGCTACTGAATTACAGAGTTTTATTCATTTAAATTATTTTAATTTCATAGTTGAACTCTGTATGACAAAAGCCTCTCTCTATATTAACTGAAGCTGTTCTTCGACCAGTGTTCATTTGAGTGCATGACTTACTGTGGGCAGTTGCTCAAAAAGTGGACCAAGCTTCAAAACTGTAATGAACACAATAACAGCAGATATCATGCCAGCCACCTGTGTGACACAAAAAGCATATTTGTAGTTTTGGATAACTGTATGTTTTACATGTATACTGTATGCACAAAGGTTCAGGGTCTGCATGACTTTTTAATGTTTTTGAAAGAAGACTCTTCTGCTCGTCAAAGCTGCATTTATTTGATCAAAAACACAGTAAAAATGTGAAATTTTATTCAAATTGAAAATTACGCTTTTCTACATGAAGTTTCAGCATCATTACCTCAGTCTTCAGTGTCACATGATCCTTTAGAAATAATTATAATATGCTCATTTGCTGTTCAAAGAACATTTATTATTATTATCAATGTTGAAAACAGTTGTGCTGCTTCATATGTTTGTGCTTCATAGCTTTATATTTCAGGATTCTATGTTGAAGAGTAAGTTCAAAAGAACAGCATTTATGTGTAACATAAATGTTTTATAACATTACAGATGTATTTGTCTCATTTCATTAATAAATAAATAAATCTTATTGAGCACAAACTTTTGAACTCCAGTGTATATTTGTGCTTAGTGGAAATCACCTGTGTCTTTCCCCCCGTGCTCTCCTGCACAAGACTGCGAGACATGGAGGAACTGACGGAGTAGCACTGGAAGAAGCCACCAATGGTGTTACTGAGCCCCAACGCCACCAGCTCCTGCACAGGGACACTCTACGTGATCAAGTGCGCACTATATGTGTGACATGAGTTGGTTGGCCCATGTCAGTTTTGAGTGACAGATGCTGTACCTGATTGCTGTCTACTTTATATCCATGTTTGAGAGCAAAAGTCTTGCCTAGAGAAATGCTGATGGCGTATCCCACCACAGCCACAGCAATCGCGTCTCCAACCACTGAGGAGAAGAGACCCACCTCTGGGACTCTGGGTGGCTCCAGCCTGAGGAGGGTCAGAGGTTATAGATCACTAACATGGCTCTAGGGCTATTATAGTTAACTAAAATAAAAAATACTTACGTAAAATCAAATAAAATATTAACGAAAAAAAAAAAAAAAAACGTAAAATCTTAAAAATAAAGGTTCTACAACTGTCATAGAAAAACATTTCTGGTTCCCCAAAGAACCTTCCTGCAAACAGTTCTTAAAATAAGCATTTTTTCATAGTGAGAAGAACATTTGAACAATCTAAAGAACATTTTTCCAGTATAAAGAATGCAATATTTCTAAAATTGACTAAAACTAAATAAATAAACTAAAACTAATACATTTGAATTAATAAAAACCATATATGTTTTTAAAATGAACAAAGATAACAAAAACTTTAACAAAAAAATCAAGTGAAAATAGAATATATTAAAATAAAATCTAATTAAAAATGGAGACACATTTCTGGTGCCCATTGATTTTTTTCCATACTGTGAAAGTCAATGGGGACCAGCAACTGTTTAATTGTTACATGTTCTCTGTGCCTGTCTGGGCTTTTATGTTGAAGACGGTTTGTAGTTCTTTTGTGTATTGGTTCCCTGTGATTAGGTTCCCCAGGTGTTTCCCGTTTACCACTGATATCGTGTTAAGCCTGTTCTCTTGTGTATAAATAGCCCTTGGGTTTCACTTGTGCTTGGTCAGTTGTTGAACGTTATTATGCCGTTGTCTGCCCGTGTTTTGTTTCTCTGTTTCCCAATGTTTCCTGTTCTTTGTTCACTTAGTCTTTTTATTAAACCACCTGCACTTAGATCCACGACTCAGCCTGTTTCCTTCAGCCCCCGCATATAACATTAGTTACCCACAATCTTCAAAATATAGTAAACGATGATTTTTTTTTTTCATTTTTAGGTGACCAATGCCTTTAACAAAAAACTTTAATGGTACATCAATTATACTAAAATAACACTGCACCCCACTGACCTTTGTGTGTGTCTTTTATATGTTTAAGAAAGTTAAAAGTCCTCCAAATGTCTCACGCGAGGGTGTACAGAAAGCCACATAACTTATTGAGGCCTGCGATTAGTGCTTTACTGTAGACGTGTTTTGATGGATTAACAAAGTCAGTCAACCGAGCTTAAGACCAAGAAGTGAGCCACCAAGAAAACTTTCTAACCTCCTGCACGAGATCAGTGTTTTTGCTGCATGTGCAAACATTGTCAGACTAAAGTGATTTTAAGCCTGCTGTTGGTAGTTAAAGCTCTGTGTTCCTCTAGTATCCATTCAATGTAACTAAGAAAGTGAAACACACACTTACCCACTGGGAATTTCTCCCACCACGTCGACACCACTAACAACTCTGAGATCAGCATAATGAGAAACAAGAGTCCCTGCAATAATCTGTAAATATACACACAAAGCTTTTGCCTCTTTGTGTACTTACTAGATTGGAGTTTTCTGGTTTGGTATCTGAAGAAACATGGTACATGTGTAGCTACTCACCACCATGAGCTCTATGGGAACAGGGAGTTGTAATCTGTGACTGTAGCAGGAGTTGATCTCTTTCACAATGATCAGAGCTGCGAGAGCCACCAGACTGATCAGAAGAGTGGGAATGTGAATCTGTGGAAATAACCTGCCCAGCTCCACCAGAGTCTAAAGACCGAGAGGAGTTCATTAATAAAATAAATCTGCATTTTTAAAATGTTACTGAAGTTGTTTTTGTAGATTGATTGTACTTGAGGTCTATATTTTATCTGTGTGCATATTAGTGCAGAACTTTGAGTGACAGTGGAGGCAAGGAGTGAGTTTGGGAATGTTAATTAATATTATTGTTAAAATCCTCAAGTAAGTTATTGTGAATGCACATTTCTCTTGTTTTGTTGTCCAAAGGTAAATTGTGGAAAACAATCCCAGTATTAAACCCTAAGATGTCTCAAAACAGGACAGCTGATTTCAGTGAACTGGACACAACTTGTACCAGGAGTTAAAGTCCTGGTACAAGTCAATGCAAAACTTTTCACAGTTCCATGTGGACACGTAACCTGGGTTGGAGCTCTTAAGATGCACCAGATTGATGCATTTATTTTTAAAATGTACAAAATTGTCTTGGTCTACCCATCATATTCTCACAAAACCCTGTTGGAAACACTGTATCTATTGTTAATTAGCAAACCAATGTAATGTGAGCATTTTGATGTCATTAGTCCATTGGTGGGTATTACAATATAATTTTACCAGTCCAGCACTTTTAGCCACTAATTGGACCAGTTGTTTCTTTTGGTTTTCTTTTTTCAGTTCAGCAGTTTATTTACAACCCGAATTCCGGAAATGTTGGGACGTCTTTTTTTAAATTTGAATAAAATGAAAACTAAAAGACTTTCAAATCACATGAGCCGACATTTTATTCACAATAGAACATAGAGAACATAACAAATGTTTAAACAGAAAAATGTTACACTTTTATCCACTAAATGAGCTCATTTCAAATTTGATGCCTGCTACAGGTCTCAATAAAGTTGGCACGGGGACAACAAAGGGCTGAAAAAGCAAGAAATTTTGAAAAGATTCAGCTGGGAGAACATCAAACAACTAATTAAGTGAATTGACATCAGGTCTGTAACACGATTAGCTATAAAAGGGATGTCTTAGAGAGGCAGAGTCTCTCAGAAGTAAAGATGGGCAGAAGCTCTCCAATCTGCAAAAGAGTGCGTAAAAAGATTGTGGAATACTTTAAAAACAACGTTCCTCAATGTCAAATTGCAAAGGCTTTGAAAATCTCATCATCTACAGTGCATAACATCATCAAAAAATTCTGAGAACCTGGAGAAATTTCTGTGCGTAAGGGACAAGGCCGAAGACCTTTCTTGGATGCCCGTGATCTTCGGGCCCTCAGACGACACTGTATCACTCATCGGCATGATTCTGTCATTGACATTATTAAATGGGCCCAGGAGTACTTCCAGAAACCACTGTCGGTACACAATCCGCCGTGCCATCTGCAGATGCCAACTAAAGCTCTATCATGCAAAAAGGAAGCCATATGTGAACATGGTCTGGAAGCGCTGTCGTGTCCTGTGGGACAAGGATCATATAAAATGGACTGTTTCAAAGGGAAAAAGTGTTCTTTGGTCAGACGAGTCCAAATTTGACATTCTTGTTGGAAATCACTGACGCCGTGTCCTCCGGGCTAAAGAGGAGGGAGACCTTCCAGCGTGTTATCAGCATTCAATTCAAAAGCTAGCATATCTGATGGTATGTGTTTGCATAAATGCATACGGTATGGGCAGCTTGCATGTTTTGGAAAGCACTATGATTGCTGAAAGGTATATAAAGTTTTAGAGCAACATATGCTCCCCTCCAGATGACGTCTATTTCAGGGAAGGCCTTGTGTATTTCAGCAGAACAATGCAAAACCACATACTGCAGCTATTATAACAGCATGGCTTCGTAGTAGAAGAGTCCAGGTGCTGAATTAGCCTGCCTGCAGTCCAGATCTTTCACCTATAGAGAACATTTGGCGCATCATTAAATGAAAAACACGTCAAAGATGACCACGAACTCTTCAGCAGCTGAAAACCTATATCATGCAAGAATGGGACCAAATTCCAACACCAAAACTCCAGAAACTCATAACCTCGATGCCCAGATGTCTTCAAACTGTTTTGAAAAGAAGAGGAGATGCTACACCATCGTAAACATGCCCCCATCCCAACCCTTTTGAGACCTGTAGCAGGCATCAGATTTGAAATGAGCTCATTTTGTGCATAAAATTGTAAAATTTCTCAGTTTAAACATTTGTTATGTTCTCTATGCTCTATTGTGAATAAAATGTTGGCTCATGTGATTTGAAATTCTTTTAGTTTTCACTTTATTAAAATTTAAAAAGCATCCCAACATTTCCGGAATTCGGGTTGTATAAATCCATAAGAAGAACTTCATGCTGTGGAAATACAAATTGGAAGACAAAAGATAACAAGGGCAGTGCTAAAAAGGGGCAGGGCTACATAAAGTCTATTAAAGTTTAGACAGTTAAAATTTTCAATCATAAGCAAAGCATGCTAAAATATATACTCTACTGATCTCTCAATCATTTTGAATAGTCAGCTCTTTCTTTCTTTCTTTCTTTCTTTCTTTCTTTCTTTCTTTCTTTCTTTCTTTCTTTCTTTCTTTCAAATAAATATAATTTGAAACAGGATAGGATGATTGCTCCATACGAGATTTGAGGCCCTTCATATAGAGTCGATTATTAACAGGAGAGCCAGGGAGCCCATAGTCCAAAGATCTTGTTTAAGAGGCATTGTAAGCTATAGAACCCATACATTCAGGTAAAAAGAAACATTTACCATTGTAGTTAATAATATATAATAATTAATTGTGATCGATGGTTAATTGCAATATGATTATGATACTTTTACCACAGTTTGCTATAGGAGTGTGGCATATATAGTGGAAGTTTGCGTAGCCACTGAGATTTTAGCGGAAATGCAATAATAAACTCATTATATAGGCTTAATATATTAATGTCTTATAATATCTAATAATATTTTATAATATCTAATAATTATTAATTAACTGAATATGATTTATTTTATTATAATTTTTTTACATAGTCATGAATTAAATTCCCATTATACTGTATGTCGTTTACGCCACAGGAAAAAAAATGGTAAAAGCAACTTTTTACCTCACAATTCTCAATTTATTTCAATCCGAGGTTTGTATTTTGCAATATTGATTTAACATCTCTAATGTTAAATCAATGTTTTTCCCCCTTAGAATTATGAGTTTATAATATGAGTTTCTTGCTTTTTTCCCCCCTCACAATTTTGATTTAACAGTCTGGAAAGGCCACTATTATTAACAATAATAATTATCAATTTAAAAAAAAAATTACGAATCAACCGTGAATTTACAATCTTAAATAAAAGACCTAAATGTCAGTGTCGGTCAGAATGATTGCATGCTATTCTCAGTTTACGTTGTTAAGATTTAACCAGTTGAAATACTCACATACAGCAGCTGCAGGGGTCCACTGAATCGTCTGGGTGAAACTCCAAACATGTATTTGAGTTGAGAGGTGATCACGTGAGTGGCTGCACCCGTCGTGTAGCCCCGCACTAATGGCTCCGAGAGATACGTCACCACAAACCCGAACCGAACCAGACCCAACAGAACCTACAGAAACAATTACTTCATCAGCAAAACCTCTTTTCAACAAAACAAACAAATGGAGACTTAACAGGTCCAAGGAGCTTGTTGATTATATTGTGTATATGTTTGTTTGTTTGTTTACTTTGCACTGGTTTGAAAATATGTTTGTTTGTTTTTTATATTGATTCTTGCCTTTGTTTGTTTATTCTTTTATTTTCTTGTGTAGCTTATTTATTTAATTGTTTCTCACATTCCTTAAAGTTTTTTGCCCCACAATTAGCATGCATTATTGTTTTTTTGTTTTGTTATTTTTACTTGTTTTTTCATTCTTTTGTATTTTCATGTTTGTTTCCAGATTCTTTCTTGTGTTGTATTGCAAGACTCACCTGAAATATGCCACACAGTAACGTAGTTGCTGCAGCCACTTTCACCCGCTGCACATCTCTCGCCTCTGTGTCCATGACGACGGATCCATTTGTCCCATTGGTCAGAAAGTGATCATCAGGAGCCAGTCGCTCTGAAACGCTCCCGATCATTACGCTAATCACTGCAAAGGTTCCTGGAACATTTAAGGAACGCAAATCAGGTGTTTTCATACTGTGCAGGCTGTGACGATTATAAATGATAATACAGGTAAAAATATTGCATACCTACCGGTATAAAATGTATTTTGTATTTCATATATATATATATATATTTTACATTTATATAGGCCTATTCTTTTTCTTCCGTTACCTATGGAGACGTGTCTAGAAGTGCCAAAGATGAAATACACCAGTACAGGATAGAAGGAGGTGTAAAGACCAAAAACAGGTGGCACAGAAGCCAGGAGAGCATACGCCATACCTGAGTATCAAGGCACACAACACACACACACACACACATAAATATAATGTATCCCTTTGACTTCCCATTCACATCAGCTGTTATAATTTATTTAAATCATTGTTCGGATGGATTATCAGCTTTTCTGGGGTGGACATTCCCGGCAATGGGGTTTTGACTTTTTTTTTTTTTTATAATTTTTTCCCTATGTGTATTTCCTTCGTAACTTGCACTTGTAAACCGACCCTGAGGCAGATGCATGATTCCCACGCTGACACCTGAAACCAGGTCACCAAGTCCATTCTCCCGTACAGAATACTGGGGGATCCAGGAGAGAAGCGGTATCCACTTTAGAATCCAAATCTTCCACTGTCCCACAGAGCACCTTGAACAGACAGTGAAAGAATAAAGAGCTTTATGGAATGTGTTTATAGAATATAGCTTAATTTTAAAGCATCCTTGAAATTACTGGCTGACTGCAATGATATCCACAAGATTAGAACAGCAAACACTAAATTTTAGCTAATGAGATGCCAAGTTCATTTGTTTACAGTAGGCTATGCGTCCCTAAAAACATCAAGAAAGAGCTGTACTGTAATAAAGGATACACTGAAAAAAAAGTTAACCAGAAAAAGGTTACTTTTATTCAAGTGTGAAATATTATTTAGCATCACTGTAAGTGCAATATATACACACATATATATATATATATATATATATATATATATATATATATATATATATATATATATATATATATATATATATATATATATATATGTGTGTGTATATATATATATATATACCAACAAAAAACTGGGTTAAATCAGGAAGAAATTGCTTTTTAAAGTTAACAATTGCCATTTTTACAGTGTGTGAAATGACAACAAATTTACATGCTCTTCATAGTTTTCAAGCATGTAAACAGTTATGTTGCTTTCTGAATATGCAAGCTCACATTTTACAACATCCCTAGTACAAACAAGACTGTTCATTTGACTGTTTGAACTTGTATGAATGTGTATATTATTATTCGTTTAAAAAAAAGCTCAAGATCATGGGTTTGATTCTTATTATACACTCATACAGTGTATACATACAATGCAATGTAATGTATGCCGATATTTATCCGTATTGCAACTGTTTGCAGCAGAACCAAATTTAGACAGATTTTGTCTTTGCATCTTACCTTACAGAGTCACAGATCCTCTTCTTTAAAGAGGACCGCTGGATTTCAGTCTGCCGTTGGGCTACTTCATCTAGTTCAAGTTCATCCAAGATGATCCTCTCCACACAGAATGTTGCTCCAGCATGATCAGATACACCCATGCCTGTCCTGTTCATGTTCATATATGCTGCAGGTTGAGAGGTTTCAGCAAACCACCTCAAACCCCTTCCAGGGGTTCACGTATGGATTGAGACTTTTTTTTTCTCCCTGAGTATATGTCTTTGAAGATTCTCCTTTTCACTGAGAATAATGAGTCCATTTATGGGTTTTCAAGCAGAGATGACAGACATGATGGAAGGAATCATCTATAGGTGCAGCCAAAGGCGGATTTCAATGTGCAGTTATGAGTGCAAAGCAGAAAAGTCCATATGGGAAAAGTTCCTGGGTCCTTATCAGAGTCTTCACAGGTCAGTCCCACACCACACCCACAGCAGTCCCATAAACATGAGTGTGCCAAATGGATCACGCATCTGTAAATTAACTCACGGTGCTTCACTGACTCACACCGGCAAAAAGAGTGTTTTTCTTTTATCACTTTGCCGACTTAGACTTTTTGTCCAGAGCACATTTTGGACAATATCTGGACAGTCTGTGCTAGACCAGGAATGTTGTTCAGAATAATGACTTTCAGTTTCAGTCTTTGTTATGCTGATTAAATGATACATTTCACAGCGAACACTAAAGAACCAAATGAAAGCATATGCTATTGATAACACTGTCTGGTGTGCTTTACTTTTTGTCATCTGTTAGATTACTTTTAGTAGTTTTATTTGCCAAGATAAGACTAGTAGGCCTAACACATTTTAAGAGTTGGGTTGTATGAACTTGTGTAGCAGTCAACAGTCAATCAGTAGCCTATGGAAGCAATTCACCAGGCATGGTTATGTAAATATATTTGATATTATTTTGGAAAAACATTAGCTGAATTTAACAGATGAATGGTAGAGTTCCAAAATGTTGTCTGATTTTAGTTCTACTACTTTTTTGAGTCCATTTAATGAAAATGACTAAATTCGTTTAACATACACCATCCTTGTGTGACAACATGCCCCTACAGCAAGGCATAATTTTATGTAATAAAGGCTAATTTCTGTTGTTTATTCAACATTGTTTCAAATGAGATATCTAGTAAAAACAAGCAATCTTCTACCTCGTATTGATTAAAATGAATTATAGCTTATTTACTGGTATTTCAGCAAAACAAATAATTAGAAAAACAGGTACAGAACACAACACAATTCATGAAATAGCAAGACTGAAGAACATAGTTTTATTTTTGGACAACAGAAATGGGAATGAAAGATTTTTTTAAATTAACATTTATAAAAATATACAAAAGTACAAAGTTTGTAACAGAAATACATTGAAAGTGGACACCTTACAGTAAGACACATATAAGAACTTCAGTATTTTTAATACAAAATATCAAAGCAAAGGCCTTTATCACAACTTACCAATACTTTTCTGAGACATTTTTGCAATTGTATTTAAAAAAAAAAAATGCTCTGCTTGAAACTTTTTCTTAAAAATAATTTGTGTGTGTGTGTGTGTTTATATGGCTTCAACATTCATGGTTTGCTGTCCAGAGCTGGCGTTATTTGTAACACCGATAGTGTTTTTCTTATGTTTTCTGTAAGGTAGGATTGGGGTCAGCTGTCCCATCCTGGCACTGATGCGCGTCCCCGCTGATGATTGACAGCTCGACTCCGCCCCTCACACTCGCGTCATAATGTGGTGAATCCCATCAGAGATGCCGGGCTCCAGCAAAAGAGAGCACAGCCAGAAGATGCTCGAGACTTTCAGAACAGCATGTTAGTCTCTTTCCTGTCATTTCATCCCAGTAAATATCAGAAAAACTCATTTTAAGTCTCCGTTCATAACAGCGGCTATAGGTGCGCTGCTTCTCATCGCGATGGACTGCACGCGCACACCGGAGGAGCGAGCACAGGTGAGGAAACACCTGCACAAACACAGCCTCACGCGCCGCTTCGAAGTGCTCGAGACGCTGGGCAGAGGCGCGTACGGCAAAGTCAAGCGAGCGGTGGAGAGACGCTGTGGAAAGACGGTGAGCGACTTCAGCTGCTTTTATATCAGGTCTTACATTGCACTTGTGTTGTTTTTAATGATAAAAAAAAAATGCTAAATGTAGTTATTTGTATTATGACATCAGCATCATAAGCAACCAATAGCTATATACTTTGTTTTCATAATATTGTTGAATTGTTAAAAAAAACAAAAAACAAACAAGTGATATTCAACTGATCTATCTATCCATCCATCCATCCATCCATCCATCCATCCTAGATAGACAGGCTTTCATAATATTAATTAATCACAATTAATGATTTATTTATTTATTTAATAAGCTTTAACAAATGTAATTTTTACACATGGTTTTATTTAGAAATCAGTTGATCGTTATAAGAAGGTCTCCATTTGAGGAAATTTCTCAGTGAAACAAGCTGAGGATCATTTAAAAGCTGTTCATTCCAAAGCAAATTATTGTAATAATAACCATTTTAATCTTAATAATGATAAATGATATCAGTATACTATATACATTATATTATATATTAATAGACAAACATTTAAGTGTTGATGGAGTACTTGAGCTTTATTGCTATAACTATTTCTAAAGTATAAATAGTGCATTTCTATAATATTATAGTGAATATTATAATAATTTGAGTGAAAATGATTATGTAATAAAAATTAACAAGAGTTATGGGGAAGGACACTCAAGTATCAAATTAAACCAAATTCATAAGATCTCCAATATGCAAAAAATATAAATAAATAAATAAATAAATAAATAAATATTCTAAATGCTTATCTTAGTGTATAATTGTCCTTTTTTGTTTTTATTAGTTTTTGTTATTTTTAAATATAATTTTTATTGATATTTATTTCAGTTTATTGATTTTATTCAACAACTTAAACTAAATGAAAATGAAAAATGTGGCTTATATATATATGTGTATTTGTGTGTGTCTGTGTGTGTCTGTGTGTGTGCGTGCGTGTGTGTGTGTGTGGCTGTGTGTGTGTGTCTGTGTGTGTGTGTGTGTGTGTGCGTGCGTGTGTGTGTGTGTGCGTGTATAGAATTTTATTTGACTTCAGTTAACATTTACTTTAAGCAACATTTATTTATTTATTTATTTATTATTATAATTATTTAGTTTTAGATAACTATAATATCCCTTGCCTGACTGTTCTCAATAAATGATAGATTCAGTGTTTTTTCTTACTGCCAGAGCTCCTAATAATGGCTATATTTCAATTTATTTAATCAAAAATGTACAAAGGCTTCATTTCTTTTGAGAAGAATATCCAGCATGTTCTCTCTTACCTCTGACAGAGTGTCAGTCAGTCAGCAGGTCTTTACCTAGCAATTCACCTCAGTTAATTATTTTTGGGCTCGTCCAATAGGTGCTTTGTGCATGTACACGCATGTCTACTGTATGTAGACCTCATGTTAGCACACTTAATTAAATACTTAACCACTCATTCATCGCTCAGTCTGTCATTTAACAAAAACAAAAGACACATTCCCCCCAGCCTGCTGTCTGCACTCTTTCACAGCCTGAAAACGTATCGCATTAATGGAAAAAATGAAGTAATCTCAGTGTCCAATCAGATTAGAGCAGCAGCTGAGCCTCTCTCACTCTGTCACTCATCCGGACTCAGAGGTGAAGTATTCCGGAATCCAGGAGCCTTAAGCATAGCTGGGATTCCTGCAGACAAACACTAACAGCATTCAGAGGGAGCCAGGCGCTCGCTGCATGTGTGACAGGGGAGTGAGGCGTCGTCTCTCCAGATCTCCAGATTGGGGTCAGAGTTGCCAATCATGTTGGCAATCATGATTTCAGTTAATGTTGGAATCATAAAAATTGAATGGGTTACAATGGAGCTTTATGTTTGCTGGTCCAAACTCACTGCATGCAACGAAACATGTACAGACCCCAATATGTGCCAGATACTAAGCAATACCTAGATAAATGCAAGTCACTTTTGTTATAAAATTGTTCTGTAGTCTGAATTATATTCATATTAGTTGGATGCTGGAATTCTGAAACTTTTAAAGTGATTAAATAATTGAATATTTGCTGTTGTTAGATTACTGTACTTAGTTATACTGTTTAGACATCTATATGCTATATAGGTCAGTGACAGAAAAATGTTGAAAGATGGTGAAAAGTAGAAATATTTTAAAACTGTAGTAAGAAATGCACTATTTGTATTCGTATTGGTTTCATATATATTTAAAAAAAAAGTTTGTGCAATTTAAAAAAATATATATAAATCTGAAAGCGGTATAACTGCCAAATAGTGCTAAAATACTTTATCATTAAACACATTTGAGGTTGTACATCTTAATCATTCATTTTAAAAGTTACTTTCAAAGTTTCAAAAACACATTTTTCATGTTAAAAACAATAAATATCATGAACTTTCAAATCACGAATACATGTTTTTATATTCAATTTTATTAAGGTTATTCCATGTTGTTAATTACTTTTTTAAACAAATCAAATCTTCCTCTATATTGGCTACACCACAATGACTGATTTGGCAGACACAAGTTTTTCAAAAATAATGACTAATAAGTTTAGAATAAAAAAATAATATACATTAATAAAAGATTGTTAACATTTTAAAGCCTTTCGATGAGATTTTTCATTTGTGGGGAACTATCCCTTTAAGCCATGTAAACATTTCCGATTACAAGCCACACAAAAACTATCAATATGAATCGTATGAGAAATTGAAAAGACAACATGGCAGAAAAGGTTTATTCAAGTCTTCCATGTACTTGTTTTGAGTAAATTCATTCATCATTGGCTTATATACTAACAGGCAGGTGTATGTATTTGGTTCAGTTGTGTGTTTGTTTATAACGTGTCTGTCTGTGTGCTTCAGGTGGCTATTAAATCTATTAGAAAGGAGAGATTGAGGGATGACCTGGATACAGCTCACATCCAGAGAGAAATCGAGATCAGCGCCTCTCTTGTGCACCCACATATCATCCGTCTGTATGAGGGTAAATCACATCAACAGTCTCACACCATCAGTGTGTGTGTATCCAGAGAGATCTTTCCGTTAATGAAATGCGTTGTGTTGTCAGTGTTTGAGAGCAGAGAGAGGATTGTGATGGTGATGGAGTATGCGAGCGGAGGAGAGCTGTATGACTATATTCAGGACAAACAGAGACTGTCAGAGGACGAGGCCAGACACTTCTTCAGACAGATCACCTCTGCTGTGCAATACTGCCATCAAGTAAATGAACACAGTGATCTTTTTAAAATCTCACGCCATTCATTCTGCGTAGGAGCGGTTTTTCTTGAAAAGGCATTCAACCACAAAATGCTGTTAAATTGATCAAATTTATCAACATTTTAGCAGCTTTATTGTTCCTGAATGTAATATATTTTAATATACAACATTCTAATTATATTTGTAAATTTAGTTTAGTGCTGTCAAACGATTAATCGCGATTAATCGCATCCAAAATAAAAGTTTTTGTTTGCATAATATATGTGTGTGTGCTGTGTATATTTATTATGTATATATAAATACAAACACATGCATGTACATATTTAAGAAAAATATGTTGTTTATATATTTATATATAATATAAAATATAAGAATATGAATGTGTAAATATTTTCAAAATATATACTGTATGTGTGTTTATTTATATAGACATAATAAATATACACAGTACACATACATATATAATGTAAACAAAAACTTTTATTTTGGATGCGATTAATCGCGATTAATCTTTTGACAGCACTAATTTAGTTATATAATGTTTTTAATTTACTTTTAACAAATATGCTATTAGTATGATTTATTCCCACCTTCATTTCTCCTAAATACCCCCTTTCTGTTTATTATTGCATCCATCACGTAGAAAGCAGTGCTGTATATGAGAAATGTTTGACAATCTGAGTAATATTACAAACCTGAATAAAGGCCTGTTCACACCAAGCATGATAACTGTAACAATAAATATGAAAGTTTAATAATCATCCTAATTCTATAAGGGAAAGTGAAGTCCAAATGGCAACTACTACATAATGATAATAACGCAGAGGAACAATATAATTGGAATCACTTTCAGAGTAATTTTTCCAACGGATGAACACTAAAATCATTGACAGCCACAAAAGAGATGGAGTATTTAAAGCGGCAGCGCTTGACAATATTGGGTCCCACTATATATTAGGTGGCCTTAACTACTACGTACTTACATTTAAATTAATACTTTGATACAATGTACTTATACTTGTATTTACATTGTACTTATATTTTATGTTTAATATATATTTTATATTATAATTACACTGTTGACCCATCCCTTACACCTACCCATACCACCAAACCTGTCCCTAACCTTACCCGTATCCCGCCTCAATGGCAGCAAAAGTGTTTTGCAATACAATATGAACACAAGAAGTACATTGTACTTATTTTTGATGGCCACCTAATATAAAGTGGGACCCAATATTGTGTGCTGGTGTAAACATTATACAATTATCTGTATAGTTCTCGTTCTAAATATAAAAATCTCTTGATATTCCTCAGAATGGTGTGGTTCATCGGGACCTCAAACTGGAGAACATACTTCTGGACAAAGACTTAAATGTGAAGGTACAAAATTCAAACTCAAACTGACTTGATAGAGAATTGACAAATGATTCATGCATTTTCATTTTTCGTCCATGGTATCATTACAGAGACTGATGGTTTTGAATCCTTTGAAAAAATAAAATAAAAAATTCTGCACATAGTATTTTTTAAGGACAGCGGAGAAGATAACAGAAACACAAAACAAACAATTCAAATGAAAAGCCTATAGGATCAGCCTTAATCAGCTTCATTATCTTTTTGGAATCTGTCAAACTTACTATTTCTCTTTTTTTGGACACTTTTGTGAGGGATGGTAAAGTATAAATCAACTTCTCATTCTGAAAAGCAGAACGTCCCAGTGAAGGTTTAAGGATGTGCAGATCTGATGACCATGGAATGAATTTGACTTCATCCTGGTGTTTATGAAATCACTCTTCAATTTGTTTAGGGGCGTCATCATTCTGGAATATGGGAACATTATAAGGGAACAATGCTGCATTATTTTGCACAATAGTACTGCCTCATTCCATGGTCATTCCAAAACCATATAGATGAGCAATCACTGGATCAGATGACAAGCTAAATAACTGTGTATACCTCACCATGTCTCATAGCAGCAGACAGGGTTGAAGGCATTCTTTGTCTTCATATGGTAACTGGATGCAGGAAATATGATGAAAGATGACTTATTTAGTTTCTCACACCAGATTATGCATCTCTGAGAATACATGCAGAATCTGACTGAGAGTTTTATTTTGTGTGCATGCACAATTTGTTTTTGTCTACAAATCTAATTGCAAGTAATTCAGCATAAACCCTCATATCAAATGTTTCTGAGCTCATGAGAGGAATAAATTCAGTCAAGGGTGTCCAAGTGTTTGACGGGTGGTGTAATACAATTAATATTTGCCGCTGCATTTCTAATTATAATTATACTACAAAAATTAACCTCCTTTCAAATGGTGTTCTGCTATTTTTGTCCACCCTCTATGAATCAGAAATAGATTCCATTAAATAAATAGAAGTAGGTCACCCATTTTAATACAGAACTGTTTGATCTATAAATGCTCTGTTTGTTGTAGTTAGCTGACTTTGGCTTGTCCAACCACTACATGAGAGGCCGGTGTCTGGACACGTTCTGCGGGAGCCCACTGTATGCATCACCAGAGATCATCAGTGGACTTCCTTACCACGGACCTGAGGTGAGATTTCCTGCCTCACCAGTTACTCTAATTGCTCATTTTTGTGAAAGTACACTTTAGCATGCTTTTAAAAAGAGTACTTATTATGCAAATAATGTAATATACTGAATATAATGTTTTGACGCTTGATTGCATGTTGATTGCAATTAAATTAAAATGTATTATAGTTTAAATGTAGGGCAATTTGCTGAACATTAGAGTGCTTTCTGACCCACCTAAGTGGTGCTTTATGTGTAATTTCATAATTACTTCTATTGTCTTTGTAATATGGTTAAAGTAATGTGTACTGACACAAATACTTTAATGCCATTTCTATCGAAACTTCTAGGTCATGTATTTAGATATATTCGTAATTACACATTAATTACAAACTTGCAATTTAGTACACTTACATTCATTTTACATGCATCATAACACACTACAGTTAAAATTGTAATCAGTTACTTTACATGTGCTTTAGTATGTTAGTCAACATGTCAAAATAAGTCTACTTCCTTAAAGCACGAAAAAAAAGATGGTTAAATGTACTTTAAAGCAAAACAAGTCATTTTACATTATTAAAAAGTAGTGCTGTCAAACGATTAATCGCGATTAATCACATCCAAAATAAAAGTTTTTGTCTACATAATATATATATATATATATATATATATATATATATATATATATAAAACGCGGTTAATCGTTTGACAGCACTATTAAAAAGTAAACATTTAAAGGAACAGTTCATCTAAAAAGAACAATTCTGTCATAATTTATTCACTCTCATGTCGTATCAAACCTCTATGACACTTCTTTTATTCTTTGGAACATAAAAGACTGTTTTTGAAGAATGTTGGCAACCAAAGGGTTATGAGTCCCATTGACTTCTACAGTACAGTATGAGCAAAAATGTTAGTGGGAGCCGAAAACCATCTGGTTACCAATTTTCTTCAAAATATCAGTCCATAGAAGAAAGTCATACAGGCGAATAGTCATTCATTTTATATTATCTGCAAGCAAAATTTTTTTATTTTTTTTTTTAACTATAATTTTACAATTGAAAGTACACTACAAATGCACAATCCCAATGTTTGTACAGTAAACGCATTTTAAATGATGCTTTTGCTCCTTTTATATCCCAGGTGGACTGCTGGTCTCTGGGTGTACTGTTATATGCTCTGATTTATGGCTCCATGCCTTTTGATGGCACAACTTACAGCATCCTTAAAGAGCAGATCCGCCACGGACGATATAAAACCCCTGATGTCCTGTCAGGTGAGATTCACACACTCCCATATATCTGCCCATCAATGTAACATCATGAGTGAGGACTTACCACGATTCCTTCAATTCTTCCTGTAGAGGCCCGTTCATTGATCAGATGGATGCTTACAGTGAAAACAGAAGACCGAGCCACTGTGGAAGACATCGCTAACCACTGGTGGCTAAATTTAAACTGTCCCAAAGCTACAGAGAATAAACCGTGCGCCTCCACTCTACCCAGAAAGAAACCGAAGGAAAGAACATTGATCTCAAACAGCAGCTTCGTTCTGCTGTCGCCTGTTGAATCGTCTTCCCACAACCAGCCCAAGAAAGGCATCCTGAAGAATCTCTACAGTCAGGTTGAGTACACAGACAGGTCTGGGGCTGCTGGAAACGGTACGGCAGTGACTAGTGAGGACGTGGAAAAAATCGGGACTGGTAACGGGAGGAAGAGGAAGGGCATTCTTAAGTGTAACGGAAAGTTCTCAGGGGTTTCTCCAATCACGTCGGCTCCTACTTGGTCACATGGTTTCGGCAAAACTAGCCAGGAGTGTGATGGAGGTGAGCAGCAGGAGATGGAGTTTGAGATCAAGATCTCCCTGTGGAAAACACACGAGTCTACAGGCCTACACTTTCCACAGAATAGCTATTTTGATCATGTGCAATGATTGTAAATGCATTGAATTTACTTCCAAAGAATATAGGTGATGCTTTATGGTTCAATTAGTTAACGAGTGCATTATCATGAACAGTCTTATGTAGCATTTATTAATCTAGGTTAATGTTACTGTATTATGTTATTTAGTTTGAAAATATGAAAATAAAATGTATTTGTATTTATTTAATTTATAAATATACTGTTGGTCATTGTTAATTTACGTTTGTTTGTAATGTTATACAACTATTAAAATATATTAGAAATATGTAGAACATAACCCAAGCTCAATAAATGCTGTGTAAGTACTGTTAAATAATAAAGAATTTAAATTATTTTAAAGCATTGCCATCAACACTTCAAAGGTACTTTAAATTAAAAATTAAATACTTTTATTCTGCAAGGATGCATTAAATTCATCAAAAGTGACAGTAAGCACATTTATAAAGTTGCAAATAAATTCTATTTAATGTTCTTTTTTTTACTTTTTATTCATCAAAATGTATTAATGATAAATGTAACAATGATAATAAGAAATGTTTCTTGAGCAGCAATTTCTGAAGGATCATGTGACACTGAAAAGTCATCTTTGCATCACAGGAATAAATTACATTTGACAAATTATACAAACAAAAAACAGTCAAATATTTGACAATATTTCTGTTTTTACAGTATTTTTGACTAAATAAATACAGCCTTGGTGAGCAGGAGAGACTTCAAGCCACACAAAGCTGCTTTATTTGACCCGTAACACCAATCAAGAGTCACAACAGCAGAACATGCTATTGAATAACTCATAATCATCTGGAAATACCTGAGACATTAGAGCTGCTAAGATAATGTGTACTGTGAAATTGTTAATAACCCAGGTCAATTTGTTTATTTGCCTCAAAGGAAGTTAAAGCAGCTATGAATCCGCTAATCCCAGCCCAAAAGAATAGAGGCTTTGTCCAGAGCTACAGTCGTGCCATTCTCACTTTATGCTGGCATACAAAATGGGCAAGAGTTTGAGGGCACGTTCATACAAACTTTTATTCTCTGGCTCTCATTTGCTTTCTCACGTGAAGAGAAAATACGCTTTTTAGACTTAACGCCAGACTGATTAGCATGACACAGTAGAATTAGTATTAAAATCTCAGTTAAGCAGCGCTGTTTGGTCTTGTGTGGCCTATTAAGCGGATCATTTTTATTCTTTATTCCCTTCATTGTTTGCATGAGGGGATATGTGTTTATAAAACACTTACCTCATTCTGAATCCATAATGAAAACACTTGATAAAATGATCGTACTGAACGCCAACACTTTTGCCATCTAAAACTTTTTTAATAAAAAGAGTGGAAAAAAATCCACACATATTTAGAAAACATTTAATCTCTCCAAAGTTAAATTACAAACATAATCTACATCTTTACACACTGTTGACAGTGAGAAAGTCTGTTCAAGAGTTGTCAGAGAAGACTTGACCCATGACAGCCAGTTTGGCACTGAAGGGCTGTGTGGGACAGGAGAGCACCCGAGCTTTCCTCCTCTCTCCCGGCTTCAGTGCAATGCTCTCTTGTGAGCCTCCGGCACCGGGCGTCTCCTCCGATTGGCCCGTTGCAGGCCTGAGTGGTTCTGAGACACTGATGAGTATGTCCTGTAGTTCCCTGCGCTCGTCCTGGTATCGGCTGCAGCAGTGGAGCGCGGCGGGGTCGAGCGGATGAGCCTCTGTGTTAAACACGTAGCCGCCCGCGCCGAGTATACAGTCGCCCTGCAGGCCGCCCAGCTCGAACTCTGTGCCCGTGTTATGAAGGAAGTTTTCAGGATCGAAGAGGAGGTAGAGGTATTTAATGGTCTCGGCCAAGAAGAAGGACTCCATGCGATTGTCCAACTTGTGGTCCCTTACATCCTTCACCTTTGGCAGAAACAAAAAGAGGAGTATGTTTAGGGACTGTGCTGGTTTCTGCCTTAATATCACTCAAGTTTTCAGATGCATTTTGAAACGTAACCCTGAGACACTCACAGTGTATCAAGCTTATAAAGTCGTAGCATTGTTTCTGATGAATAACTTTTTCATTATTGACTGAATATGCAAACATTTCAAAGTTTCGCATGTTGCCATGTTATTTCTTTTTTTATTCATTAAAAAATTTGGATTTGGAGAAATGCAGCATTACATCACTTGCTCACCAATGGGTCCTGTGCAGTGAATGGGTGCCGCCAGAATGAGAGTCCAAACAGCTGATAAAAACATCACAATAATCCACACCACTTCAGTCTTAATGATGAATTTGTTCTCAAGATGTTACTTGATGGACTGGAGTGGTGTGGATTACTTGTGGATTACTGTGATGTTTGTATCAGCTGTTTGGACTCTCATTCTGGCGGCACCCATTCACTGCAGAGCATCCATTGGTGAGCAAGTGATATAATGTTAAATTTCTCCAAATTCATTCACATGAAACTCATCGACATCTTGGATGGCCTGAGAGAGAATAGTTTTCAGTAAATTTTCAATTTTAGGTGAACTATTCCTTTAAATTCACTCAAATCAGGAAATATTCCTTGAACTTAATAATCATGACTGCTCAAAAACAGTCCAAATTTATGAAACCTATTCTTTAAAAAAAAAAAAAACAAGATCAAAACAACATCAATATTACAATGTTTAGGGACTGTGTTGTTTTAGCCTCAATATTATTTTAAGACTCGTTTTGAAATGTAACTCTGAGACACTCACAGTGGCAAAGCCACAGTTCACCCGGCTGATTTTGTCAATCGACTCGATTGCATCCCGGCCAAGCTGCATGAATGTAGGGTCACCGGTGGCCTTATACAGATACATGGCGCTCTCGATCAACTCTGTACAACACAAACACACACAGAGGGGTTACTTCAGTTTCATTCATTCATATAAATCAAACAACTTTGCAGCCAAAAAACCCCCAAACAAAACAGATTTTACATTACAAAATAAAAATGTGATGGTGCCCATTTGAAATTTGCTGCCCACATGCCCATTATTTGCCAAGTGTTTGCTAAGGTGTTATGAGGGGTTGTTAGAGCATTGCCAGAGTTTTCCCCATGGCTGTTTGGGTTGCTGTGGTGTTTTAAAGGGTTGTTTTCTAAATGGAATGAGCAATAGTAACAGTAATGCTTGCTGACAGCTGGAAAACTCAGAAAATCAGAACAGATTTTTAACAGTAAGCATCATATATTTGACAACTTTGTAAATAGTTATGAAGACAGGGCATCATACATAAACAACTCATAATCTGATGTTTATACTCTTGACGTTAAAAAAAAATCTGTGTCCAATGCACTCTACGCGATTTTTTGTAAATCTGTCAACTCAAATCTGCAGACTGGTTCTGCTTTTCGGCTCATCCAGTGTGTAATTCAGTGCAAAAATCTGGGCAAATGCTGTGTAGTGTATCATGCCAGCCCTAAAGCAATATTAACCCTTATAATGCATAAAAAATATTTTTGGGGTCAGTTTTGACAACATAAGCTTATAAAGTCATATATTACATAAAATATGTAGCATAATAACATTTTACATAATAACAAAAACACATTGTTTCTGATGAATGACTTCATTAATGAGAGAAAAAATGTAGCATTACTACACCACACAAAATTTTTTTTACTAAAAAGCCATTTTTGAAGTGCAAAATTATACATGAACTACAGCAAAACAAGTGTGATGCAAGAAAACATTTGTAATATTATGTGAGAAGTTTTATTTAAATATGCACACACTGAACAAAATGATAAACGCAACACTTTTGTTTTTGCCCCGATTTTTCATGAGCTGAACTCAAAGATCTAAGACTTTTTCTATGTACACAAAAGGCCTATTTCTCTCAAATATTGTTCACAAATCTGTCTAAATCTGTGTTAGTGAACACTTCTCCTTTGCTGAGATAATCCATCCACCTCACAGGTGTGGCTTATCAAGAAGCTGATTAGACAGCATGATTATTGCACAGGTGTGCCTTAGGATGGCCACAATAAAAGGCCGCTCTAAAATGTGCAGTTTTATCACACAGCACAATGCCACAGATGTGGCAAGTTTTGAGGGAGCATGCAATTGGCATTAGAGGCCTGCATTTCGGCCTTTAGCGAGAAATGCATCTTTATTGATTATGATTAAGATTTAAGATATAATAAAATATTTTTTGTTTTTGATTGTTTTATTTCGTTACGTGATCATTTAAAGCTTTCTATAGATATATTTATCATGTCTGTGAGGCATGTATTCGCTCAGCTTCGGTTCATTTTTGTGAAGTTCTCCTGTTCAAGACGAGACGGCAGAAAGCACATCATGTTTGTTTTCTTTGTTTTATAAAAGAACTACCTTTTGTTGGTATTGTGAGTGCACACAAATACAAGTAGATCCTTTACAGGTCCAAATGATGTATTATACTGTAAAAAGTGATAAGTTGACAACTTTAAAAAATTGAGGAAACCCCTTGCCTTAAAATGATTAAGTAAATAATAATAATAAAAAATACGTTAAGTGAATTGTCAAGTTCACTTAACTTTTAAAAAATTATTATTTACTTAAAAAAATTAAGGCAAGAGGTTTCCTCAATTTTTTTAAGTTAACTTATCACTTTTTACAGTGTACTCTTACCTTTATCAAAAAAAAAAAATAAATGACGGTGTAGGCTATTGACGGTGTAGGCCAAGTGTTTGCTGGTGCCTCCATGTCCTGCAGAGCGCGCTTTAGCTTCCACTCTCCGCACAAACTTAGATATAGCGCACATTATTATTATAGCGCAGGTTTAACGTTTAAACATTGTTATATGCTTGAACTGTTTTAGTATATCTATAGATTTTATTTTAGGCAAGTCGTGATGATATGAGAAGGCTAAATTTATCAAACATAGGCTATGATCCGCTCATGCCGCTGGCTGCTTGGTCGTTACTTTAAAAAAAAAAAAACGTATAGGCTATTTAACAAACAAAAATGCTCCAAACGTTTTTCTAAATTAACTTAAAAAAACTAAACGAAATATAATAATTTTGCCATTACACAAAACTGAACTATTTTAATAGCCGAAACAGTAGTATAAACTGTTTTAGGAGAAGGGGGAAAAAAAGACGGGCTCGGGCCGGTAATTCTGATAAGCTGTCGGACGTGGGCCGGGCTAGGGCTGAGGCCCATTGTTGTGCCATTCATCCACGACCATCACCTCATGTTGCAGCATGATAATGCACGGCCCCATGTTGCAAGGATCTGTACACAATTCCTGGAAGCTGAAAACATCCCAGTTCTTGCATGGCCAGCATACTCACCGGACATGTCCCCCATTGACCATGTTTGGGATGCTCTGGATCGACGTATATGACAGCGTGTTCCAGTTCCTGCCAATATCCAGCAACTTTGCAGGCCACAATCAACAACCTGATCAACTCTATGCGAAGTAGATGGCAAATGGTTGTCACACCAGATACTGACTGGTTTTTGGACCCCCCCCGGACCCCCCCAATAAGTAAAACTGCACATTTTAGAGTGGCATTTTGTGGCCAGCCTAAGGCACACCTGTGCAATAATCATGCTGTCTAATCAGCATCTTGATATGCCACACCTGTGAGGTGGATTATCTCGGCAAAGGAGAAGTGCTCACTAACACAGATTTAGACAGATTTGTGAACAATATTTGAGAGAAATAGGCCTTTTGTGTACATAGAAATAGTCTTACATCTTTGAATTCAGCTCATGAAAAATGGGGGCAAAAACAAAAGTGTTGCGTTTATAATTTTGTTCAGTGTATATACACACACACATACACACACACACACATAAATATATACACACACACACACACACACATCTCTCACAAAATTAAAATTAAATGATATGCATTTTGTCTTCATTTTCAAAGTTTGGTTCCCATACTAAAAGCTATGTGTTTTTAGAAATCTTAGGAATGACCCAAATGTGTTATAAGGCTCTAAATCAATGTGTTTTATAGATACCTGGGCGCAGAGGGTACCCCTCTCGTTTGTCCACTGTGTAACCTTGAGGAATGCTGTAGAACTCCGGGAGTCCTCCAAACTGACGCCACACACTGTAGTAGTTATGGAAGGTCTTTGTGGCACTGGAAATATCACCTATCAAACTCTGATAAACACATGTACATTACAAGCTGCAACAGAACTCTACTCTCAGATGCATGCAGTATATAGATAACAAAGACTTAAAACTAGTCAAACTGGTGCTTTCCCTTTGTCTTGTGACACACTGGACTAGAGTTTGGTGACAGATCTGCTTCCTCACCTGCAGTCCAGGCCAGAACGCCTCCAGAGACTGAAACACAGGCATTGATACTGTTCCCTTATGCATCTGTACCCACAGATACCAATCATCAAACTTAGTGTAGTTCTTTATGGACTTATCAAATTCTGCAACACACATTTGAAAGTTGATAATGCTTTCACGCAGGCAAGATAAAGAAAGATAAACAGCAATTATGATTAGCTATTCTTATCAAAACTAACAGCAACTGTAACACAGCAGCAGCTATTGCTTTACTGATAATGTCTGTGTTTACCGTGAAACATTGCCAGCAGCTCCTCATCTTGCAGCATGATGGCCCCCTTTACCAGATACTCGAAGTATGAGTCCACTCCCGCCCCGATCCCTGCATCCTGAGCCACCCACTTAGAGGTTATGACATCTATATGGTTGCCCACCTGAAAAAATGAGAAGGTTATGTGAAAACATGAACACTGAATGCCAGATTTATCATTTCACAATTCTATCTTTTTTATTCCATATTTGACATCTAATAAATTGTTTTAAACTCCAACTGTTAACATATATTATATTATATTATATGTATGCTGCCAAATAATTGCTGAAATATTGTAGCTATATGCTGTAGCTCATACAAATCAATTACCATCAAACACAGACAAGTTATTATTATTAAAACTGCAATGCTAAAATGCAGGATTACATTTTTCACCCATTATTTTACATGATTTTAAATGATCACTAAATTATCTCCTAACTTTTGGATGCCTGCTCCAAATGGCATGAAAAACACTCTGTATGATCAATTTGTTTTTAGAAACTCAACTGTATATTTAAAAAAAAAAAAGAATAGGAGCAAATATCTTTCTTATCCAGACTATATATATATATATATATATATATATATATATATATATATATACATAAAATTTGCAAGTGTGTGAGCATTGCTACTCTTTCCACATGCAAAGAGGGTTTACATTGTGATCCTAAAGCCCGATTTAATTCCATGGATCAAAAAGCAGAAAGGGGTCACAAAAAAATGTTTTTAAAATTAGCATATTTTGGTGCAAAACATGTATATGACCCTATTTAATCAATTTGCAAATATGTCCAGATATGCTACATAGCAAAATGCTAAGTGTTAATCAGATTAGTATTTTTATAAGCGTTATGGCGTAGAGACTCCATAATAATAATCTGTTTTCTATGAACTCAGGATAATTGGCTGTATACAACAGACAAACATAAACAGATTTTGCTTTTCAATCATCTTGTTTTAGTAATTGCTGTTAAAGCGATTAATGCTGTGGTAAGAAAGCACCAGCTAAAGCATACTTATTAATGTTATTAGAGGCATTTGGTCAAAGTTTTTCAGAAGAAACATTCCTGAGTGGTTTAACTACTACTAAACGGCTGCGGTCAGTAGGACTGCTGGGTACAGGCAGGTCATTCAGGACAATTAACATTCATATACTGTGCATCACAGTACAAGTAACATGTTAAAGCATATTGCATTAAAGAAATAGTTTGCCCAAAAATGAAAATTAGCTGAAAAATGCACTTGTTATCAGGAGGACACTGAAGATGTAGATGAGTTTGTTTCTTCATGGGAACAGATTTGGAGAAATTTAATGTTACATCACTTGCTCACCAATGGATCTTCTGGATCTGGATGGAGCTCCAGTGCTGATGGTGCGGGTGCTGGATGAGAATTTACCAAGCTTTACTAGCTGCTGCCTGTCTGTCAGGAAGCTGTTGATCCACTGACAGACGGAGGTGGGGACGGAGAGCTGAGTTCGTTTGGGCAGGAGGAGGTCTGGAATGATAGTGTTAAAGGCCGAGTTGAAGTCCACAAACAGGATCCTCACATACCCCTTTTCCACCAAGGCAGTTCCAGTGCTGGTTCAGAGCCAGCGCCTAGTTTCAAACCAGTTCTTTGTCTTTCGACACCCAAAGCACCAGCTGTGAACTAGGAAAAGCAGTTCGTAAGTAGCACCAAAACATTGCTGGGCTAGAAGGAAGAACCGTTTGCGTTAGGGGCTGGGGACGTGGTTACCGTGACCAACAAGACGAACAGAAACTTTGGACCGCCATATTTGAAATAGCAGCTAAACACAAATGCGTTGGATTTGCCATGTTTGGATGCGATGTAGGTTTGCAAAGCCATGAACGTCAATAGCAACACAATGTCCGCCATTGTTGATAGTTTGTTTAGGCTTGTTCAGGATGGATCGGCGCTGTGCGGATCGGTCGGTGCGAGGCATGCGGGAGACAGCTCTGCTTTTGGATCGCTCTCACAGTGCTTTAGTGTGTTGTGTGCCGATCCCATGTTGACTGCATCATCCACACACCTGTTTGCTCTGTAGGAAAACTGCAGGGGGTCCAGTAAGGGTCCAGTGATGTCCTTCAGATAAGCCAAAACCACTTTTTCAAATGACTTCATGACCACAGATGTTAGAGCCACAGGTCTGTAGTCGTTAAATCCTGTAATCTTGGGTTTCTTTGGGACGGGGATTATGGTAGAGCGTTTGAAGAATGAGGGGACTTCACACAGCTCCAGTGATCTGTTGAAGATGTGTGTGAAGATGGGGGCCAGGTAGGAATACACATATCCTCACAGAAACTGATATGATGTTACAGTCTCTGTGAACTCGTCCAGATCATCAGCAGCTTCAAAAACACTCCAATCAGTGAGGTCGAGACAGGCTTGTAAAACCCGCTCTGTCTCATTAGTTCATCTTTTTACATTTCTTAATACAGGTTTAACAGATTTAAAATTCTGCCTGGAGGTCGGAATAAGATGAACCAAACAGTGATCAGAGAGTCCTAAAGATGCTCAAGAGACAGTGATATGCGTCCTTTATCGTTGTGTAACAGTGATCCAGTATATTACTGTCTCTGGTGGGACATGTAACATGCTGTCTGTATTTTGGAAGTTCGCGGGAGAGATTTGCTTTATTAAAGTCCCCGAGAATGATTAAAACAGAGTCCGGGTGTTGTTGTTCATTCTCTGTGATCAGATCAACGAGTTTCTGTAAAGCTGTGCTTGCGGTGGAATGTAGACACTCACGAGAATGAACGAGCAGAACTCCCGCGGCGAATAGAAAGGCTTACAGTTGAAAAACGTTTCTAGATCTGAGCAGCACATCTTCTTTAACACAGTTACATCTGTACACCACCTCTCACTGATGTAAAAGCATGTCCCGCCGCCACGCGATTTCCTCGTTGATTCCGCGTCGTGATCTGCTCTGATCAGCGTGAAATTAGGCAGATGTAACGCGCTGTCTGGAATGGGGTCATTCAGCCACGTTTCCGTAAAACACAGAGCAGCAGAGTTTGAAAAGTCCTTGTTAAACCGGGAAAGCAGAAGGAGTTTGTCCGTTTTGTTGGGTAGAGAGCGGAGATTAGCCAGATGGATGCTAGGCAACGGCATTCAGGTCTGAGCGTCACAAGCGTGCCGGCTTCACTTCCCCCATCTGCGCATCCTGAAGCGTGGTTCTGATAAAAGACATCACAATAATCCGCACCCCTCCAGACCACCAATTAGCATCTGGTGAAGTGAAAAGCTGCATGTTTGTAAAAAAAACAAATCCTACATTAAAACGTTTTTAACTCAAAACAAATGGTTCTGGTTGATATACAAGTCATCTACCTAGAATAAAGTGGAAAAAGTATACTCGTCTGAATCAGGAGAGAAATATGCACAGATCAAGCACTGTTTACAAGTGAAAACAGTCCTAAATAAACATGTTGGCGGATTTTGTGAGAAGACAACAGGGTATGGACTTTTTCACTAAAGAAAGCACAAGTTAAAATGCTTTAATGATGGATTTGTTTCTGACGGCACCCATTCACTGCAGATGATCCATTGGTGAGCAAGTGATGTAATGCTAAATTTTTCCAAAACTGTTGTGATGAAGAAACAAGCTCATCTACATCTGGATGGCTTGAGGGTGAGTACATATTCAGCAAATTTTCATTTTTGGGTGAACTATTCCTATAATATTGCATAATGTGGAGTTAAAACCAAAGAATTCTGCACTCTGGTTTCATGATTGTCCTACAAACAGCTTCATCCAGATCAAAAGATTTTACCAGGCCGATATCTGAGCGTGTTCTCCATAAGGCCCTGAGAGCTTTGCGAGCCACGTTCTCAAACACAGGGTCTCCAGTCAGTCGGCTGAGGGTGGAGAACTCCAGGATGAAGGTGCCCACTCCAGCAGTGCAGGTGACCGGGGTCTCGGTGGGGTTCACCCCCCTCAGCAGGTTCACCGTGCCATATGGCATCCCTGTGGGGGTCTGGAAAGCTGAGAAGAGGCTGACAGCATTATTCAGTTATCATGATCGATTTCTGAATCCCAATATACATACTATCCTTCCTATACAGCATGCCAGATTAGCATTGGTGTATCAGAAACCATACACTTGTAAAAATAAAGAGTCTTTATTGGCATCTATAGCAACATGAAAAACCTTTAACATTCATGGAATCTTTCAATTGCACAAAAAATTCTTTATAGTGGAAAAAGCTTCTTCAGGTTATTTAAATATTCTTCACACCAAGAAAAAAAGCTTCTTTTAAATTTTACCAAAAACTTTCTTTGGGGAACCAAAAATGGTTCTTCTGTGGTGTGAAAACATTTCAGACAGCGATGTAATTGCCCTATTACTTATAATTATGGTTTGAAGCATATGTTAGCTCCCTCACCAGGCAGCAGTTTGCGGGCAGCGTCCTCTGCCATGCGCAGGAGGGGTCCGGAGCAGGGCCAGCCCTCCTCAACCTCCATCCCGCCACGCTTGGAGAGCAGATGAGCCGAGAGGAGCCCACCGACCACTGCAGAGGAGACCAGAACATCAACACATGCACTGGTCAAACTGCTTGAACGTCAGCGACTACAGACCAGTACTACAGGATAAGCAAGTTTACCCAGTTTACCCAAAATGAAAAGAAAAACGTAAGATATTCTGTTTTGCATGACAATAATGCACATTATCATATTTAACAGTAATGCAAAAATAATTATTTATTAAAAGCATTTATATGCACACAATTTTTCTAAATATTTTGAAATAAAGCTTTGTGATATTCATCCAAGAAGGCTGGTGACTTTACCTCGTATATTCGTCTCAAACACAGACGCATTTACATCCGTGTCGAAATCAACCGTGTCCTGGAGCAGTGTGGCCACGCGCTGGAACTCTGTGTGGTTTCCCAATATCTGTGATCAGAAAGGAAAAATATTCTCTGCATCTGAACACTGCAGGGCATGGAACAATCTTGCTGAATAAAATGTCATACCAGCAGTGTGTCCAGAGCATCAATGAGTGTGAGGGAGAAACTGAAGGAAACAAACAGAGGTTGTAATGAGGGAATATGACTAATTTGATGTTTCAAAACAAGAGATAATTGATTACAGACAAAACTCAGTTGTTCAATTCCACAGTAAGAAACAGAAGTGAATAATGCCACTGAAAAATACAATTGCACCAACTTTCCCAGTGGTATTTAGGGCCAAAGACATCACTGAATGTTAAAGAAAAATGTTTACACCAGCAAAGTTCGATCAAAAGAGCCCGACTGCAATTTTAATCTTGTGGAACATTTATTTTTTTAATGTCATGTCAGCAGCAAGGCCTTTTTCAGACGAAGAACTAAGTGAATAAAAGTTATACAATGAAAATAAAATTAATAAATCAACCATTTAAGATTAATACAAAAATAAAAATTCAGGTCCATTCAGGTGATACTTTTTAAAATACATTGTAAAACAAATAAAAATGTTGCTATTTACATGAAAAACTGCAGTCCAGTAAAATGTGTCAAAAGAAGTCTGACAAGGAAGGCATTATGGTGCATCTTCACCTATCAATAAATAATTCTGTGTAAATCTTGAGCCCTGTGTAAAAACTTGATCATGCCTAGATTTGAAATGACTAAAACTAAATAAACCAATAAGACCCGGAACCCAGCAGAACAAGATATTGAAGTGCAAAACAGATCTACTTTAGGTAGGATACTTATATTTGTGTACTTGTAGTACACTTGAAGCATCTTTCATACACTCAAGTGTACTACAAGCGGTGACTACTACTACAGAGATAGTATTTTAGTTCATATTCATGGCGCTCCACACTTGAGTACACTTAGATGATCTTAAGCTTATTTTAAGAAGTACTAAAGAATAATTTTTAGTATATTAAGTACAAAATTAGTGTGCAAAAATAAATCACTTCAAGTACATTACAGAAGTGTACTTTTTTCACCTGGGAAGTCTATAGGAAAATTTGTTCTTATGCATTTTCTATCATTTCCAGGTGTAAGATTAAAGCAGGAGCTTCAGCTGTAAAGATGTCCTGGGATTTGCATGCTTGATACATAATCTGTCCTCTCTTCATGATATATAGGTATTAAACAAGTTAAGATATCATGAAGAGGTGGTGGCGATTATTCAGGTGCATGCATCTGAAGACTTTCAAGTTTGAATGTTTTTGACTATCTGCCGAAGACCATTTACAAAAGAGGTATGCGTAGAAAGAGTTTGAGCACATACCTGCCCCATGTGTCCTGCCCATCACATGTCAGTGGCCTCAACTCATCATAGGGATATGCATTTTCCAAGTAGCTGTTGTATGCATGATAAAACATGGACTTTATTCTGTCCCTGTTAAGACAAATGAAACAAACGAGCATTAAACAGGACTGAGCATCAATATTCTTCAAAGCAGGATCATGCATTATACTCATAGGCTACAGGTGACTGAACAGGCTTTCTGTATTTACACAGGAGCATATGGCAAAGCTGACATGCCTTTATACTTGTTAGAGCAGCTGTAATATCTAACTCTAACGTTATACGGCAGCCTGATCATCTGAGCTACTTATTACACATGAATATTTAATGCTGAATTTAGCTTGTCATGAAGAAAGCTCACCTGTAATGGGACATTTCCTGCTCAGTTAAATCTCTGCCTTTAACATGACTGATGATTGGAGACAGGTATGTGGCGCAAAAAACGGCGGAGAAAAGGAAAGTAAGCATGAAGTAACGAGGTGTGAGCAGAGGCAAACAATACAATAATTTCAAGCGACATGGATATGCACAAATACTACAAATAGTGACAATAGGAAGTGCTCGTACTGCTCATGCGTGAGCGAATGCTGACGTGCAGGTAGCTCGCGCTGTCGGGTTTAAAATAAAAGCCCTCCGACTGCTATTGACAAAATAAAAGTCCTCGGTACTGAAAACACGATTGTGAAGAAATAACAAATACAATAGAAAATAAAATAAATTAAAAAATAAAAAATTACCTAAAAAAGTAAATGAAACAAAATCAACTCAACATGAAATAAAATAGCATAAAATAAGATAACATAAAACGAAACATAATAAAATAACATAACATGAAATAAAATAAAAACATAAATTAAAATAAAAAAATAACAAAATGAAATAAAATAACCTAAAAAACTAAATGAAACAAAATAAAATAAAAATAAAATAACAAAACAACTCAACATGAAATAAAATAGCATAAAATAAAAGCATAATGTAATATAACATAAAATGAAACATAATAAAATAACATCACATGACATGAAATAAAATAAAAACATAAAATAAAATAAAAAAATGAAATAAAATAACAAAATAAAACAACATAACATAAAATGAAATAAAATAACAACATAAAATAATACCATGAAAATAACAAAATAAACTAAACTAAAATGAAATGAAATAACAAAATAACACAAAAACAAAATGAAATAAAATAACAAAATAAATAACCTAAAACAACATAACATGAAATAACAAAATGAAATAAAATAACAAAAGGAAAAAAAAAAAAATTAAATAGCATAAAATTAAAATTAAATAGAATAACCAACATAAAATTAAATAAAAATTAAATTAAATTAAATAAAGTTTGAAAAAGACACATGCCACTGTTAGAGTCTTTTCAGAGTTTTTATTAATTTATTTTTTAAATCTACCTACAGAAAAAGTGGACTTATAGAAGGAATCAACACAAGAAGACAAATCAGCAGCACCAAAGCAGCAAATTGATGTCTGACCGTTTCCAAAACAGCATCTATTACTATCCAATAAAACTTCAAAGTAATTCAGACAAATAAGTACCTTCTTCTACCCAACACACGTTTCAAAAGATGAACCAACTGAAAAGGTAGGAGATAAGTTACTGAAACAGCTTATTTTGAGTAATTATGATGTGATTGTACAATTATTAGTGTTAGAACCAATAATGAATGAGAACATGAATAACGTTGTCAACTTTAAATTATTAGAGTTGTAGTTTTGGCTCAATGTGCAGCACAAGATGTGAGTGTCCATGTATATATGTGCATCTAAGTGTGCATGTAACTGTTTAACATGAATAGACCTTTAAACTTGCTATACATAAATTATATAGTGCTATCAAATAAAAGATATACAAACAGAAGTAGAAACGTATAACCATAGAGTGTCTTATGTGTTCGACACAATCTCATCTTATTATTTCACTGAAGGAGTAGCTATTATACAAAACACCTGGTGTTTCTTTTTTATTAAAAAGTGAAAGTGAATAAATAAGGATAAAGGGAAAGTTATTGTGCATAGTTTTAAATAATAATGTGTAGTGGAGCTGAACTGAGACCAGTGTATGCTGTAATTTAAGAAGCGGTCACACTCAGCAGCCTCTGCCAGCAGTTTATAAGCATGCCCATCATTTTCATTCTCCGCCGCTGTCTTCCTTTTCGTTTCTTCCCTCGTTTGCAAGATGCTTTTTTCCGTCTACTTGCCTGCAAAATAATACATATTTCTACATCATGTTAAATCCTCTCTTTATTTCAGACTGTTATAATTCAGTGCTGTCAAACGATTAATCGCATGCAAAATAAAAGTTTTTGTTTACATAATATATGTGTGTTTACTGTTTATTTATTATGTATATATAAATACACACACATACAGTATATATTTTGAAAATATTTACATGCATATGCATTTATATATTTATATTATATATAAATATATTTAATATATAAACATAACATATTTTTCTTAAATATATACATGCATGATTGTGTATTTATATACACATAATAAATAAACACAGTAAACATACACATATATTATGTAAACAAAAACTTTTATTTTGCATGCGATTAATCGTTTGACTGCACTACTTTATTTTGATTATTTAATCAAATTAAAAAACTAACTTTTTATTGAAATTCCTATTTTTTTTAAAATTAAATTTCTAGATAATTTTACCCTCTGTTTATTTCAGGTTATGATAATTCAGATTAACTTTATTTTGATTAAATACATTCCACGCCATCCTCTGTTTACATCAGATTATAATTATTCCAATATTATTCAACTTTATTTTGATTATTCAATCAATTAACATAAATAGATTTTGATAATTCAATCACAAATAAATAAATAAATAAATACATTTCTGGATCATGTTATCCTATTTTTATTGTAGATCATAATTATTTAGTTTAATTAGATTTTTTAATAAACAAAGAAACAAATAAATCCATTTCAAGATCATGTAATCCTCGGTTTATAATCTTTATTTTGTAATTATAAGATTTATTTTGATTATTCAATCAACAAACAAACAAAACAAACAATAAATAAATATTTTTTTGCTTATTCAGTCAACAAATAAATAAATGAATACATTTCTTGATCGTCATCCTCAGTTTGTTTCAGATTATAATATTCACATTAAATGTATCTTGAATGTGTAATAATAAATTTCTAAATCATGTCATCCTTTGTTTATTTCAGATTAACTTTAATAAATAAATCAATACAGTTAATAATAAATATAGTTATTCAAAATACCTTTATTTAGACAAACAAACAAGTTCTAGATCATTTTATCCTGTTCATTTCAGTTTATAATTATTGTTTTGATTGTTCAGTCAACAAACAGACAGACAGGTCAATATTTTACCAGTCTCTCTGGTTTGCGGCAGTTTCTCGTGATGAGCAGCTCCATTTGTTCCACCACCTTTGTCATGCGATCTGCATGCGGGAGTCTCTGCCGGTCACTCAAGCAGCTGAAGATTTGGGTCATATTATAAATATATCGCAGGATCCGGTGAACCTACCAGCAAAACACACTGTATCGATGATCAAGACACTACCAAACAGAAAGAAGCTCAGTGGCAACTGTCTCTGAAAACTTTAAAGACCAAACGCTGCGTTAAGGAAACATACATGTAGCCATGTACAGGTGGCTGTACCTTCTCAGACGGACAGTGGTCCTTTTCTTTAGATAAGTCAAATGAACCAGTCAGATTCTGGCAGAGACAGAAACAAAACACTCAGTACATCTTCTGCACATCACCAGAAGAGGGCAGCTAGTGACCATAGACACATAATCTTACTTCGCCCTAACTACTTCATGCTTTAAAAGGAACACAAATTCTTATATAACATGTTAGATGATCAAACAGCGACAGCAGGTCAGATTTACTAGAAGTTGACTGCATAGTCTGTTTGAGCAGCTGAAATGAGGTTATCAGATGACACTCACCAGGTTTTGGAGCTCAACCAGGATAAGAGCCCTGTAGGTGCTGATGATTGCAGAATAATCACAGGCGCGTTTACTGTGGGCCGCTGCGAGCAGCAGCATTACAGTCACACAGACAGCAGGCCTGTTCACACACTGCACACAACACACACATCTGCATCAACAACACTGCACTTTACATTTCAACATGCCATCTCATCCTTATTCTTATATATATATATATATATATATATATGCACACACATACATTTACATTCAGTCATTTAGCAGACACAAAGCGACTTAAAATTGAGGACAATTCATTCAGAGTTTTTGCGTATTTTATACAGACTTGTCAACTACAACTCAAAGTGCATTTGCTATATGGCTGCTATAAAGTCACATGACAGGATAAAACGTCATTACACACACGTAGGCCTACAACTACAATAAAATAAATTATATTACTGTTGTATTATTATATTATATCATATCATAATTCTGATACATAAATAAATCAATCCCACATTTAAAGCCTCTATTATTATTATTATTGTCTTATTCTGATCACAGAATAATAAACACGCCTCATTTGTGACAAGAGGGAAAGCCTGAGTCCCATTTTGAACAAAACACGGACTAAATTTAATAATAGAATATATAGTTCTAATTATAGGTAATATAATAGCAATATTGAGGCTTTAAACCAAAGTAGTAGTTTGAAAAATGCACATATTATCATTCCTTCTTTTCCTCACTATAGCCTGGTAAATATGTTTTTTTTTTTTTTGAGGTTTTGCATTGATATAATAGAAGAGTAAAATGTATGAAAGTAAAAAAATGAAATAAAATGCATGCAGTTTGTCCCACTCAGCTACCTAAATGCACGTGTTCGCTTATCTGGTAATATTCCTGGACTTAACCTGGTTAATTTACAGTTTGATAACTACACTTTCCTCTGTTTGTAATGTAGTTAAAGCGTTTATCTGATCACAGACGCAGAAGAGAAGCAGGATAGTGCGCAGTGATGCACTGGGATCTTACCATTGACCATGGGATGATGAGGGACTCTGGCGCGCACCAGTCAAGGCTTGGAAAGGTGGACATGGTCCAGCGGCGTCCAACGCCTGTTACATGTTTCTCACAGAAAACTTCAACAACGGTCCGAGCGAGAGAAACCCCCCAACAGCCTTAAATACGCGTTTTAGGTCTAGTTCGAGCTGGTGCTCCGGACAGAGGCGCGTCCATTCCAGCCCTGGCGAGAGAAGTGCGGCGAGGCGTCTCAGGCGTCATGGGCTGCTGCTGGCATCGCGCTTTGGATTTCACCAGATCTCTAGTCTGATCAAGTCGAGAAAACTTCCGCGATCAATCAACTTTGCGCTTTGTTTCGGTTTCGGTGGGAGATCACTTTCTAAAACTGGTGCACTGAAGCTCCATTCTTCACCGGACACGGCTGTGATCAGGAAATGCCTCTTTATTTCCACTGATTTATATGTGGACAAAATCCTTTAATCTTTTATTGCGTCCAGACATTTGTGTCGGGTTTCAACGCGTAGAGTAGTTCAATGTGGCCGTGTGGTTTGTGTCCAGCTGATAAAATCACTACATCCCGCATATATGTTTCACACTTGATTTGATTTCCTTCAAAGGAAATTCCAGTGCTTATATAGGCAGAAAAATAATTTTGTGTAAGCAGGGTCATCCCAGGCCCTCTAAAGTAGGGGTCCTGTCCTCTACAGCAGGTCCACTCTTAATCTCCTTTTTCTGAACTTTACACATATATCATCAGCTCAGATATCTAAATTTTCAGTTTGTTTCTTCATCGGAACAGATTTGGATAAATGTATCACTTGCTCACCAATGGATCCTCTGCAGTGAATGGGTGCCGTCAGAATGAGAGCCCAAACCGCTGATAAAAACATCACATGCAATCCACTCCATTCCATCAATTAACATTTTGTGAAGTGAAAAGCTGCATGTTTGCAAGAAACAAATACACCATTACGACATAACCAAACCATCACTTTTGGCCAAAATACACATCCATAATCCATAGTATTCCAATTCCTCCAGTGACCAAATCCATTAATCCACCAAAGTATTTAAAGACAGAACAAACTGATCTGTCTTTCCTGATTCAGACCAGATGACTTTTTACTGGAGTATTCAATTACACTGAACAAAATTATAAATGCAACACACATGTTTTTGCCCCCATTTTTCATGATCTGAACTCAAAGATCTAAGACTTTTTCTGTGTACACACAAGACCTTTTTCTCTCAAATATTGTTCACAAATCTGTCTAAATCTGTGTTAGTGAGCACTTCTTTGCCGAGATAATCCATCCACCTCACAGGTGTGCATATCAAGATGCTGATTAGACAGCATGATTATTGCACAGGTGTGCCTTAGGATGGCCACAATAAAAGATCACTCTAAAATAGATATTGGCAGGAACTGGAACACGCTGTCGTACACACCGATCCAGAGCATCCCAAACATGCTCAATGGGTGACATGTCCGGTGAGTATGCTGGCCATGCAAGAACTGGGATGTTTTCAGCTTCCAGGAATTGTGTACAGATCCTTGCAACATGGGGCCGTGCAGATAGAAAAATTACGTTCAGAACAGGCTGAATGACTGGTGGATGTAGCTTAAAAGCGACTGAGAAATACCCAGCCACCAGAACAGAAGCACTGACATCTGAAACAGACTGGACTTCATTTATTTTCTGATAAGCAGCACATTTACACATTAGCATAATGAGAAGCAGAGTAAGTGCGTATCAGATATTAATGTTCAAAATGGACTCATATCTCTGGGTGTGACTAGACTTTACAACACCCTGAACATAACAGCATGTGTAATGAAAACATCCCTGAATCATCACATTCCAGAGGGGCAAACACCCTAAAAGTGGAAAAAAAAAACGGCTGTAGAAAAAACAAAGCAAAACCAATCTTGTCCACAGATTCGCTAAAAACAACGTATTTGCTAAACCAAACATGCTCAGATTTGTGAATCTGCTATTAGTCCCACAGTTCAGAAAGTGTTTTTGATCTTTGAAGCCACGAGGACTAGGATCTCTCCGATGTTCTTCTGCCAGTTGAGAACGTGTTTGGATTCAGCGCACCACAGCTCCCCGTGCCGTGGCTCTGCGTTCTCACAGCGCTTCTTCACCTCATGCTGCTGCTCCTGAGGGACAGAACAACACCAGAGTAAGGAGATGAGATTCAACGAGGATGGAAAACAGCAAGCAGGACATCCTTCATATCATATCTCCTTTTGCCTTTCACAAAATAAAGTCATTGAAATGACATGATGAAATCTGGATATTTTTCTAATGAAAATGTATGGATTCGCTACAGGAGGACTTTATTCACCCCCGGGAGCCGTGTGAGGCACATTTTATTATGGATGCTCGCACTTTTTTTGTGTTTTAGACTGTTAAAGAGAAACACCCACCCCCACTGCAATGATAACGCTTGGAATAGCCAGGATAAGTTTTAATATAACTCCGTTTGGATTCGTCTGAAAGAAGGTCATATACACCTAGGATGCCTCAAGGGTGAGTAAAACACAGGCTAATTTTCATTTTTGGGTGAACTAATCCTTTAAGTGTCTGCCTACGCTAGTTAACTTATTGCATAACAACAGCAAAATCTGAGAAGAAGTAAAACGTCTTACTTCTGTGCCGTGCTGAAGCTCAAACTTGTAGAAGAATGCCCAGGTGTCGCCCAAGTCTGGTTCAATCTTTACCGTCCGCAGAAACCACTCTCGTGCCTTTGTTATCTTCCTCTCGCTCCAAAACAATCTGCAGGACACACAAACACATATAAATGTAACTAAACAGTTCCGACTGTTCTTGCCAAACAAGCCAAAAAAAAAAAAGCCAAAAAAAAAAAAAAGAGCAAAAAAAGAGGAATGTGGGTGGGTAAACTGGAACTTAGAGTAGGGAAAAGTTTGGCAAGAGCCGGTCAGGAGTCTTACTTGGCAACTGCCAGAAGTACATGAGGATCATGTTCACACTTCTTCAGAGCATCAACACTCTTGGTCTTTCGCTGAGGTCTGGCCTCCAAAAACACGGCTTCAGCCCACAGAATGCCTAACAGGAAGAAGTGAGTGTTTAGGTGTGAAAATGTGCAGAGGCTCCTGACGGATCTGTTCAGGTTTGAAGAAAGTGTTGCTTACCAGAGTTAGGACACTCCTGAAGGGCTTTGGCCATGAGCGTGTTGGAGATGTTTTTCAATCCCGCTCTGTATTCAAGTCGAACAGACTCCAGCCTGCCAGAGAAATTGAGATTATTGCATTTAAAGTAATTAATGCATGTACTCTTCAACGCAATGTAGTTCTGTCATTAAGTCTTGGATGGATCCATGTTCATGCCGAGGTTGTTGTTCATGCCAAGGTTGTTAGAATAAAACAAAATTTTGTTCCCAAACGCACACTAAACTCAGCACAGCGAATGGAGTTGTTTGGAGGCGCGGAAAACACCGGATCATGAGCTGATCGCATGAACGAAGTATGCGCTTTGCTTTGAAACGTGCAACGAAAACATATTTGATGAAGGGATTAAGCCATATTGTGCTTTCGGTTTTAGTTCGTTTGACAGATACTGTGCCAAAGCATAATGCCAAAAAACACAATTTCAATTTCTGTTTTTTTCCGGCAGAAAAACATTCATTTAATTTATCTTTTAATTAATGAAAATGAAACAAATCTTATTTTTTGGAAAAATAAAGGGGGTTTATTATTACAATTCAAACATTGAAGACATTATGATTATTCCTTAAAAATAAGGTTTTAATTATTTTAGTAGGCTATTACGTACATTCTACTCAACAATAGGAATATATTTCTGCCGCAATGTCTACAATTAAAACCCGAACTTTTATTTTGATGGGTTGCCGTGAATACCTTTACATTTCTGTGTGTATATGATATGAGGATAGTTTTACTCAAATGAAACTGTCAAATGCTCATGAAGTGACTTTCAGAGCAGTTCTGGAGATGTTGTTTGTGCATTTATGTCTTCATTTAGTGAGGCGGCAGACGTTAATATCACTGCAAGCCTCACGCGCGCTTCTGTATGAATGGGGGTTTAATTTGATATTTTCAGTTTTAATTTGAGTAATTTCATTACATGCTTTTATTATTTTTATTAGCTTTTGAAATGTAGCTTTATTTTATTGCAGTTAGGTTGAGTACTTAGTTGCTGATTTCAAATTACAGCTAAATGGCTTTAGTTTTGGTTACCAATAACAACACTGAATTTGGCGTTGTTTCTTACCAAATCTCAGGAGTTTGTGGATTCTTGAGGCGAGACTTCTCTAAGATGGCTCGAGCGCGCGTGAGCTGCCCGACTCTCTCTTCCAGCCGAGACAGAAGGATCCATAATGACATGGAATGAGGGCACTTCTTCAGCTGAACGGACACAGCAGAGAGGAGGCATTAGAGAAACACTATTATCCATTGAAAAATATTAGTTCCAAAAAATAATACAGAATTAGGTTATTTTTCACAAAAAGAAAAACTGTCCACACTAAAATGTTCAATTATAGTAAGGCATCTTCTCTAGGGCCCATAAACGTACTCCCTGGTTGTAGGCCTCTCGTGCTTTATCGATGTTCTCTGACTGCTCCTCGATCTGTCCTCTCATCATCCAAAGCTTGGGGAAATCCTCATAGTGCCTCAGGGCCTCCGTACACAGCTCATGTGCCGCGTCAATATTCCCCAGCACCCACTCCAGCCTCACAGACTTCATAAACACCTGCGAACGGCACACAGAAAACAGTTATGACAACTCATTTAAAACTTTTAACAGCCTTTAAAGCCTCTTGAACATGATTATTAAGGATGTGTAAAATGCAAAAAGGTGTCCTCAAGTGCAAACAAACAGCCAGGGAGATTTTCATAATCCCTTTCCCGTATGAAGCTCACATGGCTAGTTTCCATAGATGCAGGAAAAACATAATTGTGTGTATTTTTTTTTATAACATTATCACTTATGAGGAATCCTGCCAAATGCTTGAGGTACATTTGATCCTGTGATATTTGTCTAGATGCTGACACTCTTTCCTGGAGCCAAGAGTTAAACAAGCCCAGGCAAGAGGCCATTCTAACACCCTCCATCTGCACAATTTACTCCCAAAAATCCCACGCTCCTCTATAGGGTAAAGAGCAAGAAAATCTGTTGAGGTTACCATCCACTTACAGACCTCATTTGACAATCCCCGACTACAATTCTGTGCCAACATTTGTGCAAAATTCACCACCTGAATTCACAAATGTTCATAAAACAGTTTTTGCAATCAACGTTTGGTGCAGGAGGCAGGTGCATCGGTCTCAATGCCAGACAGATATGTTCATTCTCTGATGCAATGTCAGGTTTTTTAAGGACAAGTTAAAGTCACATCTCACTGCTTAACTTTATACGCAAAGTCTAAAACAGATTTTGGTTTCTTTATGGGCGTGTGGGGCAAAATAACCTTAATAAATGATAATAGATTTAGAAATCATATACGACAGTTGTGTATTATAAAACATGTACATTTTTAAGAAGGGTTGAATGTATTTCATGTCAAAGCAAATTATATGATTATTATTAAATATAATAATTATTATTTTTAAATGAAAATAAATTATATAAATATCAGTGATTGTTATATTTAACAGAAAAACATTTTTCTTACTTTAAGTCAAACATTAAGTGATTGATTTTAAAAATGTAAACTTATTTCATCAAGTTTCAAGGGGAACATTTCTCATTTAGTTTAACTTGTATTAAAAGAACTAAAACTGAAGTAAACACTAATAAAATGATATGGACTACTATAACTAAAATGAAAACAAAAAATTAAAATGAATTCAACTTCAAAAGAGTATTAAATTAAGCTTTTTGTAATAACTTTAATACATTTTTAATTACGAAATTATAGACTTAAAATATATATTTAGAAAATGTAGTAGTATCTTAATTATACTATAATTACCTTATGAATTACTAAATTAAGCATCATATTAAAACAGTAGTTGTGTGGAAAAGTGTCCGATGCTTTGGGGTAAACTGAATCAGCGGAAAAATTATCTTTCAAATACAGTTACACAACGTTTCTGAATATTAAACCTTCTTCCTTGATGGTTTAATATAATTATGTTTTGTAGAGCAACCGGAGTGTGCTTAAGCAAATAGTTTTTTCTAATTTAACTGAAATGAAAATGAATCACATTCAGTGATCATACAACTTAACCCTTGATATGACATGGCCCCTAATGTGGTCCAATTCATCAGTGGGCCACTTTTTAGATGAAATATTAATAGGATTATTAGTTCAACCTCATCTTGCATAACCTAGTTTTCATGCACAAATCTGATATGCATACATGCAAAATGGGCAAAGGACTTTCACTAGCCATGCCTTCGTAAATCGTCTTCCCACTCGTGTCATATTCAACACCCTGTTGCACAAGCACTTCTACAGGGTGACTCACCCCTCATCTACTAATCTATTCACTTATCTCTGGCAATCAAAACAAGAGAAATCATAACATGCAGAACGGAAACAATGCATTCCCGGCAGACGGGTGTCCCCAGTATGACACAGCAGCGGTTACATCTATTTGACACTCAAGGGCCGCTCACCCTGGCGGTGGGGGCGCTGCTGCGGGCCTTGGCCAGCAGCCTGCGTGCTCTCTCGTACTCGTTATTCTCCGATTCCAGCTTCACGGCAGCCAGCCAGATCTCCTCGCTGTTGGGGTTAGCCTAACACAAAGAGAAAGACAGAAAGAGGCGGGATGAGTTTTTACTGGCCATCGTCCCAGAAAAAACTTAGATACAGTAAAAGCTGATTAGTTTCAGGAAATAAGCGCTGATATGCAGTTTAGAGTTCTGCTTCTTTAATTTGACGTTTTGCGTACAATTCTTGCATGTTTGGTGTTCTTTCAGTTATGGCAATGTTATGACTAAACCAACACTGAATCAACAGTTTTTGTTGTTTTTCACACCTAATTGTGAGGGAATCAAAATGAATTTGAACAGAATCTATTTATCTACATATACATATTTTAAATGAATATTCAGTTATGATGCATTACATTTTTCAATAGAGACAGCAATGACTTAAGCCGTTAGAAAATATCTCCATTTTAAATTAATTCTGTTCTTTCAAACATTCTATGCATTAAATAAATGTGAATATATGCACGGTTTCCACAAAAACATAAGATAATCAGAAATATTCCTAGAGCAGCAAATGAGCATATTTGACGCTGAAGACTGGAGTAACGATGGTCAAAATTATGCTTTGCATCACAGAAATAATTTACATTTTAAGTGATACCAAACTAGAAAAGTCATTTTAAATTTTAATAATATTTCACAATTTTACTGCACTTACAATATTTTTTATTAAATAAATGCAGCCTCGATGAGCATAAGAGATTTCTTTTAAAACATTTTAAAAATCTTACCAACCCTAAACTTTTGAACAGTAATATATCAATTAACAGTCTATTAAAAGTGCATATAAAATAAATAAAAGAGAGTGAAGTATAAAGCCTAACACCATGCTTCACAGGTCTTTTCTGAATCACTTTTGTAAATATTCAGCACAAAGAAGTATATCTTGTGCTGTTGCTTCACCATTACAATGCTATGGTGTTATCAATAATGATGCTTGCCACTAATAATACAGTCATGGGCTTGAAGAGCTGACATGGAGCGGCACTCACCTGGAAAGCCAAAGCCAGGATACTTCTGGCTGCTGGAACGTCACCCGCTAACCATTTCGATTTAGCACCCATTAGCCATAACACCTCAGCCTTAGGACAATGAGCCACAGCCCTCTGTAACAGAGCCTCCAACGACTCTCTGAGAGAGAGAGATTAAAATAATGTCAATAATTGTGGAATAGATTATATAACAGTGTCTAAATATATGAGGGCGCCTCTAAAGGAAACTGGTTTCAGGAAGGCTTCAATAATGGCAAGTGTAGTGATCTAGAACTAATTTAAATGAGCAAACTCAAATAGCAGCATTGCATTCCTGCCTCCAGCCAGTAAATGCAGACTTAAATTCTGTTCAGCTGTGTCTAGAGAGCCAGTGAGTATTTCCCACCGTGTACCGTGGTTCTTCTCAAAGTAAGCGGCCCTCAGCCAGACGCTCTTCTTGCTGGGGAAGACCTGCAGCGCATGAGCGTAGATGGCCCGAGCACACTCCAGAGCTCCATGAGCCACACACTACAACAAAACACAGCCAATCAGCATCAGATGTCATGGTTATAGTGTGCATTAGTGCTTGTCCACTTTTTGAAAGTATTTGAAAATCAGACAAGACGACAAAAGGTACAAGACTATGTACTTAACGGCTTTAGTGAGGCCAAAAAATAGTCGCATAAACCATTTCAAGAGACAATCAAATGAAAATGTTCCAAACCTGTGCATTTCTTTCTTCTGCTGAACACAAAAGATTATATTTTGAATGTTGTGATACAAGCAGTTGCAACTGTCTGGTCACCATTCTTCAAAATATATATTTTTTTGTGTTTAACAGAAGAAAGGCATTTGTGCATTTTCATTTTTGGGTGAACTATCCCTTTAAATCTTCTGATATGAATTGTTATCATAATTACATTGATAGTCTGTAATAAGCAAACATGCGTTGCTGAATGAAAACAGAATGTGGGTGCATAAAGGTGAGAGGATGTTTACACTGTCTGCATCCTCCATCCATGTGTGTTTGCAGTCCTCCTCTTCAATGCCAATCCCAATCACAGCTCTGATCACAGCCTGACATGTGACCACGCTTCCAGCCTTATCACACTCCTCTGCATCCTGAGACAGACATCAGCTTTGAATGAACATTCCCGGATATAATATAGGTTCTCATATATTTATCAATGCAACTTAACTGAGAAACCTAACCCAGTCCATATTGGAATCGGTCTTTGCATGTATGCATTTTAAATTTTTTGGAACCAAAAGTCCTCTACTAATAACACTAATTGAATTTTTTTTTAATAATTTAAAAACGGGTATTTAGTAAAGCATGTCACTGAGCTATCTGAACTCTTAAACATGAAATACAGACCTGAATCCATTGTTCGCGGTTGATCTCCACGCCGTTGGCCCTCAGGGAGGTGATGGCTCTGTCGATGATCTTCTCCACCATCTGTGTGTTGCCGTTGGCCTCCTCCAGCTTGGCAGCTGTGATCCAGATATGACGGTCAGTGGGAATGTTTTCACGAGCCTTGTTCAGAACACGACGGGCATTCTCATAGGTTTCCAATCGGGCCAAAGCAAGCCAAAGCTACGGAAGAGAAGGACAACACTGTTAGAGCAGTCTGATTTATGGGCCATAAAGAGGTTTATGAGTTTTGGCTGATTAAGACCGTTTGTGTGTGTACCTCAACACTGGTAGGACAGCACTCGACTGCTCTGCTCAACATGATCCTTGCGTCCTCTGGCTCCTCCAGCTCAACAGCTATCTTCCACAAACGCACTGACTTTGACACATTCTCCAGAGCTGTGGAGACATGTAGATATCGGGGGGGGGGGGGGGGGGGGGGGGGAAGCATACAGACACGAGTTATGTAATGATTAAACAAAAATTAGCATTTACATTTATGCATTTAGCAGACGCTTTTATCCAAAGCGACTTACATTGCATTCAAGTTACAGTTTTTACATTTTATCAGCTCTAGCAAGCATCACATTGCTCCTATTTGGGATTATTTGGGATCTCTCTAAATACCAACCCTTTTTCACAAATGTAAAAAGTCAATCAGAACTAACCTGTTATAAAAAGTTCAGGTTATCTGATATTTTAAGAGACTAATTGACTCAAGGGGGTCTGAAGAGGTCCGCTGCATGACATCATTTACCGTTTTAGCTTTTTTACTCTGCATGTTGGTTGCACCACATAACTTTGATTTGGTTAATGAAAAAAGTTCCAATATTAATATTCGACCAAAACAGTTTCACTTCTTTTCTACCCCCTAAAAAATAGAAATTATAAAATATTACAAGTGTGCTTATAAAAGATCATAAAAATTGTAAATAGTGCTAAAAGATAACAAACTTAGGTTTTTATTTGTAAATAATGAATATTTTTTAAGTGAGATTTCTTTATGATGGTGATATTTTGGTGATATCCTTTTTAATTTGTGATAATTTTGCACTGATAAGGGACAACAAACTATGAAAACTAATTTTATTTCATAAACAGTTTATACATAGAAAAACTTAAATGTTCGATTCATCAACAGCTCTGCATAATCTGGGCATCCGAGCTGTCAGTTTATTCAAACATTGACTTTGAATTGGCAATCAATTGTTGAAGCTACAGTATTAAGGCGTGCTGACCCAAAAATCTTTTAAAAACCTGGGCCAAGTTTAAACCAGTAACCAGTAGGGGTGTGCACGAATAATCGAACATTCGAATATTCGGTCTGTAATTATTATTCGAACAATAAAAACAATTTTCAAATTTAACTATGTTTAACACAAAGCGCTTCTTGTTATCAGACATTTGATTCTTGTTATCAAATACAGTTTTGGGTGTTTCATTTTTAATTTTATGAAAGCTTCAAGTGCAGTTAATTATTTGTACGTTCATACAGACAATGGTGGTGTTGAAGCTCTTTTATTTGCCGTCAAATGGTTTACCACTGCCGTGTGTGTATCCTGTCGCAAAATGCGGCGAAAAGTCCTACACGACAGTAATAGTTTGATTAAGGTGTGTAGCCTACATGTCTATACTGCACTTCGATAATGTGACTAAAATTGGAATACTCCACGTCTTAATTCGATTTGTATTTACTTCAATTATGACTTTAGCCGGATTAAGGTAATCAAAAATCTGTTTACATGGTAGAGTCTTAACTAGAATATTGTCTTAATCGTATTAAAATCAGAGTATTGATGTCCATGTAAACGTACTGAATGACAATGTCAAGTTACTTTAATGTATTTGCACAAAACATTATAAGGATTTATGCTGATATTGTCCAAAACCACACTTTGCCAGGGGTGTTTCCAAACTTTTGAAGGGCAGTGTGGCTGGGAAGGTTACAAAATACATGCTTTAAAAAATAATCAGTAATGTATTTCGTTAGATTAGATTAAGTTACTAAACCTGAGTAAATACTTTAGAATGCTTTGAATTACTTAAGCTATGTAACACAAAGGAACATATTAACTTGATGTGTTGTTTTTATTAATTATTTAATTTAATTTAACAACCAGAGTTCGCCAACAATGCTTTTGGGAAACATTCCCCAGATCTATCCAGTTTAATGTGAACCATTCACACTGGTTTCGTTACAGTAAACAAAAGAAATTATTCATTTAAAAGATTGATTCGAAATAATCATGTTCACGAATCGAATCATGAACTCGCATTACCGCGCCAAAGATGATCTGTTCTTGAACATTTCGAATGAATAAAGACTTCAAGTTCATCTGTAAAGCACACAAAGCTATCATTTCACTTTATAAACTTATTTCATGCATGATTCGTATGGATTTGTTGACCGAATGCAAAGTGTGAATTATAGGAGAATTCGGTGTCATTTGTCAATTAAATTCTTAGAAATATTAAACGTAATAACCATACAACACTCAAAATATGAGAAAAAAGAAAAACGAGTTACTGGATAAAAACTTTCAAGATGCTTTTTAAGATTAACTTGTATTCTTCGATGCTGATAGAAGTTTTGTTGCAGGTAGGCATTATACGGCACTGAGATGTACGTCCTTTTTTCAGATTATAAAATAGTCTTTGTATTTCCACGAGAGAAATGCATTATGCGAGTGACTTTCTGTTGTGTCGTCGTATGCACTCTCACTACGAGTTGCTAAATTAACTGCTTTTTTTTTTTTTTTTTTCAACGGAGAATCGGTTGCCTTATTGGATAAAATCCCCAAACTGTTCACTGAATTTTAATGTAATATCTTCATTTAATATTTAAACGTAATCACTTTGGTAATCTAAAACAATTTTTGGAATGTAACTGTAATTTGATTACATATACATTATACAGGTCCTTTTCAAAAAATTAGCATATTGTGATAAAGTTCATTATTGTCTGTAATGTACTGATAAACATTAGACTTTCATATATTTTAGATTCATTACAACACAACTGAAGTAGTTCAAGCCTTTTATTGTTTTAATATTGATGATTTTGGCATACAGCTCATGAAAACCCAAAATTCCTATCTCAAACAATTAGCATATCATGAAAAGGTTCTCTAAACGAGCTATTAACCTAATCATCTGAATCAACTAATTAACTCTAAACACCTGCAAAAGATTCCTGAGGCTTTTAAAAACTCCCAGCCTGGTTCATTACTCAAAACCGCAATCATGGGTAAGACTGCCGACCTGACTGCTGTCCAGAAGGCCATCATTGACACCCTCAAGCAAGAGGGTAAGACACAGAAAGAAATTTCTGAACGAATAGGCTGTTCCCAGAGTGCTGTATCAAGGCACCTCAGTGGGAAGTCTGTGGGAAGGAAAAAGTGTGGCAGAAAACGCAGCACAACGAGAAGAGGTGACCGGACCCTGAGGAAGATTGTGGAGAAGGACCGATTCCAGACCTTGGGGGACCTGCGGAAGCAGTGGACTGAGTCTGGAGTAGAAACATAAAGAGCCACCGTGTACAGGCGTGTGCAGGAAATGGGCTACAGGTGCCGCATTCCCCAGGTCAAGCCACTTTTGAACCAGAAACAGCGGCAGAAGCGCCTGACCTGGGCTACAGAGAAGCAGCACTGGACTGTTGCTCAGTGGTCCAAAGTACTTTTTTCGGATGAAAGCAAATTTTGCATGTCATTCGGAAATCAAGGTGCCAGAGTCTGGAGGAAGACTGGGGAGAGGGAAATGCCAAAATGCCTGAAGTCCAGTGTCAAGTACCCACAGTCAGTGATGCTGGTGTTGGTCCACTGTGTTTTATCAAGGGCAGGGTCAATGCAGCTAGCTATCAGGAGATTTTGGAGCACTTCATGCCTCCATCTGCTGAAAAGCTTTATGGAGATGAAGATTTCATTTTTCAGCACGACCTGGCACCTGCTCACAGTGCCAAAACCACTGGTAAATGGTTTACTGACCATGGTATTACTGTGCTCAATTGGCCTGCCAACTCTCCTGACCTGAACCCCATAGAGAATCTGTGGGATATTGTGAAGAGAAAGTTGAGAGACGCAAGACCCAACACTCTGGATGAGCTTAAGGCCGCTATCGAAGCATCCTGGGCCTCCATAACACCTCAGCAGTGCCACAGGCTGATTGCCTCCATGCCACGCCGCATTGAAGCAGTCATTTCTGCAAAAGGATTCCCGACCAAGTATTGAGTGCATAACTGAACATAATTATTTGAAGGTTGACTTTTTTTTTGTATTAAAAACACTTTTCTTTTATTGGTCGGATGAAATATGCTAATTTTTTGAGATAGGAATTTTGGGTTTTCATGAGCTGTATGCCAAAATCATCAATATTAAAACAATAAAAGGCTTGAACTACTTCAGTTGTGTTGTAATGAATCTAAAATATATGAAAGTCTAATGTTTATCAGTACATTACAGAAAATAATGAACTTTATCACAATATGCTAATTTTCTGAAAAGGACCTGTATATATGGGAAGGAAATTATAGAAATTGATCATTTCATTTAGCAAGGCTGCTTTGAACTGATGATGATAGACATTTAAATGTTACAAAAGATTTCTATTTCAGATAAATACTGTTTCTTATGAACTTTCTATTCATAAAAGAAACCTGAAAAAAAAAAATTATACTCCGCTGTTTTCAACATAATAATAATAAATGTGTTTGAGCAGCAAATCGAAATATTAGAATGATTTCTGAAGGATCATGTGACTGGATTAATGATGCTAAAAAAAAATCAGCTTTGAAATCACAGGAATAAATGACATTTTAAAATATATTTAAATAGAAAACAGCTATTTTAAATAGTAAAAATATTTCAAAATTTACTGTTTTTGCTGTACTGAAATGTACTTTTGGTGAGCAGAAGAGACTTCTTTAAAAAAAAACATGAAAAATCGTACTGTTTAAAACCTTTTGGTAGTGTATTTGACATTTTACATGTTTTACAAGTTCTAAACATGCAGTGCTGATGCACAAGATGCTGCAAAAACCACTTGTGCACAACTGTCAAAGATCTTGTGCATGTTTACAATAGAAAAGCAACGCTGCTTTGAAACAACACCAATATCTATGGTAACATCCTAACCTGTAAAAACTAAGATTTAAACAACTAAGTTCAAATAATAAATGAAAAAGTTGTATAAAACGATAAACCACAAATTTCAGCCTAATAAATGATTATGCATGTTATAATAATTGGCCTGAACAAAAACTGCAGACTGGCTTAATAAAGCAAATTCACTCTGACAGTAGATGGTGCTTATGGACAAGCAGAAATAGTAACATATACAAAAAATACAAATAATGCACATAAAGCAGAGCTGCGCTTATAAACACTAATATTAGGCATCATATGAAAATTGTGTCATCATTTACTCACCCTCAAGTAGATCCAAACATGTATGAATGTCTTTGTTCTGCCGAACACAAAGGAAGATATTTTGAAGAAAGTTTGTAACAAGGATGTTTTGGGGCACCATTGAAAAATACTATGGAAGTCAATGGTGCCCCAGAACTGCTCTGTTTCCCACATTCTTCAGAATATCTTCCTTTGTGTTCAGCAGAACAAAGATATTCATACAGGTTTGGAACTACTTGAGGGTGAGTAAATGACACAGTTTTCATTTTTGGGTGAACTAACCCTTTAAGTCGCTGGGGTATATTTGTAGCAATAGCCAAAAATACATTGTATGGGTCAAAATTATTGTTTTGTCTTTTATGCCAAAATTACTTAGGACATCAAGTAAAGATCATGTTCCATGAAGATATTTTGTAAATTTCCTACAGTAAATATATCAAAACAAATTTTTGATTAGCAATATGCATTGCTAAGAACTTCATTTGGACAACTTTAAAGGCGATTTTCTCAATATTTAGATTTTTTTTTGCACCCTCAGATTCCAGATTTGTATTTATTCAGCTTGACCCTTATGACTGGTTTTGTGGTCCAGGGTCACAAATCACATGAATGACCAATTTCAATGGGCAAGCACTCAAAGGTTCCCCAGAAAATGCAAAAACCACAGCTGTGCAAAAACTTCATACAATTCACCTCATTAATTATAATCAAACTAGTACTAAATTTACATAGTGCACCAGATTTTTAATGACAAACTAATTACTCCACTTACAGCACATTACTTTATAGAGTTAACAAGCTAATCAAGGTAGAGACATTGATGAAGTGGAACCGTCAGCCTGTTTAAAGAGATATTTTATTACAAGGGGGAGATTCGGGACGTTTTAACAAGCTGAGACTGATAGAGTTTTCATACATAACTAACAATTCATCTGTCTCTGTCACACAGGTATGCAGGCAGAACAAAGCAGGTGACAGTGGAAAGAGAAACCTAAAGAGGATTGGAGGAAGAGAGACAGACAGATAAAGAGACAGTGAGTCACTGACCTTTCCTGAGCACTCGTTTCTTGGCCCTGATGTCCGTCTCTAGCTCTGCAGCTCTGATATAGATGCGCACCGACTGAGGGAGGTGACGCACCGCCTGGGCAACTACTGCCTTCGCCGTGTCTCCAGGCTGCAGCCGGGCGGCTTCTAGCCAAACATCCTCACTCTGAACAGACAAAACACACACACACACAGACTATGAAGATAAGACAAATAAACACTGTGTTAAGATGCAGTTACACAGAACAGATAGCATCTTCATCAGGGCTCAAGAAAAACAAAAATGACAAGGAAGCCAAAAAATCTATTTAGTTTCAGAATTGCTTAATAAAGATGACCATTCATGAAGTTATAAAACATTTTATTATATATTAAACAGTTTTGTTGTTGCATTTGCTGTATAAACATCTCAGTTTTGTAAGTAGGGCACTATGATTTCCGCGACGCGTAAAATGTGGACGAAATCACGGAATCCAGTCAGAAAGGGAATTTCCTGTATAATGCAGTATGTCACAGAAATTGCCAAATTTTGGAAAATTAAAGCAAAAGTAGGTCAGAACAGTTATGGTTATACAAAAAAGTTATACAGAACAGTTATACAGAACAGAAAACACGATATGGTCTGGTGTCTGTGAATATTAAGCTGCAAAAAGAGTAACTATGAATCCCGCATGTTTCTACTTGACTCTGTGTGAATGAATGGCACAGATGCGCGGTTTCGTTTACTACACACATACTGAAGTGTGCGTGACGCTCGTGGCATTTTCAGCCTCTGCCCCTCAATATACGAGCATGAACACAAACATCATCTCTAGAACTGCTCTGAGAGTCACTCCATGAGCATTTACCATTTCTTTTAAGAAAAATATTGTCATGTCACAATAAGAAACTTAAAGGGTTAGTTCACCCAAAAATGAAAATTAACCCGTGATTTACTCACCCTTAAAGCATCCTAGGTGTATATGACTTTCTTTCAGATGAATACAATCGGAGTTATATTAAAAATCGTCCTGGACCCTCCAAGCCTTACAATGGGGGTAAGCGGGTGTTTTTTGTCAACAGTTCAGAAGACGTGAAATAAAGTGCGTACATTCTTAATAAAACGTCCCTCACACGGCTCCAGGGGGTGAATAAAGGCCTCCTGTAGCGAATCCATACGTTTTTGTAAGAAAAATATCCATATTTCAAAGTAAACACTTCTCTCTCACTTCATCTAACTGTGGTACGTGGAAGTCCTTCCGGCGGATGACGTAGGATGCGTTGCGTGATTAGTGACGAACACAAACAGAGAACAAAACAAAACACCGGTCACGAATTAGAAGCACAAAACAAGGATTTGCAAAGAAAAACGTCACAGGATTTCAATATAAGCCAAGAGGAGACTGGTTTTCCTTTGCTAAAGTAAGGAAACTTTGCTTCCTTTGCTCCTGCAAACAAACTTGTGAGACTAGCACATCTCAGAGGCGCGCATGTGACACATACGTCATCCGCCAGAACGGCTTACATATATGATAGTCAGCGGAAGTGAGAGAAAAGTGTTGAAAGTTTGAAATACAAAAATGTATGGATTCGCTACTTTATTCACCCCCCGGAGCCGTGTGAGGCACGTTTTATTATAGATGCGTGCACTTTATTTTACGTCTTCTGAACTGTTGACAAAAAACACCCGCTTACCTCCATTGTAAGGCTTGGAGGGTCCAGGACAATTTTTAATATAACTCTGATTGGATTCGTCTGAAAGAAGAAAGTCATATACACCTAGGATGCCTCGAGGGTGAGTAAAACACAGGCTAATTTCCATTTTTGGGTGAACTAACCCTTTAAAAGGTCTTCACAGCAACGCAACAAAAGTTTGGTTAGCTTGAGGAAACGGTGACAAATATATTATTTATTGTAATGATAGTATTACTACTACTACTAATAATTATTAAAGCATTTAAGGAATATTTAGTAGAAAATGTAAATACAAAACAGTATTTCTGAAAATAAATAAAATACATTTATATAAAAAACAATTAATTAGAGATGCTTTTGATTATTACAATTCACTGAATTTGAGAAAAAAAAATAAAACATTTCATAGAGCCTTAATTGAAATGGTCAAACTTTTAATAAATTGCTGTTAAATTGTGTAACTTTCATGATTTCAATTAATTAGACAAGCTTTTTATGAATAAAAATTACATTTCACCATTGAAACTAGGGATATAATGATTACCGGTTTGACGATAAATCATGCTAAAATTCTCCACGGTAAGTATTATCGTTTCATATTTTAATTATCATTAAAACTGTATTCGATTACCGCGATCTGAACAACTCACGATAAATAAATACTGTCCAGCATAAAGGAGAGTTTTAAGTAAATTAAAGAATTAAGTAAGGTTCTGACTGTCTTCAGAAACGATTCGATGGTATTTTGTTTTCATCTTCGCTCCATGTAATACCTAAAGGACGCGTTTTTAATCGCAATACTGCTTTGTCCACGGAGCTCACGGGAAACAGCTGTAATTCAGCTTTTCCATAGAAAGCACCACCTGATGTCAGCGAGTGAATTTACAGAGACTTATTTAAATTCAGTCTGTGCAGCAGTTTCTGTCTGGCCAAAAACGGACCGAATTCTCATGCCCTGCTGTAAATTTTGACCGGCTGATGAAAAACAAGCTTATGTGGATTCTACGCATTTATACAATTCAGATAAGTTATCTAGAATTATTTATGGAGCAGATAAAATGCATTCATTTATCATGTTGACTTAACTCTTTTCTTTATTTAAAGGCTGAAATGTGAGGTTTTACTTTTTCAAAGCTTTATTTGAACATTTACATTATTTGAATAATATGCTATTAAACTGGTGTCAGTCAAGTTGTCATTTAAAATCCAGACTTCATTGGTAATGTTATTGTTTTAGTGATTATGCAAACAAAAATAAATTTTATTTTTTTTTGTTGATTTCTAAGTATAAAACTTGGTGAAGTGATTTATGTGTCAGTACTTTTTGAACATCTCCAGCACATTTTAACAATACCGTGATAATACTGATAACCGTGATAATTTTGGTCACTATAATCGTGATGAGAAATTTTCATACCGTTACATCCCTAACTGAAACGGTCTAGAAAAAGTCCAGAGTCTAGAAAAATTCAAACGGAAAAAAAACCCCCAACAAAAACAGAATTTGAAAAAAAATAAAACTGGATAAAACCAGCCCCATGAAAGAATATTTCTGCCTGTTTGGAAAATCTTTTGTTTTGGACCTTATTATATGTTAAATATGTTGTTCTTATAAAGTTAAACAATTGCAAATAATATAAATACTACTGAACTAATATTTAATAACAATAGGTACCAATTTAAATTAATAACTCATTTATTCTAATATCAATTCAAGTCTCACAAACCTAATGTATACAAAACACTAATCTCAATATTTTAGTTTTTTTCGTATTTTAGTCACAATCTGGAGCCCTGCTCCACAGTTAACATGAAAAACTGAAGATAAGCAGGTGACTTATTAAAAATGAATGCTCAATGATTTATAGAAACAGCTGTCGGGGCAACTTTTTCGTTCTTCACAGTGTGATGATTGAATGTATGGATCATGTCCAAACATCCTGTCTGAGTGGGCAGCTCTCTAGGCTTTGAGACACTGCCATGTCACTGTTCTTCTGCTGAACTGTGAAGCTCAACTTTGATTAATGAGCCTGCAGAAATTTCCCAACACTTAATGAAGCTGTGTGCACAAAGAGCTAAAGGGCCTGACATTGTTTCCGCTCGCTGTGTTTTCATTCCCAGTTTTTTCTCTCCGAGTCCAAAGTCAGCATTAGTAGGCAAATCCACTGGCACAGCTTACATAGACCAGAGTTAATTCGTTCACCATGACATGTTGTTCTTGAACCACATTTATAGCATTTTGGGAAGTGGGATTTTGCAGATAGTAAATGTATCACTATGACAACCCGTCAACACTGGCAACATTCCTACAGCTGTAAAATTTCAATGGCTCATACACATGCTGCCCCCTACTGGACATAGTAAAGCGACTCCGTTTTACTTTACAGGGACAGTTCAAACAAAACCTAAAACTCTGTCATCATTTTCACACACTTATTTCATTCCAAACCTGTATGACCTTCTATCCTCTATGAAACCGAGATGAAAAATGCGTTTTTGTCAAAATAGAAAACAGTTTGTTAACCAACCCTTCTCAAAACATCTTTAAAATGAATATGTTCCACAGAAAAAAAAAAAAGACTTTAAGGGGGTCATATCCTAAATTTAAACCATTTTACCATCAGAGTCCCAATTATAATGTTCATCACGGTTTCTTGCACCTACTTTGAGCAAAATAAAATGTCAATTCAAACATAATCATGCAAAAACCAAGTTTGCTTGGAATCCATTTCAGACCAAAATGAACTTTCTAGAAAACTTTGCACTGGCTAGTAGTAAACGCCTTCATCTGCTCAGTTCATCAAGGTCAGACGCGAGTAAAAGCAAGCACACACTGATAAGTGGCTTTATAGTAGAAACTGAAGTTGTAAATCTAATTGAAAGTGACACCGTCACTGTCTTTACAGTAAAGATGCTTGCTATAAATGTGCTGAATTGCAGAGCTGGTACAAACATGTCCACAACACTATGTTTCCATCCAAAGATTCAAATTTTTGCAGACGAAACAATAAATGCAGTCATTGCTTTTGGAGGTGGATGCCTGCTGTTTGGGAACGCAGTCGTGTAAGACAATTATACAGAAATACTTTGATGACAGACCTTGCTCAGGCATTTCGGAACAACAACATTTCAGATGTGATGCAGGTTTTATGCACATTTTTAGATTTTAAGCGCATCTTGGTGTTTCCATCCATAGGGCTGGGTATCGTTACAAAATGTTCGATATCGATACCTTGAATGTGATACCGGTTTCTGAACCATACTTTTTTTCGATACCAATTTTATGAAATCAGATTTAACAAGATTACATTATCTCAAAAAACGTTGGTTTTATTTTTCAGCTTGTTGACATGTATACAGACTCAAAGCCTCATCTCCTGAGCCACTGCACAAAGGAACAAAATATAGCCAACACAATAAATCAGTGCAAATAGTTTTAATAAAGCTCAAATAGTTTTCAGTTTACACTAGTGTGTGTTTGTTTTAAAACACATAGCTCAGACCGAATCATCATTTCTATTAATTTATTCTAGGTTGTTAAAGACTTCAAGAAATTGAAAATCTTTATCCACTTTCATAAGCGGGTGTTTTAGTTTCTTTCACCATATATTTTATTGTTATTATATTCTGTGTTGTATGTCTAATTATTTGAATGCATAAAAACAACTATTTTATTCAAATTTATTCTTAAAACAGCCTTATGAAATGTTTTCTTTGTCCTCAGAAATTCTGTGTTCTGTATCTGGTTTTCGAATGAAGGCATAAACAATTTAATTTATCTTTAAATTATTGAAACTCAAACTTTATTTTGGCAAACAAATGGGGTTTACTGTTACAATTGTGTGATCATTACTTAAAAAAAATTAAGTTTTAATAATTTTAATAGTAGCCTAGTAGTAGCAGTATGTACTGTCTGCTGAACAATAGTAATATATTTGTGGCACAGTGTCTTTCACACCTAGTGCTGGAGCCTGGCTCACCGACGTTGATGAGATTAACCCCTCAGGTATCGAAATCTGGTACCGAACAACGAGACGTCTTTCGATACTCGGTGGTATCGAGGCAATTCAGTCGGTGCCTAAAAAGAATCGAACTCGATACCCAGCCCCATCAATCTAGCATTTTTTAATGCGATATTCCAAAATGCACATAAAAACAGGTGGATGGAAACATGGCTACTATAATCAGATGCTTTCCTAACATGTTGTTTTTGTTGTGTGTGTGGTTTTTTTTGTTATTGAGAGGACCACACATATTTACACATCCTCTCTCAACGGAGTGTGTGGTGTAGGGATGTTCACAAACAGTGAACCGCTGCTAAGATAATTCAAATTAGGGCTGCACGATATATTGCATGCGATTGTCATGCGTATCGTATCAGTAAAGCTGGTTCTGTGATTAGCAATAAATCTCCATCTCGTGCATTCAGATGCTCCATCTGAATGCACGAGATGGAGATTTATTACTAGGGACTTAATTTAGTTGTACATCATTTCCTCCATTTATGCCTCACCTTGGGACACATCTCAGTGCCTTTCATGATGAGGTTTCTGGCCACCTGCAGCTTCCCGGTCACCTCCTCCAGACGGGCAGAAGCAATCCAGGCGGGCGGGTGATGAGGGTTTGTTTCTCTCACTGACTTCAAGAGGAGACGGGCCTTCTTTATATCACTGCGCACACACAGAATGACTTTAGAAAATGCAACTCAGACAGCCCAGATATAAAGCTCATGAGGGTAAAACACTTGGTACCTGATGTCTCCTCCATGTGTGGGGATCATGGAGTTGAGATCGGTGAGATAGCCTTTAGGATCAACAACTGTCTGTCCACTAACAGAGTCAGACACCTGGAGACACCAACAAAGACACTGTAAAAACATCTGGCTTTCTTCAAAATGATTCAGTTTGCAATTAAAATGCTGTGGTGCATCACCTGACTGAGCCTCATGTCCATCAGAGTGTTTCTGGCCTGTCCGATCTTCCTCATGTCCAGCTCTCCAGCTTCAGGCGTCATGCCTCCTGGGTAGGGTGTGTTCAAGCCTCCGGGGAAGGGTGTTGTTAGCCCGCTAAATTGCTGAAAAAGGAAACGGCTCAATTAGAAATTACATGGTTTCATATTTTGCAATGAAATCTTCAAGTGCAATGGATCCTCTAATACAGTAATACTCAAATTTGGCTCGCGAGATTTACAGAGTTTAGCTCCAACCCTGATCAAACTCACCTACCTGTGATTTTCTAATGATCCTGAAGACATTGATTAGCATACTCAGGTGTGTTTGATTAGGGTTAGAGCTAAACTCTGCAGGAAAGTGGATCTCACGAGCCAGATTTGAGTATCACTGCTCTAATGCAATGCGTTGTGCTCTGATGAGATTCATATTTTCTTTATAGACAATAATGCACCTGTGAAAGGTGACGGGCCGTTACTCACCCCTTGCAGTGGGTCAACAGACGTGTGGTTTTCTCCAGTCTGGAGGTGCTTGGCAAAGAAGCTGTCTGGCACGGGTGTGAGCTTCTCATGGCGGGGATTCCTCTGACGTTTGTTCCTGGCATCACCAACCTCAGGAATACTCAACCATTCATCTTCTGTGACTTCAGCCAGCTTCCTCTGTAGGCACAAATAATAGAACAGGGATATTGTTGATATCTATACTACTGTTCAACATTTCGAAGTTTGAAAGAAGTCTTTTCTGCTCACCAAGGCTGCAAGTATTTGATCAAAAACACAGTTCTTTTAAATTATGATACTCAATATTATTGTTTTTATTGTTTTCTATGTGAATGTGTCAATATGTAATTTATTTCTGTGATCAAAGCTGAATTTTCAGCATCATTACTCCAGTCTTCAGTGTCACATGATCCTTCAGAAATCAGTATAATATTGCTGCACAAGAAACATTTCTGATTATTATCAATGTTGGAAACAGTTATGCTGCTTCATATTTTTGTGGAAATTGTGATTTTTTTTTCCCCCCCAGGATTCCTTAATGAATGAAAAGTTCAAATGAAAACTCACTATTTAACCAGTGAATGTGTCTTTGCTGAATAAAATGATTATTTTCTTAAAAAAAAATACATTTTACTGAGCCCACAATTTTGAACCGAAGTGTATATGAGTGTAAAAAAACCCTCTAAACCCCAAATGTTTATCATTATGTAGTAATACTAAAATTTCAAATATTATTAGTAGGACAAAGTAGCTAGAGAAACATTGACAAACAAATCAAAATTCAGCAGGACAATGGCCACCAAGTTACACACAAACCTTCAGGTCTGAGAACTGTTGCTGGATTTTAGGCCGCTCCATACGGTATTTCTCTATCTCCTCTTTCTCTCGCAGCTCCCTGCAGATACAGCAACAAAATAAGCCAAGAGGCACTACATAAAAACAAGCAAGTGTAGATGAGAGAAGAAAGTTCACACTCACCTTCTTTCTTTGCGTCTCTCATCCATGCGCTTATCCAGAGCAGCGTAGATGGCATCCGCCTCCTCATCGTCTTTCTCATACGGCCCACTGGAGAACAAACTGCCTGCGTAGCCGTTGAACTAGAGGATACAGAGGAAGAGATTCAGCGTAATAGTACATATGAAGTTTTATATCTTACAAAGTTACCAATATGAAGTGGTTTTCCTTTCAATCCTTATATTTATTAAACATAATTCTGTTGCATGCAAGCACACAGGGGAACAGGTCAACATGAGCCTCCTCAGCACAATTCATGATGAACTGCAGCTGTACCTCATCATAGTTAGTGTCATTCAGATCCTCCTCATCTTCTTCGTTTTTCTTCATCTGATCGCCCACCGTCCTCTTGCCAGGGGGTGCGTGCCGATCATCTACTGGGTCATTGGCATCACGAGCGGGACCGATATCCGATCGCGTGGTGAAACCCGTGGCACTGTGGAGCACAACACATTGCAACTCAGTATGTAACACAAAATACTACGACTGGTCAAAAGTTTGGAATAGTTACCATTTTTTTAAGCCTCTTATGCTTACCAAGGCTGCATTTGCTTGATCAAAAGCACAGTATTAAGTAGTAATATTGTGAAATATTATACAATTTAAAATAACCATTTCTTTAGTTGAATATACTTTAAAATGCATTTTATTTCTGTGATACAAAGCTGAATTTCTCCAGTCTTGCTTCAGAAATCATTCTAATATGATCATTTGCTGCTCAATAAACATTTCTTATTATTATTATTATTGAAAAGACTTTAATTTTGAACTGGAGTAATGGCTGCAGAAAATTCAGCTTTGCATCACAGATATAAATTACATTTCGATATGTATTAAAATAGAAAACAGTTGTTTTAAATTGTAAAAATATTCCACAATATTACTGTATTTTTTTTATCAAATAAATGCAGCCTTGGAAACTTTTTCCAACGTTTCATAGTAGTGTAAATTACAAGACATCTTAAAACATAAAAAAAACCCCTCAAAGTATCATAACATATTACTATAATAACATCTTAACGCATTACAACAACCATTTACGCATCACAATACACAACACGGCGTTCTTAACTTCATGCAGCTGTTATTATAATTATTATGACAGTGAGCGCGCTATATGTTGCTGGATGTATTGGTCTCTCACCCTCTACCAAGGCCGGGCACGTAACCCAGCGGCGCAGGCATGCCGAGAAACGGCTTCTTCTTCTTATTCAAGCCGCCCATGAGCGGAGAGGCGAGCGGCATCGCCGGTGCTCCGCCTGCGGCTCCGCCAGTTCCTCCGGACGCGGCTTTGCTTGCATTTTTCGCGGGTTGTTTCGCTGTAGCGCTCGCCATCGCTGCGCTGCCGACAACACGCTTCACTTCCGGCACAACAAAATACGCGCTTCCGGTTACATAAAAGTCTGCTTTTAAAACATGGTAGTTGCCCTATAGCGCCCTCACAGGACGGGAAACTTGACCTAAATTCACCTGCTCTTTGTGCTTTTGTTGTGAGTTACATGTTTGTCATAACCGAAACAAGACGATATAACACGCAAAAAAAAAAAAAAATACTGTATATGTTGGTGGACTGAAACCTTACCTTTTATCATAAAGCATGTACTCGATTTCCTTTTGGTTTAAAGTTATTATTGAATTCCATTAGCTATCCTGATCTGCACACATAGGATTGTTGATTGAGTTAGTCCTTTTAACAGAAAAATTTATATTTTGGGCTAACATGAAAAGTATATTTCTAAAGCTTTGGGCCATTTGAAGACAGTACCTCATTAATATGAGTTTCATCTACAGAGGGCAGCAGAGGCTTCAGAACAGCACTTAAAGCTTTGTATTTAAGTACTTGAATACTTACTGTTATTCTCGATAAATATGAGACAGTTAAAAGATAACCAGTTAAATAGGTCTATTAACCATTTATAGTCTAATTCCCCTGAAAAATGTAAAAACACTGGCTCCGCTACTGCGACATGGGCTTAACCAATGAGGTGAGTTTGGGGGCGGGGCTTTCTGTTATTCTGACCAATGGGAGACGAGGGGAGTGTTTGGAAACCTGCAATCCTGTTAGTGCCACAAAAATAAAGTAGCCTACTGACTTTAAATAGTTCTTTAAGTACTTTCAAATAAAAATTTATAATTTAATGTTAAAACTTGAACGAGTAAAGAGACCTTTAAAGCATTTTACGGTTTTTAATGGAGTCCATTATTTGTGAGTGTCATATACATTGAGCAGTAGTTTTATACACATATTTTAAAGTTCAATCTGTGCTTATGAATGTTAAATATAATCGAACTGTGCGTATCAGTGGAAGTAAATAGCTCATTTTAAGTTCATATTTCATCACTTGGGATGCATCAACCATCTTCACACCACCTCAATGCTCCAGCTATGGGTTTCTCAGCAGAGACGATAATGAGAGCAGACACTCACATCAGACTCAAGGGCTTTCGGCAGGTCAATTTAATAAATGTGCCTACAACATCAGAAAAATCAGCTCTTGAAAGCTTGTAGATTCAAACAGAAATGCCTGCGTTTTACACTCAACTTATTCAAATACAATATGAAATCCCTTGCTTTCAGTTGGCACTTGAATATGAATTAAAGTTTTCTCTATTTTTCTGTATTGCTCTTACTGATATGACGTCAATGTCAAAAGAATTGGCAGACATAACGCTCAACAGCCACTCTCAATTTACATCAAATTTGAGAAAGTTCAGGAGATGGTTTTAATACCATTAGCACATATTGTACAAAATTGTTACAAACTTTCTGAGCTTTCAGTTACAAACTTCTTCACATGATCCTATTTACTTTCTCAATTCACTTTGTCAGTGAATGGGTGCCGTCAGAATGAGAGTCCAAACAGCTGATAAAAACATCACAGTAATCCACACCACTCCAGTCCATCAGTTAATGTCTTGGGAACTGAAAATCTGTGTGTTTGTAAGAAACAAATCCATCATTAAGACATTTATTTAAACATAAAACTGTTGTTTCTGGCTAAAATACCAGTCGTATATTTTGCTATTTCCAGTGAAAAAGTACTCTCTTCTGAATCAGGAGAGAAATATGCACAGATCAAGCACTGTTTAGAAGTAAAAACAGTCCAAAACAGCTCTAAACAAATAGGTGATGGACTTTTCAGGAAGCGTTATTATGGATTATGGACTGTTAAAAGTTAAAACATTTTATTGATGGATTTGTGTCTTACAAACACACAGATTTTCACCACACAAGATGTAAACCGATGGAATGAAGTGGTGTGGATTACTTGTGGATTATTTTGATGTTTTTATCAGCTGTTTGGACACTCATTCTGACGGCACCCATTCACTCCAGAGCATCCATTGGTGTGCAAGTGATGTGATGCTACATTTCTCCAAATCTGTTCCAATTAATAAACAAACTCATCTAAATCTTGTAGTGTTACGATGTTACAGAAATGCACAGATTTCATGTTTTGTCCATCCAGACAGTTCTGGGGGCTGTGTCTTTGATTATTGAGACATAACGATTTCTGCCTGGGATTCTGTCAGACCTGTGTCTGAAAGAAAATTTGTATGCCACCCTGTGATAATCAGGACTAAAAGGTAATCCTGTTATCATCGGTTTTGTATTGTGAATGCACAGGCCAGGATTGGAAGACATCACGTGTGTGGAGCGCAAGGATTGAGCCTCTGGAGGAGGTAAAGGGGAGAGGAACAGGAAAGGAATTATTCTCTTTGATCTGTTCTCATGGAGCATTTGGCTTTGGTTTTCCTCCACACATAACCTTGAACAATGAAGCAGGAAGAGAAAGAGAAAGAACACCTGGGAGGAAGAGGGAGAGGACAACAGTGGAAAAAAAATGGGTGAACGAGGGTCAGAGGCAGATTATACCTGAGAGAGATTTATTGTGTCAAATCTACATTTCCATGGTATGGCGAAACCTAACAGTGGAGCTTTGGAAGGCCATGATATGTTTAGGTGTGTTCAAAGCAGACAGTGTTGGGGGTAATGCATTACAAGTAACGGGAGTTATGTAATCAGATTACTTTTTTTCCCAAGTAACTAGTAAAGTAACATTACTTTTAAATTAACAATGAAATACTTACTTTTTCAAATAGGTAACACACAAGTTACATTTTTTCCCCATTTATTTACTGACACCTCTCCTGTCCCCATGTTAAGAGGAATGGGGAGTGACGCACTTCACTTTTGGTGTGAACGAGCCTTTACAGTTGCCAAAAGTACAACCTTTTTTGTTTTTGTTATTAAAAAACAAATAAGCAAGCCCAGCTCAGGTGACAAAAATGAACGCAAAAGTAACATAATGCATTACTTTCCATAAAAAGTAACTAGGTAATGCAGTTAGTTACTTTTTTATGGAGTAACACAATTGTAATGCATTTCTTTTAAAAGTAACTTTCCCCAACACTGATAGTAGATATATAATTATTACATTTGTAATGATGCAAATAATAAAATAAATACATAAAAAAAAAAAAATTCAGAAAATATTTTTATTACTTTAAATAATGTCATTCAACAAGGATCCATTAATTTGATCCAAAGTGACAAAGACATTTATGTTACAAAATATTTCTATTTCAAATAAATGCTGTTCATATTCTACTCATCAGAGAATCCTTAGAAAAAAATATATATATCACAGTTTCCACAAAAATATGAAGCAGCACATCTGTTTTCAACATTGATCATAATAATAATGTTTCTTGAGCAGCAAATCAGCATATTAGAATGATTTCTGAAGGATCATGTGACAATGATTGAAGACTGGAGTAATGATGCTGAAAATTCATCTTTGCATCACAGAAATAAATTACATTTACAATATATTAAAATATAAAACAGTTGTCGGCGCCAGTTGCCTTGTGGTTAGTGTGCCAACATATAGCACAACTGTGCTCACGGCGACTCGAGTTCGAATCCCGTCTCGATGTCCTTTGCTGATACCGCCCCCCCCCCCCTCTCTCCACCCAATGCTTTCCTGTCTGCTCTCTGCTACTGTCCTATCTAATAAAGGCATAAAAAGCCCAAAAATACCACCAATAAATAAAACAGTTCTTTGAAACGGAACTAATATTTTATAATAATGTATTAATATTTTAATAATAATATATTTTTTATCAAATAAAGGCAGCCCTAGTGAGCTTGGTGAAACTGCTTAAAAAACTAATTTGAGTATTTATATTTTAAACACAATATTATTGTGTACAATGGTGGACATTTTTTTATTTTATTTTGTGGTGCTGTCTGTGTTTATTTGACTGTATTGAACTTATTTTAGATAAATATGTCTAATCAGCTGAAAAATAGGCATTTGTATTGTAGCATTGTACATGTTTACTATTTTATGATACTGTGTCTTAAATTATAGATGTAGTCTTTATTGCTGAATTGCAATCCAGTGATTTCCACTTCCTTTTATTCCGATTTAAATTCCAGCTCATGCACTGAAAGTCAGCCAATGTTTCCGAACTCTGATGTATGTACTTCTAGCCCCCTAACCTTTTGTTCAAAGCTTACGTGGACCCTTGTAATTTGCATCCTAATTGACTCAAAGTTCATTGTCTTTACTTGGATGTCCATTTACTATTGACATGACCAGAATGCAAAGCACAGGAAACAAACATCCCCATCAGCTCATCATCACAAAGCAAACAGCTCATGTTCCGACCTAAAACAGACAGAGAGAGAGAGATGGAGAGCATGCCAGGACATTGTACTTCAAAATGACATTGAAATTTAACCATCCATTATGGTTTAGATTAATAAAAAAATGTATGCAGGTGTCACGTGTTGGTTTCCGTTTAGTTCCTGTTTGCCCTTATTTGGTTTTCCCTGTTCTAGTTTAGTTAATCATCGTTTATTCCATTCACCTGTTTTGTATTAATCATCTTGTTTGCTCTTTTGTTCTTGTTCCTTTATAAGTCCTCAGTTCTCCCTTTGTCTTTGCCTGAGTTTAATGTTATTTAACGTTCATTAAAGGAAAGAGTGTGTTGATGCTATTTCGTTCTCGTTATCCTTTGTTTATTTTTACTACAACCACCAAATCCCGTAACAGCAGGACATACATAATAGTACTTTTCAAAGTGATTTGCATTTGTACTCTCAGAAAATGTGCTTTGTCCTTGCAGGGGACGGTGGCAAATGCCATTACAGCTGTGGAGATCTTTCCCAGGAAACAAACAGCCAATTGAAGTTTCATTGATTTACAAAATGCTGGCTGATATCCAGAGGTTGACATAAGGACCTGAGAAACGCATCAGAGAGGTGAAGAAAGGGTGATCAATAAAGGATCCTTTGTTATGGCAGATAAGAACAAAGAAAAAAGAGAAGTTGATTAAAAATTAAAGGACTCGATCCATAGGCTAATCAGTAAGTAGATGGAAATTGTTTCCTGTTTGCTGGAATGTTTTGTCTGTTTATGAATATGACACATAATTATTTGCAAATCTTAAAAAAACATCTGAATCAGGGGAGAAATATACACAGATCAAGCACATAAGAAAAAACAGTCTAAACAAATATGTTGGTGGATTTTGATGTAAGAGGACAACAAGAGATGAACTATCTCACTGAATGAAGCATTATTATGGATTACAGACTCCTAGTTTAGCCAGAAGCAATGGTTTGAAGTTGAAAATGTATTTTCTTTACAAACATGCTGCTTTTCACTTTAAAATACATTAACTGATAGACTGGAGTGGTGTGGGTTACTTGTGGATTATTGTGATGTTTTTATCAGCTGTTTGGACTCTCATTCTGACGGCACCCATTCACTGCAGAGCATCCATTGGTGAGCAAGTGATGTAATGCTACATCTTCAAATCTGTGCTGATGAAGAAACAAACTCGTCTACATCTTGGAATGGTCTGAAGGTGAGTACATTTTCAGCTAATTGACATTTTTGGGTGGACTATTGCTTTAAGAACATTTCCTCCATATATTCCTAAGAGATTTGTGCAATTCCCATTATTCTCATTGCAGTGAAACATTGTGGTAAATGATGTACAGAAACTGAACTTCCTTGGGTGCTCTAGGAATTGATGTCAACCATGAATAATCAGACTGATGTGACCGTGACTAGCTGTGCCAGTTCCTGTACCTGTGCAGTCGCCAATGTGGCAGCAGTCTTTACTGCAGGACTTTTTGTCCTCTGCCTGGCTAATGAGTTTCCCCCTCCACTCGTCATCTGTATCTGCAGGACATTTCTCCATCTGGAACAGCCGTCTTCCCAGCTCTTCTTCATTTACGGTGTTCTCATGTCACGGTCGCAGACAGCCTTGTAGCAGTGCTGTGAGCAGCCCATATTTTAGAGCTGGGTGCAAGTGTGGCGTAGAGTAAATCTTTGGCTAGAGACGTTCTTATTTTCCTTTTTCTCCGAGACTGGACATATTGAAATAGAGTGCAACAGTGACTGCCCTTTTTTTTTTTTTTTTTTTTTTTTTTTTTCAGCAGCCTTGATCCCTGAAAAATATTTATTTTCTTTGTCTTCAACCAACCAGCTTCAGAAAATATACAAATATAAAGCTATACAAATTATAGAAGTGATATAATATATAATATTTATACTTACAATTAATAACTTGTAGTCAATATAAAATGGCTAATATTTTACAGCAATAAAACACACTAGAAAAGGTCACATTCTATGTTTTACACCTATATATTATACACATTGTGTTACACAGATATACACTGACCTCCAAAAGTTTGGAAACACCCCAACCTTCCTAAACCTTCCAACAAGTCAATGACCCCAAGCACACTTCCAAGCTGTGCAAATCCTATTTGGAGAGGAAACAGTCAGCTGGCATCACGTCTATCATGGAATGGCCTCCCCAATCACCTGACCTCAACTCAACTGAGCTACTATGGGAGGAACTGGACCGTGATGTCCGTAAGAAGTGTCCAACCAGTGTGAACCATCTTTGGGCATTCCTTCAGGAGGCTTGGAGTAATATACAGTATCAAGCCAATGTTTGAATAAACTGACAGCTCTGGTGCCCAGATTATGCAGAGCTGTAATAGCTGCTAATGGTGGATATTTTGATGAATCAAAAATTTGTTTTTTTCTATTTATAAAGTGTTTATGTAATAAAATGTTTTTGTAGTTTGTGTTGTCCCTTATCAGTGCAAAATTATCACAAATTAAAAAGGATTCATGCCAATATTGTCCAAAACCCTACTTTTCTAGGGCGTTTCCAAACTTTTGGAGGGCAGTGTAAATATATATACAGGTCCTTCTCAAAAATTAGCATATTGTGATAAAGTTCATTATTTTCTGTTATGTACTGATAAACATTAGACTTTCATATATTTTAGATTCATTACAACACAACTGAAGTAGTTCAAGCCTTTTATTGTTTTAATATTGATGATTTTGGCATACAGCTCATGAAAACCCAAAATTCCTATCTCAAAAAATTAGCATATTTCATCCGACCAAGAAAAGAAAAGTGTTTTTAATACAAAAAAAGTAAACCTTCAAATAATTATGTTCAGTTATGCACTCAATACTTGGTCGGGAATCCTTTTGCAGAAATGACTGCTTCAATGCGGCGTGGCATGGAGGCAATCAGCCTGTGGCACTGCTGAGGTGTCATGGAGGCCCAGGATGCTTCGATAGCGGCCTTAAGCTCATCCAGAGTGTTGGGTCTTGCGTCTCTCAACTTTCTCTTCACAATATCCCACAGATTCTCTATGGGGTTCAGGTCAGGAGAGTTGGCAGGCCAATTGAGCACAGTAATACCATGGTCAGTAAACCATTTGCCAGTGGTTTTGGCACTGTGAGCAGGTGCCAGGTCGTGCTGAAAAATGAAATCTTCATCTCCATAAAGCTTTTCAGCAGATGGAAGCATGAAGTGCTCCAAAATCTCCTGATAGCTAGCTGCATTGACCCTGCCCTTGATAAAACACAGTGGACCAACACCAGCATCACTGACTGTGGGTACTTGACACTGGACTTCAGGCATTTTGGCATTTCCCTTTCCCCAGTCTTCCTCCAGACTCTGGCACCTTGATTTCCGAATGACATGCAAAATTTGCTTTCATCCAAAAAAAGTACTTTGGACCACTGAGCAACAGTCCAGTGCTGCTTCTCTGTAGCCCAGGTCAGGCGCTTCTGCCGCTGTTTCTGGTTCAAAAGTGGCTTGACCTGGGGAATGCGGCACCTGTAGCCCATTTCCTGCACACGCCTGTACACGGTGCCTCTGGATGTTTCTACTCCAGACTCAGTCCACTGCTTCCGCAGGTCCCCCAAGGTCTGGAATCGGTCCTTCTCCACAATCTTCCTCAGGGTCCGGTCACCTCTTCTCGTTGTGCTGCGTTTTCTGCCACACTTTTTCCTTCCCACAGACTTCCCACTGAGGTGCCTTGATACAGCACTCTGGGAACAGCCTATTCGTTCAGAAATTTCTTTCTGTGTCTTACCCTCTTGCTTGAGGGTGTCAATGATGGCCTTCTGGACAGCAGTCAGGTCGGCAGTCTTACCCATGATTGCGGTTTTGAGTAATGAACCAGGCTGGGAGTTTTTAAAAGCCTCAGGAATCTTTTGCAGGTGTTTAGAGTTAATTAGTTGATTCAGATGATTAGGTTAATAGCTCGTTTAGAGAACCTTTTCATGATATGCTAATTTTTTGAGATAGGAATTTTGGGTTTTCATGAGCTGTATGCCAAAATCATCAATATTAAAACAATAAAAGGCTTGAACTACTTCAGTTGTGTTGTAATGAATCTAAAATATATGAAAGTCTAATGTTTATCAGTACATTACAGACAATAATGAACTTTATCACAATATGCTAATTTTTTGAGAAGGACCTGTATATATATAACCCTAATTCCAGAAAAGTTGGGGCATTTTGTGAAATGCCATAAAATCAAGGATATGTTATCTATTCATTCTCTTTAACTTTTATGTAATTGACTAAAGTACAAAGAAAAAAAAAGACTGAGAACTTGAGAACTCAAAATCCATTTTTCCCGGAAAACAAGTCGAAATGTGGACTCATGTTTGTACTCATGCACAGCACACATTTCCACTGTGTTTTTGACTATCTGAGATGAGCTCTGGCCCAGAGAACCCGGCAGCATCGCCACATAGAATTGATGTATAGCTTTCTCCTAGTAACAGAGATTCAAGTTACTTACTTTTGTCATTTAGCAGACGCTTTTGAATGATGAATGAATGAATGATGCATTTATATCTACAAACCCGATTCCAAAAAAGTTGGGACACTGTACAAATTGTGCATAAAAACAGAATGCAATGATGTGGAAGTTTCAAATTTCAATATTTTATTCAGAATACAACATAGATGACATATCAAATGTTTAAACTGAGAAAATTTATAATTTTAAGGGAAAAATAAGTTGATTTTAAATTTCATGGCATCAACACATCTCAAAAAAGTTGGGACAAGGCCATGTTTACCACTGTGTGGCATCCCCTCTTCTTTTTATAACAGTCTGCAAACGTCTGGGGACTGAGGAGACAAGTTTAGGAATAGGAACGTTGTCCCATTCTTGTCTAATACAGGCTTCTAGTTGCTCAACTGTCTTAGGTCTTCTTTGTCGCATCTTCCTCTTTATGATGCGCCAAATGTTTTCTATGGGTGAAAGATCTGGACTGCAGGCTGGCCATTTCAGTACCCGGATCCTCCTTCTACGCAGCCATGATGTTGTAATTGATGCAGTATGTGGTCTGGCATTGTCATGTTGGAAAATGCAAGGTCTTTCCTGAAAGAGACAACATCTGGATGGGAGCATATGTTGTTCTAGAACTTGGATATACCTTTCAGCATTGATGGTGCCTTTCCAGATGTGTAAGCTGCCCATGCCACACGCACTCATGCAACCCCATACCATCAGAGATGCAGGCTTCTGAACTGAGCGCTGATAACAACTTGGGTTGTCCTTGTCCTCTTTAGTCCGGATGACATGGCGTCCCAGTTTTCCAAAAAGAACTTCAAATTTTGATTTGTCTGACCACAGAACAGTTTTCCACTTTGCCACAGTCCATTTTAAATGAGCCTTGGCCCAGAGAAAATGCCTGCGCTTCTGGATCATGTTTAGATATGACTTCTTTTTTGACCTATAGAGTTTTAGCCGGCAACGGCGAATGGCACGGTGGATTGTGTTCACCGACAATGTTTTCTGGAAGTATTCCTGAGCCCATGTTGTGATTTCCAGTAGCATCCGAAGATCACGGGCATCCAGTATGGTTTTCCGGCCTTGACCCTTACGCACAGAGATTGTTCCAGATTCTCTGAATCTTTGGATGATATTATGCACTGTAGATGATGATAACTTCAAACTCTTTGCAATTTTTCTCTGAGAAACTCCTTTCTGATATTGCTCCACTATTTTTCGCTGCAGCATTGGGGGAATTGGTTATCCTCTTGCCATCTTGACTTCTGAGAGACACTGCCACTCTGAGAGGCTCTTTTTATACCCAATCATGTTGCCAATTGACCTAATAAGTTGCAAATTGGTCCTCCAGCTGTTTCTTATATGTACATTTAACTTTTCCAGCCTCTTATTGCTACCTGTCCCAACTTTTTGGAATGTGTAGCTCTCATGAAATCCAAAATAAGCCAATATTTGGCATGACATTTCAAAATGTCTGACTTTCAACATTTGATATGTTATCTATATTCTATTGTGAATAAAATATAAGTTTATGAGATTAAGTTTATGAGTAAATTATTGCATTCCTTTTTTATTCACAATTTGTACAGTGTCCCAACTTTTTTGGAATCGGGTTTGTATATATAATATACATTTTTGTCCAAAGCGACTTACAAATAAGAAAAAGTAACTAAAACTAAAAGTTACAATTCTATAGAAGTTGCATTTCTTGATGCAGCAGCAGACTGTGGTAAATGACAGCGGTTTTCTGAAGTACTCCTGAGCCCATGTGGCTATATTTAACACAGCACCATGATGGTTTCTTATGCAATGCCATCTGAGGGCATACACACACACACACACACACATTTGTTTTTGTGAAAAGTGGGTACATCCCATAGGCGTAATGGTTTTTATACTGTACAAATTGAATGTGCTATTGCCCTGCACCTACCCTACACCAAACCTACACCTAAACGTAGCCCTCACAGGAGACTGTGCATTTAAACTTTCCCCCAAAAAACCTCACTCTGTATGATTTATAAGTGTTTTGAAAAGTGGGGACATGAGTCAATGTCCTGAAAAGTCACCTGCACCTTGTAATTCCTGTGTCATACCATTGTCATTATACAAATTTCTGTCCTCATTTGTCACAAAAACATGCGCACACACAGACACACACACTAATTTCTCTATGGTGCTTAAATTATTAAAGTATATATATATATATATATATATATATATATACACACACACACACACAAAACAAATTTTTTAACACAATTTGGCAAATATTTTATGTATTTATAATTTTATATACAGTATTTATTTATATATATTTTCTAAATAATTTTTTTTTCTTGTTTTAAACATGGATACAGTGAAAATGTCTTACTCAATTTATCTTTTTTCATTTATTTATGTTGTATTTTTTAAAATGTTGTAGATATTTTCCCTGAAAAACATGACAGCCTCATGTTAACCACCTCTGACAAGTAGTTAGACAAATCATTTAAAATTAAATGGGGAAAAGGTCATATTGTCTCTGAAGGTTTATAAATAACATTTTATTTTATGAAGACAGACATTGAGGTCAGTCTGGCAAAGCCGAGCGCTCTGAAGGCAACTGTAAATACTGGTGACATTGTTCTAATAATGGCAAGGCCTTGGGCAACCAACAAGCGTGCCAGCCGAACGACAAGCTGTCTTTATCACTGGCACAAACTCCTGGGAAAATGAAATAGTCTGGAGACATTTAAGGGGGCAACAGCAAGCACTGATCCTGAAACAGCTTGTGCACACTGCAAAAACTAAAAAGACTGATGTCAGAAAAGTAAAGAAGCACATTTCAGCACACAAACGGGAAAGAGCAATTCAATATGTGAAGTGACCGTGAGAGGAAGAGTAAAACAGGTTAAAAAAAAGTCCATGGCAGGTTTATGTGCGGGTGATATAGTGTTTGAATGTGGCGTGACACACAAGACTTGGTTCCCACTGAGCATTCAATGCATGAATGAATAATAGGTTACATAATGCATCAATTCAAAGATTAATGGCTTCTTTCATTTCTTGTAAACAGACTTCATAATTACATCGATTTTAAGTTTGAAACTGAGTTTAATTCTGATCCCTTTTGTGTTTTCTATCCAGTCCTCGTCTAATTTTGATTGGTGAGAAACACAGGCTATCAAATGAGTCTATTGACAAATGCATTTTCAGGGAGTAATGCCTTAAGGAGCCTCTGAACATAATTTCTGAAGTGATAGATCTTCTCAACCATGCATGGAGCCCTTCGTCTTAGTTCCTGGTCCTATCTTGGGGCGAAGGTTTTGTGCTTTTATCAGATATTGTTTGACAGATGTGCAGAAACAATGGCTGTAACCAGGCCTTGGAAATGACACTGAGAGACTAGAGAGAACTGGACCACAGAAAAAAAGAAAAGAGAAAGATTGCAAAGAGATGAAATCATGCAAAGCACATCAGACTATAATATTTGAACTACTGGAAGTGTTTTTTTCCCCTCTGGTTTTTCATTCTTTGGTGTATTTGTAATTAGTGCTGATTAACAAGGGAAGCATCATTTTAACCCTGTAAAGCCTGACATTTTATCTTATATACTCACTGTCCACTTTTTATGAAATACCTCCTTTTGCCTTCAGAACTGCCTTTATTCTTCTTAGAATACTGTATATTCAAAACATTCCTCAGAGATTTTGTTCATATTGACATGATAGCTTTATGAAGTTGCTTCAGATTCGTCACTGCACATCCATGATGCAAATTTCTTAATATGGCCAAAAAGTAAGATTAAATTCTGATAGAATCTTTAGAAAAGATTTTAACAGCATAACAGGCAACTTACATAAACGGCATGCATATTAATATCAATTATTACTTTTTAGCTCCCAATGTCTAATAGGATGATATTTAAATAGGCCTACTCAGTTTTATGACTAAAGCTCCGTCGTTTCAAAACATATAATGCAATGCAATACAATGACGTTTGAGAGATGAACAAATAATGAATAAATAAATAGTGTATGCCTCCTTCCAGTTCCACCGAGGGGTCTGCGAAGCCTCTGATGCTGATCCTCTGTGAGGCTGAACCCCAAGAGAACCAGCACCAAACACCAACCAGACAACCGGTTCACACTGGCTCTCAGCACAACAGTGACGTCCCACGAGAAAGCTGGACTGAACCCCATCCGTCACACACCGAGCAAAGCATTCACTATTTTGATCTTCACTGTCAGTGAGAGAAATAAAGCAGCGTCTCGCTGTGGGGCAGATTGAGTGAGAGCGTCGCTCCACCTGACTCTGTGGGTCATTCCCATACAGATGCTGTGGAGGGACAGCACTCATCACTGACACCATCCAATCCAGCCGTCCCGCGAGAAGATGAACACAGAGACCCTCCGACACCCGCTGAGGTGCTTCATCGAGCTCTGCAATGAGTCAAGCTGCAATTAGTCTACTCTTTTGGTGTATTATACTGGAATACTATATTATAGTATGCCAGTATAATACACCAAAAGAGTAGTACAGTAGGCAAATAGTACCCAGATGACTACTATTGCACCTAGACACTTTACTGCCCCATGAAGCGATGCAACTGGTCATGTGACAGTAACAACGTGGCAGATGTAGTACATCTGAATTTCATTCTTACTACCCATATTCATACTCTATATAACTGAGGCTTTTTATTCATATCCTTACTATTATTTTATATTAATATAGTTAATTATTAACTTTATTATTCTAATTTGTTTTCTATATTATTATGTATTCCATTATTAATCCATTATCTATATTGTATTTTTACATTATATAGCCATTAACACTAGTTATTAATTGATCATTATTAATATTAGTGTTGTTGTTTGTCGTTTCCTACTCACCACACAACGGGAGGGTTTTCCCTCCTTCCAACAATCTGAACCCAGAGGCCTGTCAGTCACTCACGGCGTTGACAGCGATTCAATTCTTTTCTGTGAAGGTTGAATGGCTATATGAGGAACCACATAAACAATTTCTGGATCTGAAAAGAGTTTGAGAGAACAAACAGATCTCATCTTTCCTCAAGGTTTGGTGACACTCCGACTTGAAAATCTGGAGCCCCAGCCACCTCCAACAAAACTTGAGAAAAACACAGCAAAGACACAGAGTAGCAATAAACGAGCATGATAACATGAAAAAATGCATCAAAATAAACACTCAGTGGTCAGATTTGTTATGGTTATAGCATGAGTGCCACATTTTTGTATATGTGGTCATTGTTGGTCTTTTTGTCTGAATTTTAAATAATCCATAGCATGCTTGAACACAATATGCATTAGAAAAATTTTCTTCAGTTATTATAAGAGATAAAAAGGTCTTTGTACTCATTTAAACTAGAGTTGCAAGTATATGTTAACCCTACACGTATCTTAACCCTGTGTCTATTGTAGTTTGTTGATGTTGCGTCTCCCCGTTTCTCTGTGAAACAACGGCTTAGGCCTGTGTTCCCACCTTGCGTTTTTAACCATTTTGACGGAGAGGACGTGAGGTAATATCACTTTATTACGTCTCAGTCAACAAACATACATGCACACGAAATGTCAGTTTAATTTATTTTTCACTCATAAAAAAAGGTACAAAAGCTGTCATTATTTACTTGTAAAGGCTGCATATATTGGTACCCAAATAGTACATAGCCTATTAATAGCTATGTTAAATATTAGCAGCTTTTGAAATGGTACCATCCCAGTAACAACTTTTTTTAACCCTTTTTCTAATTTTAATTTTGGTATATGACACAACAATTGTAGTAATTCTCCATGTAACTAACTACTTTCTTTAAATAAAAGTAGCTTTCAGATTTTTCTATAGAAAAGTGTGTAGCTTTGCTAGGTAGATTTGTTCAACATTTCTGCTGGAAATTAAAAAGAGTTACATTATATCTAGTTAAAGGAGATTTCTTTTCAAACCTGTATGACTTTCTTTCTTTCCCAGAACATAAACAAATATATTTTGAATTTTTGAATAGTAACCGAAACTGAACTGTAACTGTTTTGGTTGACATTGCCTTCCATTGCATGAAAAAAAAAATTCTCAAATTATGTTCTTATTGTCACGGTGCACACACGAGGGAGGAACCAGGAACATGCAGACGAGGATAGAAACTCAAATAACACACTTTGCTGACATCAAGGCAGGGCAAGACAAGGCAAGGCAGGGTAAGACACAGACATCCAACACCGGGGATAACGAGTAGACCAGACGAAAACCAACTGAACAGACAGGACTAATATACACAGGTAAATCATAGCTAACGAGACAAACACGGCTGGACAAGAATTAACTAATGATAACATTTAACAAGGACAGGAAACAAACCAAAGATGGGCACAAGAGGCAGGAACACATGACACACACACAACAGTTCCCTTACACTTATATGTTCCATGGAAAAAACAAAGTCATATGCAGCTGTAATGCATGAGCTCCAGGTTGAGTCTGCACTAAAAAAAATAGCTGGGTTAAATACAAGCGCTGGGTAAAATATGGATGAACCCAGCAATTGGGTTGTTTAGACCCAGCTGTTGGGTTTCTGTCCAGAAGGTTGGGTTAATCATTTAACCCAACTGTTGGTTGAAAACAACCCAGCATATGCTCTGTCCAATATTTACCCAGCACTGGATTGTATTTAACCCAGCATTTTTTAGAGTGTGGCCTCTGCGTCCTGACACAATCTCGCTTCTCTCATTATCACCCCAAAATTTACAGTCAATGTTGTTTTTTGTTTTTTTACAATAATGTCAAAATAAATATATTCTAAAAAGCACATTTAGTGTTGCACTAGTCATGAACTACTGCATATCTTGAAGCTTGTTTGAAAGTGCATTCTCTCTGTTTGCATTCCAGATTAGAACCTTAAGGATGTAAACTTGTGCATCCGACCTCTCGTGAAGGATAATTCCAAGTGAGTCAACACTTTCTCCGGCTGGGAGCGGGGGGGGGGGGGGGGGGGGATATCCATCAACAGACTGTCTGTTCTACTGAAGCTGTATTCATCATGAGCGTACGTAGGGTGTATTTTGAGCTTGACTGGGGGAAGTAGAAGCAGGCTGGCCTTATGGGAAAAATGAATGAATCCTTTATCACTTGATCTGTGCCCCAGAGACTAGAGGAGATAAAGAGAAACTGTACAGAGATTACCAGAGAGAGAGAGAGATGAGTGGAAAAAGATGGGGAGGGAGAGATGGAATAAGAGACTTTCCCAAGAAGCAATACACTGGCCCATGCTGTGTTCTCTAAAATGGTCATGTCAGATAAACAGAGATTCTACTCTGAATGCACAAGTTTGCTTCAACAGCGTCTGATTTGCATGAGACAGGCCGGGTTTTTGGTGTGAGTGGAATGGCAAAGACTTTTGAAGCCCTATCACTGAACAAGTGCACACATTGAAAAACATGACTTTCCATTCATGAGGAGATGCCTGATCTCTGCACAAATCCACATGTATTTCAGCAATATCACATGAGCAAGAGTGCTGTTGATCTGAATATCAGTGCAGCCATGATTTGGCCACAGACAGAATGTTGATATTTAGACTAACAGCATCTTTGTAAATGTAATATTGTTTTTATACAGCAGTTCAATAAACAAGAAGTTACAATTGAGTAACTTACATTACAAATCTATCTATATCTACCTGTCCATCCAGCATTTATCTAACCATATGCTCATCTGTGTATCATCCATTTCTTTTTTACTTTTTTGAAATATTTTTTTCAAAACACTTTGTTATGCCAACATTTTGCCTGGAGAGATGTTCAATTTATTTGAAATCTGCTTCCTTATTTGCAAATCCGATGCAATTTATTCTTTGCATCTTGTTTGTTTTCAGTCAATTAAATGTTTAACTGACAAATGATTAACTGTTACACCTTCTGGTGGGTGTTGGTAGGATCTTGCACGATGCCCCAAATTTGGATGAGCCACGTTGTAAACAATCAGTCAAACTGAAGTTGTTATGCTGCTTGACAACAGTTTGCAGCCTTATTTTGATGCACTTAATTATTCACTTGATTGTACATTACACTGATTTGACCAAACTACAGATTTTTCCTAGTGGTTTAAAAACCACTATAATGTATGATCTCTCATGGTTTATTTCTTCATTTTGCATTAGAAAACCAACTGAATCCCAGTGTAGCAGTCAGACAACTGCGTGTGTTTTAAGCCCAAAAATGTTTTCAGGTTCTGCACTTTTGGAGTTTGGCTGCAAGCTCGGGATTTGGAGCATCCCTGGAGTGACATTGCATTTCCATGCCAGCCATTCAAAATGCCAACACCATGACACCATTATAGTACGAAAATCAAGAGTCCCAGTATGTTCAACCCACAAACTTTACTCTTTTGTGGAACCCTGTTTCCCAGGCAACGCCTGGCCCTGACACCAACCAAGACCATATGAGAGAACATGGCAGAATACATCTTTAATTAGTCGACTGATATGGGATGCAGTCCACTGCCTGTTATTGGGCTGCGATTGGCAGCTAGTCTGAACACACTCTGTTCTTCCGTTAAATAGACAAGGAGCTCTGTGGTGCCTCTGTCTGACCACCAGATCCGTGACCGATCCTGTTTTCCTATCTGAGGCTGGGCATTGTCGGGAACCATGCCTGCTGACAGCTTGCTTCGGAGAAACCGGTGGCTGTACAAGGGGGGCATTGGTCTACAGTCATTTAATTACACCAGTACTGTCCATCACTGTATGGACACAAAACCACCATCTGCGGGTCGTTCCATATGTGTCTAAACATGGACTTTCAATCCGATTGGCAGGATCCAAAAACTTGTCTCTCACAGCTTGCAGCCTGGTTGAAGGATGCGGTAGTGAAAGTACTAATGGCACACTGGAAATGCAGCCTCTCTGCCAGGGGTCAGTGAACACTGCAATTGCTGTTTGAGTCTTGAGGCCATCAGTGTTGATGCTCAACACGTGAGAAAAGGAAGAAGAGCAAACCATCTCTTCAGATTTATAAGCTTTGGGAAAGTACGTTTGGTAGCTCGGGACCATAATATTGCTACATATAAAACATTTTTCTGGACATTTAAACTTTTGAAGAATATGCTAATTGTGCAAAACTGGAGTTCTGGTGGTTGCTAAGGTGTTTTGAGTGGTTGCTAGGGTCAGGGCTGTGTAAAATCAGATTGAAAGAATTGGCTCCCTTTCAGTTCATTAGGGATAATTTTGACTTGAATTGACCCTTCGGTAGGAGTTTGACTGATAGGCAATCTGACCAATTATAATGCCAAATCTTCCATTTTGTCCAACAAACAAACCAGACGGGAGAGTGGATTGATGTCGGTGGACTTGAACTTGAAAAATGGTGTGTATTGATGTCTTTCCGCGGCTGAAACAAGATGCATGTACCTCCTGGGGTGTGTTTCATAAAACAAGTTTACCAAATAAACCAGGCTTATTTCAGTTAGTCTGACTTATTTTGAACCAGATCAGCTGACTAACTGAAATAAACCTGGCTTATTTGGTAAACTTGTTTTATGATGTTCGTTCATGTTTATTTCACACAATAACTAGTATCGGTTCACATGCTGCTTGAATTGAGGTGCTACGGTGATCTGTCAAGACATATTAAAGAGCCACAAAATGGTATTTATTGTTTGAATTTCTTAAAAAATGTCAAAAGTTGAGCAGGTTACTTCTGGTATGATACAAAGTCTCAGCTTCAAATTTTGTCATTTTGTAAGGAATTCAAACAAATATTGTTTTAATGGCTCTTTAATGTCAGATCTGTCAGTCTTCTGGTATGTGTGTCATATGTTCCTGCCTCTTGTGTCCATATTTGGTTCGTTTCCTGTCCTTGTTAATGTAATCATCAGTTAATTCTTGTCCAGCTGTGTTTGTCTCGTTATCTATGATTATCCTGTGTATTTATAGTCCTGTCTGTTCAGTTTGATTTTGTCTGGTCTACTCGTTACTCCCCAGTGTTCCTGTCTGTGTCTTGCCCTTCCTTGTCTTTCCCTGCCTTGATGTCATCAGTAAAGACTATTATTTGAAGTTATATCCTCTTCTGCGTGTTCCTGTGTCCTCCCTCATGTGTGCACCGTGACAAGATCGCTGTAGCGTGTCATTTCAAGATTAGGTGCTGTGATTGGTCAGATCGCCTGTCAATCAAGCTCCCTTCGAAGGTCAACTGTATATTGAGTATAAATTTGACTTGAATTTTATATTTAAAAAATAAATGTCAAAACTTAGTTGAAAAATTAGTCTTGGCAAACGTTGATTTTCTAAATTAGAAGTATTAATTTCCTTACATTTCAATTTATTTGACGTCAAATTTCAGTTAATTCTTAGCATTTGTTTGTTACCTCAATTGAAGATAGCTAGCTGTAATTCAGAATGCATTCACAATTCAGTTAAACCTTAATCAGGTTTGATACAATATTGAGTTTAATCACCTAAACAACTGGTATGTTAAACAACAGTACAATCAATGTCTGCATGCACTTCTATCCCTCACAGCCTCATTTTTATTCTTGTCGAAAATATGGGGCTATACCCTGACCAAAGTCAACCCTGCTACTGTGCAGTGTGTGGTTGCTAGGTTACTTTTAGGCCCAAGTCACTATGATATTCTAGTCTGTTCAGTGCAAGCCCATTGAACCCCAAACACATTTTATGTAGTCACTTACAAAATAGTCATTATGTGATGTTATGTTTAGTTATATTTAGAGTTGGTTTCCTCAAATACACAGGCTATTGTTAAAGTATAAAGCAATACCTGTGATGTTTGCTGAACTCTACAACTAAACCTTTCAAAAACTTGGTTTTGCTAAAATTCAACAAGATGAGTAACATCTTACAAAATGCTTAAAACTTTCATGCTAATCTGTACAACATCAATAACACCAGTCTTGTGAAGCGAACAGAAGCTGTGGCTGCACCGATGAGCTGCTGCTTTGTTATCACTGCATGTTTGCATGTTAACTCTACAGCGACTCTCTCCCACACCTCTTTAAACTTCAGAAACCCACTTCACCAAACACCTTCTCATCTCTTCTGGTGACTGCACATATTTTGAAGGCAATCATTGTTAATTATGACAGTAGCTGAATACAGCTCATTTAAGCAGATGTGTTCTCTGGCATTTGGTGCAGTAGCATCTCTAGGGCACTGTTCTGTTGATCGTCAAAACAGGAGGGAAACGCATGAAGTTTTCTTTGTAGAACGGGCCGCTGAAGAGCTCTCTGATGCGCTGATGTTCTTCACTACACACTCGCCTCAGATACTCCCTCCTCCACAGCTTCACGACAAGTGAGTGTTGCCCTGAGGCGTGACGGCAGCACTTAACAGGCTTTTTCTTCATTTTGTAAAGACCAGATATGGCACTTATCCTAGTGCAGCTGCAAGAATGGGGGAGTCAGAGTGCACAAGAGTGTGCTGTGACCCAGAAGAAAGTCTTGTTGTGGACCAGTTGTAAAGCTTTAAGTGGAGTCGGCACTTCTCACTGTTTTAAACTGTTTAAGGGACTTGTTTTTATGTATTGTTTAAATTCAACCTGATCCATAAACAGTGTTGGGGGTAACGCATTACAAGTAACGCGAGTTACATAATAATATTACTTTTTTCAAATAACTAGTAAAGTAACGCATTACTTTTTCATTTTCAAGAAAATATCTGAGTTACTTTTTTCCATTTATTGACTGACAGTGCACTGTCATTCTGTTACTGTAGTTCTAGACTAAATGTGAATGTGCATTAATTCATACCACTCGCAAAAAACTGATTTAGTATTCATCAAAATTAATTAAAACAGTGAAATGCAAACTCAGAATATGATGCAAAAAGAATATGCATCAGAATATGATCCAGTTCAACCATACTAAGCAGCAAAAATGACTTTAGATAAACTAACAATTGTACTTTGTTGTTTTTTTTATTGCCGAAGAGTGTTGAACCTTCTTCTCCTGCGCTCTACTGCACAGACGTGAATTTACTCTTCCTTCAGCCTGAGGTCTATTCATTACACTTTTTGGTGTGAAAGGGCTTTTACATTTGCTATGATTAGAACTTTCTTGTATTAAAAACAAGCCCTGCTTATATTTAAAATGTAACGCAAAAGTAACGTAACACATTACTTTCCATAAAAAGTAACTAAGTAACGTAATTAGTTACTTTTTTAGGGAGTAACGCAATATTGTAATGCATTACTTTTAAAAGTAACTTTCCCCAACACTGTCCATAAATAAAAATATGACTTTAAAAATACAGTGAAAATTGATATAGTTTGTTTTAAATAAATGCTAAAAATAAATGTGCATTTACTTATGGTTTGTGATGCAGCTGCAGTCAGATCATCTTTCAACAAATGTTTCTTTGTTACCTCTCCATGACACCGTGCCCCTTTTGCAAAACAAAATGCTCTGATCAATCCTCTGACACCATCTGGGTGCCATTAAAAATAAACTATCCACTTGTTCCTTATGCTGGGATCCTTCTGATATCTGTATCAAAGACACGAACGTTTTCGTGTTTAATCCAAACGAGTCAAAGCAAACATTCTTTCACTCCATTTGTCCTGACTCAGACTCGAGCGTGCGAACTGTGTCTGAAAGTAAACACACATACTGTATCAAGTGTAGACAAGATAGGGTGGATAATATGCACATTGAGACGCAGGCTTCGTCTATGTCTTGCTCTGGAGGTGGTGTTTATGCAAATGTTTGTGCCCTGGTGATGTCATCTTGCACCTCATATCCAAAACGAGACGCTGCTGGAGCTTGATTAAATAAATGCCGTGTTTATAATGAGCAGGACATGATGAAACTTGCAAGATATATTAAGCATACAAAGACCTCTTATATGCCAAAAGATCAAGGCAAATTTGATTTCTCATGTTATGACCCCTTTAACTGAAGTATACAAGAAACTGTAAACACATTCTTCTGCTGATATTTCTTTTGTGTTCTACAAAAGAAATTCACACAGCAATAGAACAACATGACAGTGAGTAAATGATCACAGAATTTGCATTTTTGAGTGATCTATAATATTATATTGTGTTATAAACATAATACTTCACAGATCATTTTGTCAAGTATAATGTATAAAATTGTTAGTTACAGTTAGTGTGGAAATACGCTGGTTAAGGATTGTGGTTTCATGCAAATTTGCCCTGTTTTGTACGCTAAATCTGGCCCTAAACATGGCACTTTGTAACTTTTGGGCCTCTAGCGGTTAAAAACAATAAAACTGCATGCATCTTGTGGAAGAATGTTGTTTTGGTAGTGCTTCGGCTCTGCTACTCTGTTTGGATAAATGTTCTTTGTCAATTTTTTCTCATTTGTGACCCTGGACTACAAAAGCAGTCTTAAGTCGCTGGGGTATATTTGTAGCAATAGCCAAAAATACATTGCATGGGTCAAAATTATAGATTTTTCTTTTATGCCAAAAATCATTAGGATATTAAGTAAATGTTCCATGAAGATATTTTGTAAATGTCCTACTGTAAATATATCAAAACTTAATTTTTGATTAGTAATATGCATTGCTATGAACTTCATTTGAACAACTTTAAAGGTGATTTTCTCAATATTTAGATTTTTTGCACCCTCAGAATCCAGATTTTCAAATAGTTGTTTCTCAGCCGAATATTGTCATATCCTAACAAATGACACATCAACGGAAAGCTTATTTATTCAGCTTTTAGATGATGTATAAATCTCAATTTCGGAAAATGGACCCTTATGACTGGTTTTGTGGTTTAGGGTCACATTTGTTATGACAATAAAATTTAGGCTTCGCTACTTTTTACTGTATTTTCTGTACACATGGACGAATGACGTAGTGTGCAATTTTAGTGTGCAAACAGCTCTAAAATCTCGTTAAGAAAGTGCATTATTTTGTGTATTTGGGTGAAGACACTGGAAGATGGATTAATTTGATTTATTTATTTTTGTACACTCGTATATAGGCTAACTGTTTTTATCAAAAGTTACATAGTGTAGCTTTAAGTAATATTTATGAAGTGTTATTTAATAACCCCGTGACAAAATCAGATAGCCTTGTAAAGGTGTGTAAAAGTGTCATAAGCTCGCGCGTTTGCCCCATGTGTTCCACTCTCCCTCGCACGCGCTGGTTTAGATGTTGTGTAAATGACTGGCGTCATCTCCAGAGCCCCTTGTGTAATCTTTGAGTGCGTTCAGTAGCACTAAGGTGATAAAACCAGAGGGAGGAGTTTAAACTTGCCCGAGGCTTTGGGAGCCGAGTGACTGTCATCCCTCTCTCGGGTTTATATGTGGACGCTCGCGCTGATTTCTCCTGCTCCACAGCAGATCTGTGCGCTCGGAGGTGTTGTTCAGGAGCACCGGCTCTCTCTTCTACCGGACCGGACACCCGTGACCATGGCAGACACATACTAAAGCCATCACGGAGAGATACGCGTTTGTACCGACTAGGGATGTAACGATTACCGGTTTGACGATAAATCATGATAAAATTCCCCACGGTTAGTATTACCGTTTCATATTTTAATTATCATTAAAACCGTATTCGATTACCGTGATTTAAACAACTCGCGATAAATAAATACTGTCCGGCATAAAGCAGAGTTTTCAGTAACAGTGTCACGAGCGCACAGCATCACAGTTTCGTTCTGAGTGAAAATAGCGCGGAAAAGCTGGGAGGTTTTAAAAGAGTGCTAAGGGAATTATACAAATTAATATATCAATGAATTAATTATATGAATGTACCTCTGAAGGTTCGGACTGTCTTCAGAAACGATTTGATGGCATTTTGTTTTCATCTTCGCTCCATGTAATACCTAAAGGAAGTGTTCGCGGAGTTCACAGGAATCAGCTGTAATTCAGCTTTTCCGTATAAAGCGCCACCTGCTGCCAGAGAGTGGATTTACAGACACTTATTTACATTCAGTCTGTGTGCAGTTTCTGTCTGGCCAAAAAATTGACCAAATTTGCATGACCTGCTGTAAATTTTAACCGGTTGATGAAAAACAAACTTATGTACATTTAAACAATTCAGATATGCTATATAGAATTATTTATGGAGCAGATAAAATACATATAATCATTTATTAATTATCATTTTAATTTAACCCTTTTCTTTAAAGGCTGAAATGTGTGGTCTACCTTTATGTTAAACTTTTTCAAAGCTTTATTTGAACATTTACATTATTTATTTGAACATGCTATTAAACTGGTGTCAGTCAAATTGTCATTTAAAATCCAGACCTCATTGGTAATGTAATTGTTTTAGTGATTATGCAAACAAAAAGTCATTTTATTTGCGGTTTGTTGATTTTTAAGTATGAAACTTGGTGAAGTGATTTATGTGTCGGTACTTTTTGAACATCTCCAGCACATTTTAACAATACCGTGATAATACTGATAACCGTGATAATTTTGGTCACTATAATCGTGATTAGAAATTTTCATACCGTTACATCCCTAGTACCGACTATGGCTGTAGACGGTAAGCTCGCTGTATTAAACCAGTTTTTCTGTGATTCATAGTGCAGTCACATGTGAACGATGTCCCGTTTATTTACATGGTGACATGCAATGCAGCAGACAATACTTATGACTTCTGCTGTGTACTGTACTATACTATACTGGACTGAAGACTGATATTTTTTGTCTACTAATACCTACTCTACTATAAATGAACTCTTCACACTGTTTACGCAGTTTTAACAGCACTATTTACAAATTTCTTCTTATGTTAATTCTTTACAGTATAAAATATAATGTCTACATTTTATCCTTTTTTAAATTTAAGAATATTTTCTGCCATTTACTAGAATATTTAACTTAGGATTTACCAATAATTAAATTCAAAGTGGTTAATTGTTTTTTTTTTTTAATTAGGCTATTTTTTAGACAGTATTTTTTATACACTATTCTTTAGACTATTGTTTTACTATTTACTCCCTATATTATGGTGTACTGCTATAAGACCATTATTTCACTATATACTTTTTTTTGCTGCATCCTGCGATGCCATTTATATGTTTTGCTGAATGTGCATGTTTTGGTTAGAAAGTTGGTGATTGGTGCAGCAAAACTCATACATTGTTGTTGGTTTTTTAAATGCATTTTTGCCCATCATGTTGACATTGTGCTCAACCCGCTGAAGGGGATGTCAGCTAGAGTTCATGGGTTTGTAGCTGGACATAAACATAAAGTCTACCTGACATCCTACATGATGAATGAAAACATTCACACACACATGCTTACAGTGATCTCAAGGGCTTTTATGTAATCGTAAGACATATGTTTTCCCTTGGTCCCAGGCAATTATATGTAATCATAGTATATCTGCAGTGCTCAGCGTGGTGCTGAAACGGACAGCAAGACCTTGCTTCACTTTATCCTGGCTTCTTCTTATCATCTCCTTTTCCTAATTCTTTCCCATTTCACGTGTGTGATATTGTAGATTCAAAAGAATTGTTCATCCAAAAATGAAAATTTGCTTAAAATGTGCTCACTCTCAGGCCATCCAAGATGAGTTTGTTTCTTCATCAGAACAGATTTGGAGAAATTTAGCATCACTTGCTCACCAATGGATGCTCTGCAGTGAAAGGGTGCCGTCAGAATGAGAGACCAAACAGCTGATAAAAACATCACAATAATTCACACCACTCCAGTCCATCAGTTAATAAAGTGAAAACATTTATGTGTTTTAAATTTAAAACATTGCTTCTGGCTAAAATAATCCATAATAATGCTTTCTACAATCATCTGTTGTTCTCTCATATCAAAATCCAACATATTTGTTTAGAACTGTTTTTGCTTGTAAGTGATGATTCTGTGCGTATTTCTCTACTGTTTCAGACGAGTCTGGAGAAAGCAAGCACTCATATTTTAGCCAGGAGCAACAGTTTGAAGTTAAAAACATCTTAATAATGGATTTGTTACACAAGACATTAATTGAGAGACTGGAATGGTTCTGATTATTATGACTCTCATTCTGACGGCACCCATTCACTTCAGAGGATCCATTGGTGAACAAGTGATGTAATGATAAATTTCTCCAAATCTATTCTGATGAAGAAACAAACTCATCTATATCTTGGATGGCCCGAGGGTGAGTACATTTTCAGCAAAGTTTCCTTTTCTAACTATTCCTTTAAAATAACAGTTTGTACCCAGAACAGGATGTCCTTTATATAGAATTATGTTGTGTTCCCTTTGAGCAAAAACATGCATTTGCAAACAAATTGCATAATCTTAAAGTCTCCCTCAAGGAATATTAGATAATTATGTTTATTCAAACATGTTGTTTTTTTTACCCAATTAGGATGGCTTGTTTTAATTAATGTTATATTCTGTGAGCAAATTATTATCAATGTTTAAGCACATTTTCTCAGCCATCCTAAGAGAAAGCCTTGTGAGTACCTTTAGAGGAACCTCATATTTGCTTTCAAGCCGTTTGATTAAACAACTCAATTACACTTCAGAGAACTGATTGTTTGCTTTAATATCTTCTATTGCACAGATATTGCCATATCATTTTCTGGTTACAATACAGTTATTGCTTGGCTGTAATAAAAAGATTTCCAGAATAACACTGGATTCTGATTCACATAAAGCATGTTTGTGTCACTGCTCATATAAAGCTTCATCAGATCTGGAGAGGCACAGATGTTGGGCTAACCCCCAGTTTCGCCCTGTTTCACACACCCGACAGCTCTGAACCAATCCCAGCATGCAGCACACAGACTGGGCTGTTTTCCTGCTACCTAAGGGACCACCCAATGCATTAAGTGCATGGACACATGCGTGTCACTCATTCATTCATGCATACAGATGGATTAGAAATGCTAGACCCACAAGCTCTACTCACGGATGCTAACCACGCACAATGGCTGAAAAAAAAATAGAAAGAGAGAGAGAACGAGCAGTAGTGATGAAAAGAGAGTCATTTCTGGCCTGTTTCGCTCAGATTGACATGCAATGGGTGAAGGGAGTGTATATTTTGGCTCAATGTGTGTTTGCCTGTTATCAGCAGAAGCGATTCCATGCTTGACCAGTCTGTCAACACCACTGACTGTTTTTTTTTCTGTGACTGGTAGACATTTGCTTTTACTCTGTCTGTCATTTGAGAACACAAATAATGAATTTCATTCATTTTGACCGTTTCGCTTCAGTCGCCTAGCAGACGTTTTAGCTACTTTTTTAATGGAAATAAATCTTGTGTGTCATATTTTCCACTTCCCAAAAATAAAGAATTAAATACTAAATAAATAAACAAAGCAAGCATAACTTTCACATTTACATTTAGTCGTTGTTCATTTATTCTTTCACCTCAACTGCTGAGAGAAGAACAGCTTTTCCATCATATTTTAGAATTATTTAGACTTTTTCCATCAGTTTATAAAACACAAAAACTGAATGCACTTATAATGGAAAGTCTATATGAAAGCAGTCAAAGCAGAAATGTGAAGCTTGTGCTATAATTGTGTTATAATGCTTATTTGAATTCTGTCATGTGTATTATTTTAGCTATAAAGTTGTTTAAATTGCCATTTTAACAGTAGGATATGTTCATAAGTAACATAAGTAATATAAGTTTATAAGCAATATTATAAGTAACAGTGGGACTACTTTTATACTGTTCATTGAAAGACTGGGTACTGATGCACCAAAATGATTTTTTACCGAAATACTGAAAATGAAATTAAATTGAGCAGAATAAAAATTTTCTTTTCTTTTTCTTTTATGTAATTCTGACTTTTTTCTCAGAAAAAGAGCACATCTCTTTATATCTTGAAATTCTGACTTATTCTGAAATTCTGAAAAAATGTGTGGAAAAATTGTCAGAATTGTGAAATAAATAAGTTGCAGTAACCTTTTTTTCTATTTAAAAGTGGAAACAGGCTTACATACAAAACAGATGCTGACACAGTCAAAACATGCCATTGCAAAGTGCTACAGTAATTAATTTTGGCAATATTTTCAATTGCCATCAATATTGAATACAAAACGTTAGAAACCAATTTCACCTACTGGTCTCATTTTATCATTTATAACATTTACATTCAAAACAGTTTGTATTTTATGTTTATCCAATATTATTGTCTTGTCCTATAGATTTTACTTGTAAGTTAAATACACAATTTTTGTTTAAAAAAGTCTAAATAATGTCTGTGGTAGATGCTGATAATAGAGGTTAACTATTATTGAACCCTGAACATTCCTATAACAATGCTCCCAAATCTGTTCCTCTAGGAGCTTTTGTCCTAAAGCCTCTTGATCTTGTTTGTACTCAGAGCATTGTAGGCCAGATTAAATGAATCTCACCCCAACCACATGACCGAAGTTACGTCCCTGTGAACTGATTCTCACATGAGCGAATGAATAAAAGAAGAAAAGGAGGTGAAATGAAAGGAAGCTACTGTTTTCTTTAGCCACATAAACATGGTCTTTATTAGCTTTCTCTCACATGTTTGTTAAGGAGGGGCTCTTAACAGCTATTCGGTGTCATGCCCAAAAGTTGGCTCTGGAGAGCTTTTGAAATGTGATCCTGCCTCAAATGGCGTGGAATGTGTGTGTGTGTGTGTGTTTAGGCCAGCATCCTTGTGTCCTCACAGGCATTGTATCCTCCTTAAACCATCCATCCCTTTATCACTCATCCTTTTGTATCATATCCTTTAGAAGCAGACAAAGGATTTGGCTCAAATGGATTTTGTGTGTGTTTGTATTTTTGTAGTGTTATTTTCATGTTTGATCTGTCTGTGTGCGTTTTCATTATGTTTTTGTGCTGCTGTGTGTATGTTTGGGTTTTAATTCTCATTCTGTTGACCTGTTGGTCTTAATATCCTCTTATGGTGTCATAGAAGTTCACACAGCATCTGTGCTGACATCAGGGGAAGAGAAAGTAAAAAAGATTTGCCTGCTTTTTTCTTGCAGTGATCCATTTATATGATAAAAGATTTTAAATGAAAAGATGTCACTCTCCGTGCATCATAGGTTTATTGTTTGTTGTACATATTTGCACAGCTGGCATTGGTGGATATTTTTGTGTCTGACTTTGATCTGGTTAGACAGTTCACCGTCAGGTGCATTTACACCCACTGTAGTCAAAAATAACAAAGGAATGTGTACAGGATTGACAGAATTTCCATCAGTATTTGGAACCAATCTCATGAAGTCAAATAAGAATCCTTTAAGAATGACTCTATGAAAAATTTAAATCTTGCTGGATAATTACAATTTGTTCCATAATCAGACTGTATTTCTATAAGCAGTCCTTCAAACTTTTCTACTGTTTCCTTTCTGGGTGGTTGAGTGTTCTAGATGGTTGTCAGGAAGTTGATTATGTTCTTTCTAGAATATTGCTATGTTTTAGGGCCCTGTTTACACCTGGTATTAAAGGGATAGTTCACCCAAAAACGTAAATTACCCCATGATTTACTCACCCTCAAGCCATCCTAGGTGTATATGACTTTCTTCTTTCAGACAAATACAGTTGGAGTTAGATTAAAAAATCCTGGCTTTTCCAAGCTTTTATAATGGCAGTGAATGGTGGTTGAGATTGTGAAGCAAAACAAAGTGTGTCCATCCATCATAAAAGTACTCCACATGGCCAGGGGGTTAATAAAGGCCTTCTGAAGTGAATCGATGCGTTTGTGTAAGAAAAATACCCATATTTAAAGCTTTATAAACCATAATCTCTATCTTATTTTTATTATCCCCCGGAGTCCATTTTTATGATGGATGGACACACTTTTTTGGGCTTCAAAATCATCTAGGATGGCTTGAGGGTGAGTAAATCATGGGGTAATTTTCATTTTTGGGTGAACTATACCTTTAAGATGCGTTTTGGTCGATCGGATCATAAGTAGACAAGGGAGATGTTTATACCTGCTGTTTTAATTCATCTTTTGTCCACTTTACAGGAAGGTCTATGGTCAGGGGTGTGTGTGGGCTTTTTCAGATTTTTTTATTTAATATTGAGAAATAAGCTTCAACAATTTGCTAAAAAACACAAAACTAGACAATGGAAAATGATACCGAGAGCAGCAGCTTTCTTTTCTTCTCTGATAGCCTCAGAACTATGCTGAACTTTGTGGGTTTGTGTTAGAATCAGGACTGGTAAGAGAAAATTGTGGTTTTTAATTTTAATATTTTTTTTTTTTTTTTCAAACCAAGCTGATGATTTCAGCTGGCAAACTTGAAATCCCGTCTGGCTAGTGTGCTTCAGCAACACTAATGTTTATGAATTAGGTCAGGTGTAGAGGAGGTGGTCTTTAGAGGCTTGTCAAACACATGAGCATTTTCACTATGAAACCAATCTGGTCAAATGTGTTTTTGACTGCCTCTGGAAGAGGCCGAACGTGGACAAGCTCAAAACTTTTCAGACTCCCTTTACACCTTTATTTATCATTGTGATTAGATTAGGGTTGCAAAGGGGCAGAAACTTACCAAAATTTTCTGAAAGTTTCCAAAACATCCTGGAAATGTTCCTGAAATATACTGGAATTATTCCACCCCTTTGCAACTCTAGATTGGATCAACATAAATGCATTGTAATACCAGGTGTAAACAGGGCCCGGGATGTCCTTGTCCGTTCTTTAACATTGTCATGTGGCTTCAAGGATGTTCTTGTTGGTTCCTAAAACATGTGGATTCTAGTTTGTTCTGGTTTGTTTCTACTAGGGTGTTGATAGATGGTTGCTTTGGTGTTTTAGGTGGTTTCTAGGGCAATGCTAGGTGGTTGATGGGGTGTACTAAGGGATTGTTTGGGAGTTGCCTTTTGGGGCTATTGTAGGTGACTGGTAAGGAATTTCAGCCAAGGAGTTGCTGGGTGGTTGCCTACTGGTTGAATTTAAATGAGCCTTTCAAGTCTCTATTATTATTAACCTGAAGATCCAGTTTACAGCTTGCCCATGCCTTTCACATTCTAATCAATAGGACTGCATAGATCACATGCTTCATCCATATGCTGCCTCATTACAGATCGGCGCTACACTTCTGAGATTCCCTATGACTAATAGTGGGATTGAGGGGGATGGGGAGGAAAAGCAAGGGGGAGGTGTCTAATAAACATTCACTCGTCGGTAACTTTAAACAGATTGATCAAGCGTTGAAACCCGGGAGGGATCAATTTGGCTTAAATCAACAAGCATCTTTGTGAAAATGGACAGAGAGTAAGAAGGAGGCAGAGAGATGGCTAAAGAATGGAGAAGAAAGGTCCATTTCATTTGCTGGGAGGACTGATGGCTGGGTCGACCCGTGAGCTACGGATAATTGCTCTTGCGGAGGGCAGAGCTTTATATCCTCAACATCCCGAGTGTTCTCATCTCCCCACCCCTCAGTGTTACCTAATTTCTTCAGTACTGTGGTCACTCTTGATTTTTTTAAACGGCCGGTCTGTCAGCTCCTCTCATCCTGTTGTATTAGCAAGCGCACGGGCCCATGTCCAATATCTCGCCATTAATTAGTGCTCCGCGAAGAAAAGAAATGCATGATTGGGAAAGATAAAGGATGAAAGAGGAGGAGGATGTTGAAGAAAGAGACAGAGAGAGAAATGAAGAAAAGATAATAGAAACCGCTGAGAGGGTTGTGCTAATTAGCGAGAATGCACTTAGTTTGAATTTGATGGTCTCATGTATGTTAGTTAGTAGTTGCTTTTGCAAAGCATCTCAAAGCAGTGGTTCTTAACCATGGGGCTGCAGGATGACTTAAACCTATTTAAATGAATGGATTATATAAAAATAATCAAATTCAAATCTAATTTAAAATGCTAAAAATAAGCACATAAAATCAAGATGTAAATTATTTTTTTCCCTCAATTACATTTTTAGGGGCCAAGCACTGAAGGTATCCGATTGTTTCTTCTTTTTCTTCGGGTGTCCATATGAAGCACATAGAACCGCTTGCGTGAAAGTTATGAAATTTGGCACACAGATAGAGGACAGTCTGAATATTAACCATAGCAAATTTGGAGCCTCTATTTCAAACTCTTAGCGCCACTAATAGGCCAATTGTTCGGCTAATAACTTTTGAACCTTACGGTCTAGAAGCAAAATTCTTTGTTCTTCTTCTTTGGCTCATACCAAAATTTTAATTTCTACAGTTCAAGATTTTTCACAATTTTGAATTTAGTGAAAAATCTTATTTTTTCAAACTTTATAGACCGTTCTTCTGATTTTCACCAAAATTGCTTCAGATCATCTTCTGACAATGCTGGTAAAAATTTCTCAAAAGATTTCTGATAGACCAACCTGTTCTCATGAAGCACGTTAACGAATTTGACAAAATTTGCAAAAATAGACACAAGGCTGTATCTTCACAATGCTTTAACGGATTCTGACCAAACTTGGTATGTGTTATAACAAGCATGACCTGAGAGAACGTGTAGTTTCGGCACAGCATCATTGTCACGGTGCACACACGAGGAGGACACAGGAACCCACAGACGAGGACGTAAACTCAAATAATAGTCTTTAATGACGACATCAGGACAAGACATATCAGAACAAGACATGGCAGGACAAGGCAAGGCTTACAGACAGGAAACACCGGGGATAACGAGTCAACCAGACGAAATTAAACTGAACAGACAGGACTTTAAATACACAGGTTAATCATAGATAATAGGCAAACACAGCTGGACATGAATTAACTAATAATCACATAACAAGGACAGGAAACAAACCAAATATGGACACAAGAGGCAGGAACACATGACACACACGACAGGACTGACAATCATCTACTGGTCAAAAGATATAAAAAATTGACTTTACTGATTATAACTTCTGACCAGTTTGGGCAAAAATCATAAGGTTGATTAGATTCTGAGTGGCATACTGAATCAAACGATACCCAATGTTCCTATGTCAGCCATTTTGGGCATTTTGTAGAAAAATGCTGTATCAACAAATGTCTTTAACAGGGGTCTCCAACCCTGCTCCTGGAGAGCCATACTGCAGAGTTCAGCTTCAACCCGAATCAAACACACCTGAAACAGCTAATCAAGGGCCGTTTCTCAATATGCGTACTTGTCTGTACTTGTGTTCTTGTGGACTTGTGAAACGTCATCAGTCGCTGCCAAGTACTGTTCCAATTCAAAGTTCACATCTAGCCAAGTCCAGTTCAAATCCCCGGATGTGTTCTTGATCCGCCCCTTTTACCGAGGATGCATCGAGAGGTGACTTGTGCGGACTTGATACGGGCCATAACCCAGAATTCAGTTCGTCCTCGAGAGTTCGTTCTTCTCAGTCGAACTTGGCAAGTCCAAACTCGAAAGGACGGAAGTCCAGACTCTGCGAACTTGGTATTGAGAAACGGCCAAGGTGTTCAGGGCTACTTAATTACAGACAGGTGTGTTGAAGCAGGGTTGGAACTTGAGGGACAACCTTCCTAAATATAATAGCAGCTATATTCTATATTTTCATGTATTAATACCCATGTTTGTCAGTGGATTTTCATGTATTAATATATATACATGTTATATATATATAATATAATATAAATGTGTGTGTGTGTGTGTGTTCTAAACTAAAAAGAAAAGAAAAAGAAATGAAAATCTGCTTATAGATTTGACTGAAAAAAACAACTATCAGATGTAGAATATTTTATGTATTATTATTATTAGTAACAATAATAATGATTATAATAATTATAATAATATTATTCCGTTTATTATTTTATTATTAATAATATTTTATTAATAATAATAAAATGAGTGGATTTTCTTTTCATTTGTTTCTTTTTCTGCAGACCCTTGTACTTCATATTCAGAAAATACTGTATCATGTAGAGATTATTATTAAACCAGTGCCCTATTCTTTAATTGTGAACTGTTTGTGACCGTTCATAATGTGTGATGGAGGTTTCTGATTGGTCAGTGGCCTCGTTGAAGGCACTAGGCGGAGATGATGCTGCTCCTGCTGGCAAAAAGCAATTACACAATTACACTGATTTTGAACATCTGTATTATCAGTCTCACCTAGCTCTCCTCCAGCTAATGGATGCATTATGAACCCGAGAACATGAGAGAGGGGCTCAGTGGACCACGTCGTATTTCTATTCTCATCTGTGTTTCTGTGCGTGATGAGCAGCTCAATACATTTTACCCTGTCTCTCAAAATATCACCCATGGGCCATATCTCTGACTCGAACTCTGTCTCTGTCTCTTTCTCTCACATCAGCTTCCTCTTCTGACCCGCTTTGACTGTCTGGTCATCCACACAAACAATGACCTCAGCTGGAAGGGGCGTAGATGTGGATTAAAAAAAAATTAGGTGGATTATAAAATTAGGTGGCTGTTAAGGTTTACCATATAGTTTATTAGATTTTATCCTCTGATTCGTCTTTACAGTTGGCGGTAACACTGTGCAGTTATGATACCAGATACTATACTTTCATATGTACTGCAGTAAAAAACTGGTCTTGTTGCCTCTAGAGGAAACTGATGCTTTCCTGAAAGGCTTGTGAGAAGTGCACTTAATTGTATTTAATTGGCACTTGTAGTGTACTTCAAATCTTACAAGTCCTTCTTAAAAAATACTTGCAGCTAATATAATATTAATGAAATAAAAAGTCACTAAAGTAGACTTCAAGGGAGTTCACTCTTGTGACTTAATACATTTTTAAAGGATGCGATTTCAAGGTTTCCTTTCTCTTTGGAGTGTTATGAGCTGTTTGTGCATAGATGAGATCTCTAAAGTTGCAAAGACTAAAGTCTCAAACCCAAATAGATATTCTTCATAAAAGACTCAAAGGGGCCTAAGGCACACCTGTGCAATAATCATGCTGTCTAATCAGGTGGATGGATTATCTCGGCAAAGGAGAAGTGCTCACTAACACAGATTTACACAGATTTGTGAACAATATTTGAGAGAAATAGGCCTTTTGTGTACATAGAAAAAGTGTTAGATCTTTGAGTTCAGCTCATGAAAAATGAGCGCAAAAACAAAAGTGTTGCATTTATAATTTTGTTCAGTATACCCATTATTTGGCACTCATATCATATAGATCAGGGTTTCTTCCCAAGGGTTTGTGTGAAAGAACTGCAAGGTGAGAATTTTTTCGAACTGCTAATGAAAAAAATAATGAAATAATAAATATTAATTATTCATAATGTAGAATGAATAATAATAAATGCTAAAACATTTAAACCTGTGGTCCATAGGTTTGGCCTCTTTGTCGCCATCTCTTTTTGAAACCTGCAGTTTCAGTTATTTACAGAATTATTTTGTTTATGTGGGTTGTGCGCTGGCATGTCTCCTTAGCCCGGATGAATTTTAATGTTTTGAGGTGAATGTATGGCTGTCAGTCACTGCACCGGTGTGGATCCTGTACTTAGGAATCTGTACTACGTCTACAGAAGTATGAATTTTGGATTATTTGAACTAAAAAAAGTTACGGACTGCAGCTTTAAATAAGAATACATTTTCCACAAGTAACAATTAGTGGTCAACTAATTTTGGTTTTTAATGGCCGATGCCAGTATTTTAGAGGGCTATATATAAGCAAATGCTATAATACTTTTTTTTACCGTTAACTTTCTTTGTTTAACAGTTCTGTCTAATAATTAATAAGACTGTAATTAACACCATAAACTATTGAAGATGGAGGATGGAAGTTATGTTCACTCAGGTGCTGGCATTTGCTTGGTTGTCAAAATAAAAGTCCCACTACATACCCAACATATCAGCCAAGCAGAAAAATCTTATCTGCCAGTAATGAATATATTGCCAAATATCATCCACCAATAAAGATGTATTATTGAAAAATTAAAAAGCTTTGCTAAAAATGTAATAAGAATAAGAAAAATCTGAAGTAAGTAATTCATAAAATACACATGGAAATTATTCTAAGAACTAGAGAAAGTATTTTAACTAGTGATCAACTAGCCAATGCCAATGTCGATATCTGTAGAACATGGTGGCTGATGGCAGATGTAATTTCCTTATAAAAAGTGCAATTTATTAATAGCAATAAAGACATACACAAAATTGCAGAATTAATTTTAAAATATGTTCAAGTTCACTAAAAGTATTTGAAAATAGAAAATGTGAACCAACTATATATTTTAGTTAACGCCAAACTCAGAATGACCAAATGTTATCCAGTTAATCTGCCTGGGTAAAGTATTGTTATTATCACTAATTTTATTATTGGGTGAGTTTGAAAATGTCATGAATGTTTATGTCAAAAATAAGGTTGCATCTCTGCTGCTGTGTCTTACTTTCTCTCTCTTACTCTGATGTGTATTTAAAGAAGGTTTCCCTTTCTTACACTACCATAATCACTGGGCATCAGTAGTGTTTCCTAGAGATTATCTCTGTGACTCTAGTCTCTATGCTGTGACACAATGGTTCTCTCTGCTGCTTAAGTGAGTGTGTGTTTGTGTTTGTGAGGTAATATAGTATCACTGACCTTTTAACATGTCTGTTCTCATAATCCACTCTGAAAGAGTCCAGACCACCTTATCTGCGATTAGAAAGAATTTGATATATACTGGCATGTGTTTTAGAGAAAGTGAGTGAGGAAAGTGAGAAATACACTCTGGCAGGCCATCTCAGAGTAAACAGTCCTCTCAGGTTTTGAACTCAAGCTGAAGCTTCAAAGTCACCCTCAGGATGTGCCCTCGCTGGCTCGAGGCTGTATTGAATTACATAATTCCCCTCTGGACCAAAAATAAAGACGGTCAAAAATTAAACACATTAAAGACATATCAACCAGTGCTCCTTCTGAGATGGCAAACCATGATAGCTTGAACCCTCTGAATTATTACATCTTGAATATCCGGTCTGTGTGTCAGTCAAAATCTGTCTATCATACATCAAACTAATCTTTCATGTGTGAAAGATGATGTGGAAATATGAACTTTGGGGACCTCTGTGGCTTCCTTTGGAAATATGAGTGGAAAACATCACATGAACTTTCTTGCCAGTTGGGAGTTGTAAGACATTGTGAGATATGTCCATATACAATATAATTTAATTCAACAAACTGAAAATTACCTTAAAATTAAAAAGTGTGTGAATATGTTTTAAATGATTTTTAAAAATCTTTTTCAATAGAATATGTTCCAGAAACTTTTTATAGTTTGGTTCCTGAATGAATCAGTGTTTTTGAACACATCAGTTGAGTAAATGATTCAGTGACTCACTTATAAATACTTGCACTTGTTTGTTTCTGAATATAGTTTGTTTGAACGAGTGTGAATGGTTAAAATGACTCGCTCATGAAGACAGTCATCAGTAATTTTGTTCCTGAATGAGCCAGTGACTAAATTAAGTAAATGATTCAATGACTCACCAACAGAGTCAGTCATTAATTTTGATCCTGCATGAATCTGTGTTTGAATGAATCAGTTGAGTAAATTATTCAACCACTCATTCAAACACACAGATTCATGCAGGATCAAAATGAATGACTGACTCTGTTGGTGAGTCATTGAATCATTTACTTAATCAATTTAGTCACTGGCCTAAACAGTAATCTTTTATGAAGAAAAAGTATTAAATTCCAATTCAATTCAAGTTTATTTGTATAGTGCTTTTTACGATCCAAATCGTTGCAAAGCAGCTCTACAGGAATTTAAGTTTCCACAATATATTTATATATTGCAGAACCTTAATACGTTTAACTTATGGCAAAATTTGGTAATTCTGTATGTTGTCTGAGCATTGGCATCCTCCGAAGTCCTCTGAGGGGTTGGCATTATCTTTCCTCAGGTGTTCGGTCATCTCAGATCATTTAAGGGTTGGATCCAGACTGAAGCTTATGTCATTCCTAGTTACCACGGGATGTTAATAACAATATAGTGACATAATTAGCATAGCTGCTGTTCCATTTAAGCAAAAATGATTTGTTCAACCCAAGCTAAAGAATAATAATAATAATGTACATTTGATCAGATATAACTGCAGTACAAGATTATAAAATGCATTATGTGAATGCTTGGCTAAAGAGATGTGTCTTTAATCTAGATTTAAACAGAGAGACTGTGTCTGAACCCCGAACGTTATCAGGAAGGCTATTCCAGAGTTTGGGAGCCAAATGTGAAAAAGCTCTACCTCCTTTAGTGGACTTTGCTATCCTAGGTACTACCAAAAGTCCAGAGTTTTGCAACCTTAGAGAGCGGGTTGGATTATAGCATGGTAGAAGACAAGTTAGGTAAGCAGGAGCTAAACCATTTAGGGCCTTATAGGCAAGTAATAATATTTTGTAATTTATACGGAACTGAATAGGTAGCCAGTGCAGAGACTATAAAATTGGGGTAATATGATCATATTTTCTTGACCTGGTAAGAACTCTAGCCGCATCTGTAGCTTGTTTATTGAAGATCCAGGACAACCACCTAGCAGTGCATTACAATAGTCCAGTCTAGAGGTCATGAATGCATGAACTAGCTTTTCTGCATCAGAAACAGGTAGCATGTTTCGAAGCTTGGCAATGTTTCTAAGATGGAAGAATGCTGTTTTTGTAACATGGGAAATATGATTTTCAAAGGACAAGTTGCTGTCTAATATAACACCCAGATTTTTGACTTTAGAGGACGTGACAGTGCATCCGTCTAGTTGCAAATTGTAATCCAATAGATTCTGTGTACTGTTTTTTGGTCCAATAAGTAATATATCTGTCTTATCTGAATTTACATTTACATTTACATTTACATTTAGTCATTTGGCAGACGCTTTTATCCAAAGCGACTTACAATTGGGGAATTTAATAGGTTGGTAGTAGGTACGAAATTATTGGTCATCCAATCTTTTACATTTTTTACACAATCTATTAGCTTAGATAGTTTAGAAGTTTCATCTGGTCTTGTTGAGATATATAGTTGAGTATCATCAGCATAACAATGAAAACTAATCCCGTATTTTCTAATAATATTACCAAGAGGCAACATGTATATTGAAAATAGCAGAGGACCTAGGACAGATCCTTGTGGTACGCCATACTTTACTGGTGATAATTGTGATGACTCTCCGTTTAAATGAACAAAGTGGTAGCGGACAGGTAGGATCTAAACCATCTCAAAGCCTGCCCTTGAATACCAGTATAGTTTTTGTAATCGATCTATGAGTATATCATGGTCTATAGTGTCGAACGCAGCACTAAGATCAAGTAATACTAGCAATGAGATGCAGCCTTGATCTGAAGCAAGAAGTAAGTCATTTGTAATTTTAACAAGTGCAGTTTCTGTACTATGGTGAGGCCTGAAACCTGACTGAAATTCTTCATAGAGATCATTTTTTTGCAAGAAGGAGCACAATTGAGCAGACACAACTTTTTCTAAAATTTTTGACATAAACGGAAGATTTGAAATGGGTCTGTAATTTGCCAGTTCATTAGAATTCAGTTGTGGTTTCTTAATAAGAGGCTTAATAACCGCCAGCTTGAATGGTTTTGGGACGTGACCTAAAGTTAACGATGAGTTAATAATATTGAGAAGCGGTTCTTCTGCTACAGGTAACAACTCTTTCAGTAGTTTAGTGGGTATAGGATCTAATAAACACGTTGTTGGTTTAGATGCACTAATAAGTTTATTTAGCTCTTCCTGTCCTATAGTTGTAAAGCACTGCAGTTTTTCTTTGGGTGCGATGAATGAAGCTGAAATACTAGACGCAGTAGAATTTACATTTGTTATTGTATTTCTGATGTTATCTATTTTATCAGTAAAGAAATTTATAAAGTCATTACTATTAAACTGTGAGGGAATATTTAGATCGGGCGGTGTCTGTTTATTTGTTAGTCTAGCCACTGTGCTAAATAAGAACCTTGGATTGTTTTGGTTATTATCTATGAGTTTGCGGATATGCTCTACCCTGGCAGCTTTTAGAGCCTGTCTATAGCTGGACATACTGTTTTTCCATGCAGTTCTAAAAACTTCCAATTTAGTTTTTCTCCATTTGCGCTCAAGATTACGAGTTTCTTTCTTGAGAGAATGGGTATAACTGTTGTACCATGGCGCAGTACGTTTTTCTCTAACCTTTTTCAATTTGAGGGGGGCAACAGCTTCTAATGTATTAGAGAAGATAGTGCCCATGTTGCTAGTTATTTCTTCTAGTTCATGTGTATTTATGGGTACATAGAGCAGTTGAGATAAATCAGGCAGGTTATTTGTGAATCTGTCTTTGGTGGCTGGAACATTAGTTCTGCCCGGACGATAACGCGGAGCCATATAATTAATATCAGTAATACGCAGCATGCACGATACAAGGAAATGATCAGTAACATCATCACTTTGAGGTACGATATCTATATCGGTAAGATCAATTCCATGCAATATAATTAAATCTAGCGTATGATTAAAACGATGAGTGGGCCCGGTGACGTTTTGCTTGACTCCAAAAGAGTTTATTAGGTCAGTAAACGCAAGTGCTAACGCATTTGTATTATCAACGTGAATGTTAAAATCTCTGACAATTAGCAGTTTATCAACATTAACCAATAGATCTGAGAGGAAATCTGCAAATTCTTTTAGCAAATCTGTATATGGCCCTAGTCAGACAGAGTACATCAGAATTATTATCTGTGATCATTTCATTTACAATAACTGCTTTGGGTGCGAGTGATCTAATATTTAGGAGCCCAAGCTTTAAAAATAGTTTTTGTGCATTTATTTAGCATTTTTCTGGTTTAGTCATGATCAGATTTTTTCTAGATCCTGCATTAAATTTATATTTTGACCTCGGGGAACAGACACAGTCTGTATAGATTGGACAACGCAAGTACTTCTATCTTTTATGTGGGTAGAACAAAAGTCATCATAGCAGTTATTTGAGAATTGGCTTACTAGTCAGATGGAGCGTAGCGTCCTGGAGATGTTGTCTGACAGGAGTTCCACTCCGAATCTGCTGGGGTACAGGCCATCAGCACGGAAAAGCCTAGGACGCTCCCAGAAAAGATTCAAATTATTAACAAAGAGCAGTTTCTGAAATCCCTCTTCAGTGTCTCCGTCTGCCGCAGCTTGGTGTCATTAACCCCCGCATGCAGCACGACAGCACCGATGCTCTCATCGCCCTTCAGGATCGCGGGTACCTGCGCAGAAACCGAACACGAGAACCAAATCGAGAACACGAGCACCAGGGAAACAGTGAGTGTGCACTTTACCTTCAGCTAACGTAGCACGGAGGTGCCGGACGATGGAGTCTCCGACGATCACAGCGTTGCGTTCTGTCTCGCGGAGGGGAGCAAAGCGGTTCTGGGTGGAGATCTCGAAGACCGGAGGCGGCGGAGGGGGAGAGGCCGTTGCCCGGGGCTTGGCTCGTGTCTTCCGCTGATGGTACACCCAGGGTCCGTGGCATCCCGGCGCCAGAGTGAAGGACATCTGGGAAGATTGCGTCCTGGGTGCACAGGGTCTGTGCAGAGAAACACGCGGAGTATAGGTGGTGGGAGTGTTAGCAGCGTGCTGTATACTTACACCAGACTTGTGAGCGTCAGCCCGGGATGTTTCCAGCATGGCTCTCCGCTCTCTCAGCTGGGCCTGCTTCTCCACGCCTTCCAGCTGCACTGAATGCACCTCTACCGTGTCCTCACCTGCACTCAAAGGTAGACACAAATCCGCCATTTAAGCAAGTAACAGTGAAACAATGGTAATGTGTGTGAATAGAGTATTAGCAATCTAAGCGAGATTAGCGGCAGCCATGCTGCCGATGCTAACGGGCTATAAGCTAATAGCAGACTCGAGAAATCAAAATAAAACTAGTGATAACAAGGCGCTCTGATTGGTTTTGTTTTAGAATGCTATAGTGGATATATTCACACGTTATATAAACGAAAATGATAGTGTATATAGATAGAATAGTTTTAATTTAATAGTTTTTAAGATAGAAAATAGACGATAAAGAATCAACTTGACGAAGTTCAAACTCAAAACACGCAGTCACGTACACACGTTTGAGCCTGTAGCTGTAAGAGTAAGTTTGTCTACTCTACTTCTACTCTGTCACTGTAAAGTGGCCTGTCAATCATCTTGTCACAGTTAATGTCCTCACATAAACACTCCATATTTCATTTTTATTCAACAATTCTTCCTACCGTATTGAAGAGAAATTAAGTAGCATGCTGATCTGCCAGTTTTGTGTCTTTCGTGCTGAAAACTCAAATTTTTTGCAGAATGATGCATTTGAACATTAATAATGTTTACAATGTTGTCACAGATTAAATAAATGTTTTTCTTCAGGTTAGATATTGAATATTAATCACTCAAAGCTGTTTATCTAAACCTGTCTACTTAACTGTTCATTGCGCATAATTTTGCATAGTTCTGAACTGAATCTTCCTCCAAAACAAAATGGGTTATGGCAAAATTAGCCGTTTAAGTGTATATGCATCTGTACTTTGAAAGAATTTCCACTAGAAATAGTATCATCCATGTAACTTTGGGAGACTGATTTCAACATACAACTTTTTGGGTTTCACGGATCTTAACTATTAATACTATTTAGGACATATAGTATTAAAATTGTGATTCAGCAAGTCACTTTTATTCCTGAATGAATCAATGTTTAAACAAATTGGTTGAGTGAATAATTCAAATGACTTATATAACTACTCTCCTACTGGTGTAAGAATGTAACCTGCAGAAAGTATCACTGTAAAATCCCCACCACTAATTGGCAAGACTGACAGTCTGTGTGAACATGTTTCAAAGATTTGATGTGACTAACCTTTAAAATCCAGCAATTATTTCCTCCTCAAAAGCTCTTCTTGTATCTTTGGACTGGTGGACTGGTGCATCCTGTAGCCTTGAAGTTATTATCTACATTAAAAAGAAAAAAAAGATCAAAAGTATCAACTTCAATAAGATGCTTTTACATTTAGAGCATTTAAACATATTTTTTTACACACACAAAACATACATTTCGGCACTGTCCACTTTATACTCCCTGAGAGGTTTCTGGACCAGATGCACTCAGCTACACAAAGACACACACTGGAGGACATAAATTGGCTTGCGGTGACATGAGATTATTTGCTATGTGTTTTTTTGAGAATGGAGCCTGTTCTGATTAGAAAGAAAAAGGTCCAAGAGAGCAGAAGCTGTTGTGTCTCATTGAGTAAAGAAGAATAGGAAAGGACCACTGACCTGACATTAATGTTACTTACAGTTAAGACACTGATAACACATTAATGTGGACTGTTCACCCAAATGGTGTAAATTCTGTCATTATGCTCACCATCATGTCATTCCAAACCTGTGGAACACAAATGCAGACATTTAGCAGAATGTTCAAGCTGCTTTTTAATGATGAAAGCATGAAGTTACCATAAGCTGTCAGTCTGAACTGAGCAAAAAACGTATTTGTTAACACAGTGTGAAATATGATTGCTTGACATATTCAATACCAGTCCAATTCTTTGTTAATTTTGGTACTTGACATCACTATTTAGCATAAAAATGATGGTAATATTTGTTTATGTGTGTTTAAAGCTTGCTAGCATACTGGGTCAGCATGAAAGATATTATGTATTGCCCTAGACTGATTGCAAAGCAGTACTGTAGAATTAAAATAGACTAAAAAGCAAACTTAAAAGGCAAATTTACAGACTTGATGGCACCGGCTGATACCAGTATTGGGTGTTAATAGCTAATAGTCAAAATGTAAGTAGTAGTAACCCAGCTGTAGTGTGGAATAAATGCTAAAAATAATAGAATACCTTGCATATGCCACAATATTTTTATTACTTATAGTATCTACTTATAGTGTTTTGAAAAATGGTAATGGCAGACAGATGGAGAGAGTGTTCATTCAGGACATGACTCTATGGAGAGACTGTGAATGCATAAAGAGCAGCAGCTTTTATTCTCTTCTCTGTTCTGTGTCTAAATGGCCAGTGTTGGTTCTATTGGCTACCTGGAGCCTCCCTGCCCAGACAGCACACAATACAGACGGGTAATTGGCATAGCTGTCAGGCAGGGAGAGGGGGAGCTGGGGAGAGTCTGATAACATGGCAATTAAAGCAAGAGAATACAGTGATTGGAGAATAAAGCAACAATCAGACAGAGACAGAGAGAGAGAGATTACATTTGGGTCCTTTGAGGACTTGAGTGAGTTCATACCTTATGAGCCCATAACCTTTCTACTTACTCTCTGTGAGACTGTCTGAGCAAATGAGACGAGAGAGATGTTGTGCAGAATAATTGCTAAGGCATTCATTCTTGGATTTGAACAAACCCCTAAATCTAAAATATTAAACTTGCATAATTTGTCCTGCACCATTTGTGTGGAAATGATTGAAATTGTTGATTAGATTGTAGTTAAAGGTAAAGGCCACCCCCAAAAAATAAAATTCTAGGTAACACTTTAGTATAGGGACCAATTCTTACTATTAACTACTTGCTTATTAGCATGCCAATTATTAACATACTATGTATTTATTAGTACATATAAAGCACATATTCTGCAAGACCATATTCTACATCTCTAATCCTACCCAATACTTACTACCTAACTATTAATAAGCAGCAAATTAGGAGTTTATTGAGGCAAAAGTCATAGTTAATGTTTTTTTAATGGCTGTTAATTGGACCTTAAAATGTTTAAGGATCAAAGGTAAAATCACATTCAAACAACATCAACTTGCAAAAGCTAAAGAAAACAAGTGAGTTTTTAAAAGAGATTTAAAAACGGATAAAGATGGAGCAGCTCTGAGGTGTGCTGGCAGGCTGTTCCACAATCAGGGGCCCATCACTGAATAAGCTCTATTTCCTCTGCATTCCAACCTTGTGGAAGGACCATAAGTAGGTTTAGTTAGTAACAGTTAGTAACTATATAGTGGCAAAAGAGGAGAAGCTAAAGGAGGAAGAGAAAAGAACGAGAGAGAACTGTGGCTTGTTGTCTGTAATGGATTTGTTTGAGATTAACTATGTTAATTTGGGTCGTGGAGTGATGGCAGCACCCGGGACTGACCTCATGTTACAACAATAATTACAGACAGACTGACTATATTCACCAAACACTGAGGATGACAGATGAAAAGATGGTGGAATACGTTTTTCCCACTGGACAGAAAATTTTAAAAATTGGATTTTGCAAGTTTTTGCAAGTGTGTCTGTTTGTGTGTGTGTGTGTGTGTGTGTGTGTGTGTGTGTGTAAGTTAAACTGACACTGATTTGTGTAGCAGCACCTCCTGTGAGTATCTCAACTAAGGTGGCCTGTTTGCACCTAGATGTCTGATCAGTAAGCAGATTGCAGTTCAGCAAACACACACACACACACACACACACACACAGCTGTGACGAGCTGGAGACACACTGCGACGCCCCACTGTCTGTGTGAGAGTGTATGTGATCCGCTGCTCTCTGCTGTTCATTACTCTCACTCTCTGTCCTCACTTCTGTTTGTCCATTATTATTCTCTCTCTCTCTGGTGTCCGGGGCCCAGAGGTGACTCTCTCCTCCTCTCATTTGTTTGTTGGTTTGTTTCATCGTTGGTTAGTTCATCCTTCCTACCTTCCTTTCTTCTTTCAGTTTCTTTCTGTTTTTGTTTCGTCTTTCCTTCAATCGCTCATTCCTTTTTTAAATTCTTTTCACTCAGTCCTTTCTTTTGCTTTCCTTCATTCATTTAATCTGGTTCATCTAGACTTTTCTTTCTTTCTTTCGATCGATCGATCAATCTTTCTTTTTCATTTTGTTAAATTCTTCTTTCCTTCACTCTTTCTTACCATGCTTTAGTTTCCTTGTTTCATTAATTCATTCATTCATGCACTTGCTTCATCATTGGTTAGTTCATCTTTCCTACCTACTGTACCTCATTGCTTCCTTTCATTCTTTCCTTCATTAATTCATTTGTTTTGTCCTCTCGTCCTTTTTCTTTCTTTCTTTCTTTCTTTCTTTCTTTCTTTCTTTCTTTCTTTCTTTCTTTCTTTCTTTCTTTCTTTCCCATTTTGTTTCATTCATTCATTCATTCATTCAATCAATCAATCAGTCAGGCAGTCATTTATTTGTTTTGTTGGTTAGTTCATCCGTCCTACCTTTATTCTTCCATTTTCTTCATTCTATTTTTCCTTCTTTCCATTTATTGTCTCATTCCTTCGTTACATCCTTCTGTTTCCTCATTCCTTTCATTCTTTCCATCCTTCCTTTTGTTTGTTTGTTCTCATCCTTCCTTTTGTTCATTTTTCTTCCTTCAATTTCCGTCATTTCCATCCCTTTTTCATTTGTTTGTGTTTGTTCCTCCCGTCCTATTATTAGTTCATTTGTTCCTTATGTCCTTCATTCACCCATCATCAAAATGCAAAGAAGAGACCTGATGGTCATACTGAATGTTTAGACCAGGGGTCACCTGGAGGGCCGGTGTCCTGCAGAGTTTAGCTCCAACTTGTCTCAACACACCTGCCTTGAAGTTTCAAGTATACCAAGCAAGACCTCGATTAGCTGCTTCAGGTGTGTTTGATTAGGGTTGGAGCCAAACTCTGCAGGACACTGGCCCTCCAGGAATAAGTTTGGTGACAGCTGGTTTAGTCAGTCTCTGTCTGTTCTGAATGACCTGATCTGTTTTAGAAGTCACAGTTACAATGTCACATTGGATAAATACGATAACTATGAAAGATAAATAATAGAATGAAACAGAATTAAACATATTTAAATAATCACATACATAACATGTTAACCTTGACAGCTCTAATGCATACATATAATTGGATGACTATTTTACCCACTTACACTGTTTATAAAGAAAAAAAGAGTATGGTATGTGTTACATTATAGTTGCCATTTATGAATTGTTTCATCCACAGACACACATTTCCGAAGTCAATACAGTCGAAACAGTATTGAATGGGGCCGGAGTTGAGTGCATTGGACAGCAGGGGTTGGCTCCATTGATTTGTTAGGAGCATCTGATGGGCTTATATGTTTGTGTTCATATGCAGTTGGATGTTAGTTCACCGAAAGCTCTTCTCTCCTATTTCAACAATCTTGAATTGCACAGTAACCTGTTCTGTGCTCTGGACGGTGGCTGTTCTTGCCCTTTCTGCTCCCAGCAGTGCCTGGGTTGGGTCAGTTGACTCCTGCGGCTGAACTGGGGTGAAGGTAGGCTGGCTGTAGCCGGCGGGACAGGCCCATGAGTAGACACAGAGTAGTGGTGGTTCAGTCCGGCACTGCTCCGGCTTACAGAACTGCCATACAGAGTTTCATCAAAGGTACATTTATTATTCATTATTGTGGTCTTTTTTCGAATATGAGGGTAGGTCTGCTTTTTCTTAATTACTATTGGTTGAATGGTTTACAATAATGAATTTTGTATAGTGTTTGTATAGGAATGTTTTATTTCTCTCAGTGCTCAGGAGACCTAATTTAGCTGTCAGTTATGTTTCATAATACGTGTCATATGTGTCATTCCTATCAGATGTTTCTCCTAAAATTCCTTTAGGGAGAAATAAAAATAGATATAAATGAGAGTAAGACAGTTATAAAAAGAATGTGGGTATAGCTCACATAACTGGGTCTTGAAAGAATTTGATGGGTAATGTTTGAATTGAAATCTTTGACTCTGGATTACAGACTTTTATGGCAGAACTGAGAACAGTGTGTGTTGGGATCTTGTGCTTGTGTGTCCAACCAAACGCTGTTGTTTTGGATCAAATGCATCTGTTATTTAGTTATATAGGTAATATTAAAGGAATAGTTTGGAGTAATGTAGCATTCCATCACTTGCTCACCAATGGATCCTCTGCAGTGAATGGGTGCCGTCACAATGAGAGTTCAAACAGCTGATAAAAACATCACAATAATCAACAAGTAAATGTCAAACCATTGTTTCCAGCTAAAATAAGAGTCCTCTGTCCATAATATTGATTCCTCCAATGAAAAAGCTGTCTCCTCTGAATCAGGAGAGAACTATGCACAGATTTAGGATCTCTACTAATGGGATGTTTATGATTATTTACTACAGTAGCTCATGAAGACAGCACATACACAAAAAAAGGGGTCAGGACATTATGTCATTATAATGAAAAATGGAAGGACTGCTGAAGCTTATAAGTGAATATTTAGTATTTGATACCTGGTATTTAAATATTCTGATTATGCAGAAGATGCTGACTATGCTGTATAAAAAGTCTTTCAAGGTCAAAGTTTCCCTCCAAACTCAGCAGATGTTCATTTGTTTTTGCATTCACAATCAAGTCCTCATCTCTTTTATGGATATCATTTACTATATCAAAGCTACAGGGGTTGGGGAAATTAGCTCACTCTACAAGGTTTGGTTTATGTGTGACACGAAAGCTTTCAGAAGATGCAGTCAGTGTGCATGAATAATGCACACACATCATATTAGGGCAAGAAGCAGTTGCCCACCTCAGACCTGTTATGCCACTCTTATGCAAGTCCTACACATGTGGCAGCTAAATGACAGCCTTCAAATAGAAAATACAAGTTTTATTAACTTACAGCAAACAGCAGATACTTTTATCTTAAGTGACTTACAAATAAAGAAAGAAAAAACACCTTTTGTATGGTTGTAGATGTATATATTTTATTTATGCTGTGTACATAACCATAACACAACATTGCTATGTAATGCTGTATTGCGCAACCAACTTCTCTGTTGAGCGAACAGAGATAATCGAACACATCCTCATCTCTCTCGCTCATATGTATCGTTAACAAGTCCAATTCATTCTAGTCAGTCGGTTCATCCTAAATGGTTCTCTTTCTCACATGTAGCATAATAATGAAAAACCTGATTTGTTCTAAAAAGCTGTTTTTGTCATACTGTATGTAGCACTACAAAAAAGCTAAATAATTCTAGTGAATCGGTTCATTCTAAACAGCTCTCCTTCTCATATGAAGCTTTAAAAACACTAATTAATTAATGCTTCTCTTTCTTATAGCATTGGAAAGGCTGGTTTTGAATCGGCTCATTCAGACGACTGTTGTAAATGAACAGATTTTGCTTATTAATAGTAAAGTTGGGCAAACTTCAAAGTTTAAGGCAACCAGCTTCAGCAGATTTTTGAGTTTTCTCAACTTCTTGTTTTAAGTTTATACAACAAAAAGTTGAGAAATTTCCAGAGTGTCCTGCAATAAATAAATTTGCTGAAGCTGGTTGCCTGAAACTTTTAAGTTGGCTCAACTTTTTTAGTTTTTTTTACAGTGTAGTAAGGTAGTTGGGTAGGATTGTGGATGTAGAATATGGTCTTGCAAAATATGTGCTTTATAAGTACAAATAAACAGCCAAAATGTTAGTAATATGTATGCTAACAAGCAGCTAGTTAATAGTGAGAACTGGTCCCTATACTAAAGTGTTACATATATATTGCCGTTAAGTACCTTAATGTAGTTGTAGATTGATAAGACTGATAACCTTACCTTACCTTAAGAACCAGCTGAATAAATATCTGCTTCTCAGCATGAAAGATTTATTTTCTTTGCTATTAACCAGCTTCTGTACGAATGTTGTTTTTGGTCAGAAAATCAATGTCGTAGTGAATAATCCTTTCCTGTGTTGTTTGTTTTCCCCGTTTAATGATGTTTCTTTCTGTGGACGGAGGCTTGTCTTTTCAGCGGGAGATCTCCTGTAATTGTGAATGCCTCTGCCCTGTCAATCTTCCTCCATTCCGGGTTGATTTGCTGGCTGTCGAAGCGATCTGATCTACAGCAGACTGACTGTTTTGCAGCATGGAGAGATTCATAGATCTAAATAGACATCTTTTTTGCATGCAGGTCACTGGATGTGGCTTGTGTGTGGTTTGAGTTTAACTTTAATGTCTAATTCTTCTAGAAACTTTCAAAGTTTTAAGCTGCTTTGGTTCATGTCAGTATTTGAGATTCACTGGAACGTCCAAGGTTTAACCATGTTTTGTCGACTTTGTGTGGGATAAATGATGAATCTAGTCATTTATTTCAGGATCAAATTGGACGTGTGCTGAAAAATCACCATTTACATAAGCAGAATTCATGATGGACCTGAAATTGTATCTGCTTGCCTTTTTGTGGGGTAGAAGAGTTTCCTTTGGAGGTCTTGAAGTAAAAAATAAAAATGAGAGATGGGACTATTCACTCTGCCAGCCAGTACTAAAGCTAGTTTCTGTGGATGAAGTCTGACAACACATTCTTTGAGAACAACTTTATATTTTTACGGTATTTTTCTTGACATGATTGAACTGCTCTCTAGAGCTGGGTCAAGATGGAATAATTTCATGCTTCATTTGGTGATCTAGTGTCCGCAGGACTTCCCCTTGGTAACCATGGATTGAACACCCACTAGCTAGAAGACAGGCTGATATGGAAAAGACATGTATATTGAAAAGGTAATCTCAGGACTGTTTTCTATTAGCTTGCGGCATATTTAATTTAATATTAAATGTGCTTTAAGTAGCAAAAGTTAACATTTTTATAGACACTTTAACATACTTTTTTACCAATACTATGTTATGTTGACATACACTGCCATCCAGAAGTTCTTCCATTTTTTTATATAAAGTAATAGTTTTATTCAGAAATTATGCATTAAATTAATCAAATGTGACAGCAGTGAAATAAAATAATTTTTAATGTTTCGAAAGGTTTTTATTTTTATTTTATTTTAAATAAATGCTGTTCAATTGATCAAAGCATCCTGAAGAAAAATATATTTTAATTCATTTTTATTATAAATATATATATATTTTTTTTACAATATATTCAAATAGAACACTGTTATTTTAAATTGTAAAAATATTTATTGATATTGCCATTTCACTGTATTTTTGAGTAAATAAATGCAGCCTTGCTGATCAAAAGTGACGTCTGTCTGTCTGTCAAAACATCAACTAATAGTATAAACATCTGAAAGGTACAGTAGTATACATTTAATGTTTTATGTATTTTTAAAATAACAATCAGCTCTGAAAAAAAGAAGCATTTTATTTATTTATTTTAATTGTTTTTAGTCACCACATAATTCCTAATTCAATAATTCCTATGCTTTTTGTATACCTTTTGTATATTTCATAGTTTTACTGACTTTGCTATTATTCTAAAATGGATGTGAGTACAAATAAAGCATTAATTTATACTAAAATACTAATGTAAAATCAAAATCGAAAGAGCAGGTGTGGTCAAACTTTTACTGGTAGTTTATGCAGAAAATATGCATATATATGTGTGATTTATAATTTGTTCATATATATTTTTTTTTTCACACATGTATTTATTTGAGTTTTCTGGTACTTCAGGAAGTAAGTGCCATTTTCATGGGGGAAGGTAGCAGCAAGTGATTTAGATGCCAAATTGGTTGACAGGTGAAGGAGTCTTGGAGCCTCTGGGAAAGTTTAGTAGTGTATTACTTTCTTTAGGAAGGAATAAGTTTTTCCAAAAGTGCTGCGGTAATCTACCATGATGGGCTTTGACTCGGTATGACCTTCCCACAAGCCACACCAAACCGCAGGGTAATTGCTTGCTAATGACTGTTTAAAAAAAAGGCAAGGAAATGTCGAACGAAGTTTGGAAACTTTCATGATTAATCTTTTTCTGTGGTGGCAGGAGAAGATCTAAGCCATTCCATCAATCACATCAGGCAGGAGAGTGACTCTTTCTTCAGGGTTGAAAGCATTTGCCATTGGATCTCTCTCTTTTTGCATTAACTTAGCTGTCCTTGCCCCTGTTTCCATCTCTCTCTCTGTCTTTGTCTTCTATTACATGTATCTAAGCGGTTTAGTGCCTTGCATCAGCACTCAAAGAGCTTTGCACATCTCTCTCCCAGAATATTTAATGAAAATATTCAGACTTTTGTCCACATTTGACCTCTGCTGTCTGTCTCCTTCCCTCTCCTGATGGTGGTGTCGAGACCCCCTTTGTCTTCACACTGTGGGACTTGAACGCTTAAATGAAGATCAATTCTGGCCAAGGTCACATTCTGAAGCCCGATGAGAAGCCTGAGTGAGGTTCAGAAATCATCTCGCTTCCCACTATTACACCCGACTGTTTCCACAAGCATGGAACATCTACACTATCGTCTTAAACAAAACACTGCGTCATGGTATTAAAGTCAACAGCTGCCCAGAGAGTGCCTCTTCTGACATATACTTCTTGACCAACATTTACCAAAATCAGCAATATCTTCTTTGTATTGCATGCATGTGCAAACCTATAGTACAAACTACATCTTCCAGGAAATATACTAAACTATACTAATATATTATTCTAGTCGTCGAATGTTTATGGCCAAGATTGTATTAGTGGTGGGGATTTTTCCTTAACTTTTACTGCAAATTGCCTCATTATGCCAGTAGGTGGAGACAAGTGACTTACTGAATCAGTCACTTAACAGTTTCATTTAACAACACTAATTCATTTGTTGAAACGAGTTGAAACAAATGACTTTTGCTCAATTCTGAATTGCATACTAGCATACTACTATTACTGTTTCTGCCATAGAAAGATATAGTAAAAATGGTAAGAGTAGTATATGGTTCCAAATTTGAGCATTTGTGTCACCCCATATATTGTTATATAATGCACTGTTATAGAAGTCAACAGCTATTTGTAGCAGTGTCTGAAAGTGTTATGCTCAAAGCAACACCTGAGCATGAGCAACACCCCTACTTGTGTGATGTTACTTAACCTCAACCGAGTGAGCTGTTTTATTTAGTACTAAAAATATTGATGTAAAGAGTTAAATGTAATTCTTTGTGCTGTTTATGTTTTTGTTGTGTATATCAGTCAGGGGCGGACTTACCCATTAGGCAAAGATAGGCGACTGCCTTGGGCCCCCAAAAGCCAAGGGCTCCCTAAAATGCTTTTTATATATGAGATGCGCACACCTCTCTCTCTCTGCGTCTGTTCTGTTCAGCGAGCAGCTGAAAGGAGCTGCGCTTTCAGTTAAAACGCAAATACATGTTGCTTCTCTAATTTTACATGCAAGTATAGCCGAAATCACAGCACAGCTATTGTCTTTATCTTATGTGTAGCCTATTTGATTTTATCAGACGACAGCTCAATTATACATTTTTAAGTAAATCAGGATTTTTGTGCAGATTAACATCTCGGAAGGGAGAGCTGGTTATGTAGCCTTAATGGGTCGCGTTTCAGTCACTATTTCATATTCATCCCGTTGTCTGACAACAGAAAGAGAAAATATACCAATGAAAACAGTTTTATTGAGAATTTAACTGCATCAAAATACAGTATATGGCACAGAGAGGCAAACAAATGTAATAATAAATAATAAATTAATATTTTGCATGTTCAGAAGAAGTGAGCACTTAAGGTACATTTAGAACAGATAAAAATTTGCAATTAAATTGCGATTATTCACGAGTTAACTCATGACGATAATGCGATTAATCACGAGTAAATAATCGATTTTCATTTTACCTGGTAAAGTATCATTTATGAGCTGAGTGCTGCTTTGTTAACAGCCATTATATAGTGAGAAACCACTATAATTCTGAAGTTCCAAAAGCACCTCCTACTGGCAGAGAATTAATGTGCATTTTCAATAATCCAGTCTGCAGTTTTGCTCAGACCAGTGCGAAAATTCACCCACATAAACTTGTTTTAAATAATATATTTATACTTTTGATTCATCCCTTTTCTTAAAAAAATGGTTTAAAAGTTCAATTGTGAGGTTTATCATTTTGTAATTTATTTAGTTTTTTGTTAAAACTTGTATCTCAACGGTAAATCAATTGCTATTTAGTTGTCTACAACATGAAATAAAAGTTTCTGCTAAATTAATAAATGTAAATGAAAGAATCCCATTATAACATGTACATAAAAAATATAGAAACATTGGACTCAACTATGGGGCACCATTGTGCAGCAGCAAGCATCACGACAAAAAAGGAGCAGCAAGGTTGATGTAGGTAAAGGTGTGCAAATGTATAGGGCCCCATTCTTATATTTGTCTGGGGCCCCCAATTCACTAAATCCGCCCCTGATATCAGTATCACATTGTTAGCTTAGCAACATGCTAACATCAAACTCTTTTAGGATCAAGTGCTCATTATATGTGTGTCACAGAACCTTGCATACTACAATTTTTTGTCTACTACGTAGAAAGGAAATAGGCATATTCAGACACAACCAGTGTCGTCTTCTGGGACGTCAAGAAGATATTCGTTTACTTTGAATCTGACTGAAGTGCTGACACGTAGTAATTTGGACAGATGGGTAGATCCAGCAGGATATCCAGAGAAAATATCATTCTTAGCCGCAGCCCCCAGTGGATGACTGACAGATGCTGTACGGTCTTTAACCACACCCCTTACTTTGAGTGATGGGATGTATTTCTTATCCATCTCAGTGTGTCGAGAGCTCTAATTTTTGACTGGCAGTAATAAGCTTGCGACTTTCGTTTCTTGTCCGCCTAGGAGAGAAAGAACAGTGAGGAAAGCAGACACAGGAAACGCATCACTGAACCCTGACAAACTGCTCCACAATCCCTCTTTCCCATCACCCCATGATTACACTATGAACTTGACCTGCCCTTTGAGATGGTTTTGATAGGTGGAAACACTTTTGTTTTAGCTGTCAGCATCTCCAGGCCGGTTTTCCCAGAGTTTCCATTTTCCCACAGTTGCTTTTATAGTACTTCAGTTAACACAGAGCTAGCGGCGACTACAGCACGGTTTGAAACACAATGGACTCTAGCTCTTCATGCAATGACAATCTATGCAAAGAGCTTTGAGACCAGCTTAAGCAGACAAACAAAACTTTTTCTAAGCTGTGTAGGGCTACCTCAGTCCTTTGTCAGTTGTTTTTTCATGACTGCCCATTAATGTATTATTTACACTCTTTCCCATACTTTTGATCTCTTGCTCCCTCTCTCTGTCTCTCTGTCTCACTGACTTGCACTCTTGTTTTTTAATCTCTTACGTGCTGATATGTGCTGTTATCATCTTTTACCCTTCATTAAATATTTTGTACTTGCCAAGTGCTCGCCGTAGCACTAATCACATTAGCTATGCTGGAGAAAGGGCTTACATAAGAAAGCCAACTGGGAGAGGTAGATACACAGAAAGAGAGAGATAGCCGGGGGTAGAAGAAGGTCAGAAAAAGGAAAAGAAAGACCAGTGACCTTTATAAGCACATCGGTAGTTTTTTATTTGCAGTTGGGTGTTTGGTTAAAGCAGCTCAGGATTGTGAACGGTGGAAAGGGAAAAGTGAGAGATTACAACTATGGTTCAAATAGCATATTAGCATTCTACTTTATTTCTGCAGGAAAAAGCTTTATTTAAATAGAATAAAAATGACATTATGTAACTGAAGCTTTTTTACGACCATCAGTCAACACGAAATGATAATTCACCCTATTTATTTTGTAAATGCATGTAATAGATCTTATTGGGAAAGTGGAAAAAAATACCTGTCGTTACTTCTGTTTCATTGCAACATATTTTTTTGCATTGTCATTGTTATTTTGATGACAAGTTAAAGTGCCCCTATTATGGGTTATGAAAGGTTCATATTTTGGTTTTGGGAGTCCCCAACAACAGATTGACATGAATGTAAGGTCAAAAAACACAATCATTTTCTTATAATATGCATTTATTTTTACCTTATTTGCTCAGCGACTCCCAAATTATTCCCTCAACGATTCAGTTTTCCAAACCCCTCCTTTGCGTGATGCTAATCTGCGGTGATTGGTCGATTTCATTTAAAGCAGTGTTTGTGAGCTTTTAACACTCCAAAAGCGGCACCTAGTGGCAAAGAATGAATTTGCATTTTCATTCAGACCAATGCGAAAATCAAGTTTTCCCAGGTTTGCGTGCACAAGTGGGCGGGCAATATGCTAATGTTTCATGTTGACATCAACATGAAACTGTCACGGTTTGGTTTCAGTTTAGTTCCTGTTTGTCCTTATTTGGTCATTAGTTAATCATTGTTTATTCCATTCACCTGTCTTGTATTAATCATCTTGTTTCCTCATTAGTTTGTGTTCTTTATAAGCCTTGAGTTCAGTAGTAGTCTTCGTCGTGTCTTAAAGTTATGTTCATGCTGTTTATCCTGTTGTTAATACGTTTACTTCATTAAAGTACCTGATTATTTACCTGATGCTTTCCTACTCCAGCAACTCGTAACAGAAACGGCTTGGGATTTGTTTTAAAAAATGACTCGTTTCAATGATTCAGTCGAGTTGACTCTTTCTTTTGAGAGACAATAACTTTATACACGGTGCACTTTCCGATTTAAAACTTTGCAGGATGTTTTCATTCACTTAGAGCTGTGTTACACACTGCATGAAAGGTCATTGTCAAAAATCTATAATAGGGGAACTTTAACATTTTTCACCTAATTTTCATTACCATAATGCATTTTTACATTTTACATGATATTAAATTGACTTGACTAACCTGAAAATAAAATTAAATAAAATTAAAAATAAATGGGTGTAGAATTGTCTTTAAATTATTTTTTACTCAGAAATTGCTTGTAAATTTCACATATCATTACAAAGAAATAGCAAATATGCAATGCAAAATAACCATTTTTATTTCAAAGATGAACTTTTGATAAATGAAATTTAATGGTTTGCATCACAGCAGTGAAGCCTTTGGCTGTTTGAAATGTTTGTGTTGCACTGCATAGTGCATACTGCTTCACTATTCTGTTTATAAAAATAGGTAGCCTGTACACTGTAGGTTTGTCTTCTACAGATACTTTGCATTCATGGAAGAGCCTGTGTATGATAATTATGTTGTGACATTGCACACAGACACTGACATACTGATGTGCCACATTTACATTTTCATGCACACACACTCGAAGGACTTCTGGACTGCTCAGCGGGTCCATGACCTGACACATCTTACCTGTCTCCTGTATCTGCTGGGGTTAAAGACTGCCCTCACTGGCCACTTAGAGGAAGAATTGATGTCTATTCTTCTCTTTTTTAGACTACAAGCACAAGATTGCTGAGTAGACTTGTCGGGTTGTTGGATCACCCATGAATCTAACATGTGTGATATATATATGTGACCCTGGAGCACAAAACCAGTCTTAAGTCGCTGGGGTATATTTGTAGCAATAGCCAAAAATACATTGTATGGGTCAAAATTACTGATTTTTCTTTTATGCCAAAAAATCATTAGGATATTAAGTAAAGATCATGTTCCATGAAGATATTTTCTAAATTTCTTACTGTAAATATATCAAAACTTCATTTTTGATTAGTAATATGCATTACTAAGAACTTAATTTGGACAATTTTAAAGGTGATTTTCTCAATATTTAGATTTTTTTGCACCCTCAGATTCCAGATTTTCAAATAGTTGTATCTCGGCCAAATATTGTCCGATCCTAACAAACCATACATCAATGGAAATATTATTTATTCAGATTTAAGATAATGTATAAATCTCAATTTTGTAAAATTGACACTTAAGACTGGTTTTGTGGTCCAGGGTCACATATATACAATATTTGGCCAATTTACTAGTAAAATGTGTCAGTGTGTGTTTGTCCATATATTATTTGTCTTTATTGTGATTCTGAATTTCCGTAATGATCAAGTTTAAAGCTGAAGTTTTAGCATCAGTCTATAGTGTCACATGATCCTTCAGAAATCCTTCTAATATGCTGATTATCAATGTTGAAAACAGTTGTGCTGCTTCATATTTTTGTGAAAACCGTGATACATTTTTTTCCAGGATTTTATAGAATAAAAAAAGTTCAAAAGTGTTCGTAACATTAAAAAAGTCTTTACTGTCACTTTTGATCAAATCATTGCATCCTTGCTGAATAAAACCATTCATTTAATTTTTTTTTATTTTTTTTATTACTGACTCCAACGTTGCATTATTCAATGCAATAGTAACATATACCTGTCCTAATTTCTTATGTCATGCCATAGAAATCTACCATGCACAATTCAGTAAAATAATCAAAACCGGTATAAAAATAAATAACAAATATCGACTTTGTTATGGGTAGAAATGTATGGCACAATGACCTGTGACTGACATTCTAATGACAGGGTTCAGAATTCATGGAGCTTTGACAGTGATCCTGTGAAATATGTCATGATGTGGACACTATAGTAGTCTTCATCGTCTGTCTTTGTCTGTCCTCCACAGCTGCATCCAGCTTCAGCTTCTGTCGGGCTGCGCTGGAGCACACAGTCTCAGCAGAAGAGTTCAACTATCAGCTGCCACGCAAGGCCGGGGGCAACCTGACCTGGCATGAAGGACGCGGCCAGAGGGTGACGAGGAGGACCGTCAAACTGCTGCAGCAGCCTGGCACAGAAGGAATACAGGTACACAATCACAGTCACGCTACCCATAGGAGAGAAACACAAATCAGGTCCCTCTACCATCTTAATTGTTTCCTCTGGAGTTTCAGGAGAGATCTATTTCAACCATGTATTCAGAAAGACTACAAAGCTTTCATATCAATAGGAACTACACTGCCACTCAAAAGTTTGGGATCAGTAAGATTTTTAATGTTTTTTAAGGGAGTCTCTTCTGCTCATCAAGGCTGTATTTATTCAATCAAAAAAAACAGAAAAAAACAGTAATATTGTGAAATCTTATTGCAATTTCTAATATTTGTCTCCTATTTCAATATACTTTAAAATGTCATTTATTTCTGTGACGCAGCGCTGAATTTTCAGCATCATTACTCCAGTCTTCAGTGTCACATGATCCTTCAGAAATCATGCTAATATACTGATTTATTATGAGTGTTGAAACTGTTGTGCTGCTTCATATTGTTTTTTGGAACATGTGATACTTTTTTCATTGATTATTTCATGAATACAAAGTTAAAAAAAAATCAACATTTGTTCAAAATAGAAATTTTCTCTATCAATATAAGTCTTTACTATGACTTTTTATTCATTTAACACATTCCTCCTGAATAAAAGTATTAATTTCTTTAAAAAAATAAAATAAAAAATGTACTGACCACAAACTTTTGAATAGCATGCAACAAAATAAATTTATTTAATAAATGCTGTTCTTTTTAACTTTTTATTAATCAGAGAATCCTAAAAAAAATATCACATAATATTTTTTCTGTATTTTTGATCAAATAGATACAGCCTTGATGAGCAGAACAGACTTCTTTAAAAAACATAAAAAAATCTGATCCCAAACTTTTGAGCAGCGGTGTACATAAATATTATTAATATTAATAATATTAATAAATATGATTATTATATTATTATTAAGAAATGTGTAAAGACAGAATATTAAAGGCAATTATAATGTTACGAAAGATTTTTTTTTTTTTTTCCTATTATAATAATAATCAATAATTAACACTTTGGCAAACAGAGTCCTCTGGTAAATATGACTAATTTTCTGAGTGGTTGCCAGTTCAGTTACTATTCTTATTCTTATAGATGTTTTTAATGATATTATTATTACTAAACTGACAACAATTCAGAAAATATTTTTTTTATGATTATTATTATTATTAGTAGTAGTAGTGTAGTAGTAATAGTAGTAGTAATAATAATTATTATTATTATTATTATTCATAAACTGAACTGACTACCATTCAGAAAATTTGTCATGTTTACCTGAGGACTCTGTTTGCCAAACTATGAATGAATTATTATTATTATATAATAGAAAGTTACAATAACAGCATTTATATAACTAAAATGACAACCTTTCAGAAAATTGATTATCGTTATGATGATTATTATTATTAGTGCAATAATAATAATAATAATTGTTATTATTATTATTAATCAGTACCTGACTGGCAACAATTAAAAAAAAGAGTAATATTTACCAGAGGACTCTGTTTGCAAAAGTTTTTTTTTTTTTCTTTCTTTTTTTTTTCCGTAGATTGTTATTGTACAGTAGAATGTTAAAATAACAGTATTTATTACTAAAACAACAACTATTCAGGAAATGACTAATAGTTGCCTGTGAATGGTTGTGTGAGAGCTGTGAGAGTGTTAATAGTTGCTGTGCAAAAACATGTTTGCAGTTGGACTGGTGTGAACAGACCTTGAATTTCATATTCATATGTTTGTTTAATATTAAGCAGGATTTCTTTTTCATCCATCATAAAATATTTATTTCCTTCCTTCCCAGCTCTGAAGGTCATGTAGAGGTTTTCTTGTTTACAGCATTGGCTCTGTGATATTTCATGTGTTCAGCAGCACTTGGTTAACTTCTCCTCTGAGCTATTTGTCAGTGCTAGCGCTCGCTAGCTACCTTTGTGCTTCTTTATCATTGCACACTCAAACCGTCATAACAGGTTCATAATCCGCCTGTCGTGATGAGGAAAAAGCACCTCTGATGTCTGGATATTATAGCATCCCATTATTTGAGCCATTACCCAAGAATCAGAGTAAGCTTGAGCTGAAGTCTCTCATGATATGCATGTTTTTTCTATTATAAGACACAAATGAGAGGCGTACATGAAATTAATTATTCCCTCTTTGTATGCATCAACCTTGAGGGCCATAATTATTTCATAATAAAATATTTTCACCCTGATTTTAAGTACCAGATTTGATTAGCGTGTTCTTTACGCTCCATCGGTTTTGTTCTGAATAATTGATTTGAATGGCGTGAATTGAAAAAATATCCTTTTGTAATGTGTCACCTTAAAACAAAGGCTTAGCAGAATGGCTGACAGTGGCGTGTGATTTATTTATTTTTATATGTTAAACATCTTTGTTCTGCTTGACAGTGAACTGTGAGGAGATGCATATGTAAATGGAGCTGCTCTGGTGTTGTGAGCATCACTTTAAATAGAACAGATTTTATGCCTTTCTCCTGTTTTCAGGATTGGCTCAGATGAGCTCAGTATTGCATGAGGGCTGCTGGATATGTGTGTGTGTGTGTGTGTGTGTGTGTGTGAGAATGGGAGAAGGTCACTGGCGTGTGTTCAAAAACACACGCTCATAGCTAACTGTTGAAATTCAAGGTTATGGCAAGTTGAAAAAATAGCAAACTTTAAACTGTTCTTAACGCTTGAACTACAAATTGTGGGAGTCTTTCATATTCGGTCTCTGCAGAATGCTAGCTTTGTTAAGATATTATCGCACCCTCATTTCGCTGTGTGTGATTCCCTATGCCGTTAGCATCCCATATGCACAATTACAAAACACTGATGGGTTTTCCAATAGTCTTCCTGAACAGTTCTTTCCACCATTCACTGTAAAAAAAAAAAGAAAGAAAAATGTTCCAAAACGCTGTTTCAACACAGCTCACTGCTTAACCCTGATTGACCAATCACAACATTCAGCATATGATATTTTCTAATGTTCGCGGTCATTCATGGCAATGGTTCATATCAGACCACTCATCCAGGTAACTGAAACCGGTACTATTTGTGACCCATGCTGGCAAAACGAGTCAGAATAAGCACATTTTCAAAAATTAGTTGTTTTAGAGAAAAATCGACTTAAAGATTCCAAAGTAAAATCACCTGCATATTTTCCTCCAATTCTTTTCTTAAGAATATTACTATAATCACAAGATAGCTATTTTTTTTATTTTATCTTTGTTATTAAAAATAAGAAGAAATATGCAAATAAACAGTAGTTGTTTAATGTACTTCATAGATCACGCGCTCGTGGAAAGGCACGTCTTATGCATGCGCTTTGCAAATGTCAGTCAGCGTGATCGTTTTGTTTTCATCAGCATGGGTTTGAAAATGATATTTCACTGGTTTGGACTCATGTCATCGAGAATTTGATATGAATATTCACAAATCTGGAATGCTGCGCTTTGTAACAATAGACCTACAACTTGTGGGGACCAGAAGTGAGCAGAGAAAAAGCTAGGCCTACTACCCTCAATGCAGGTCATTTTAGATGTTTAATTACTATTTGTGGCATTGGGATCTATAAGAGGGCTGAATGAACTCATTTTTGTGAAAACCTCAAATTCCAGCAAAACTGATATTTTCACTTCTTTTGCCTGTAGCTCAAAATTAGACCGTGCACATTCTGACTCATTTTGCCAACACTGGTCACATTTTATTATTTTTCATATCACACCACAGGTTGTTGTTTAATTTTGTCACCCCTCCATTGTATTTTACCATGTTAAAATGATGTGATGCCTCTGTAGAGATGCTAGTAGTGTTGTTTTTTGGTGATGTGAAGAGAGAAAATTAGAAAATGAATCATCAGTATTATAATTGTTATAGTGTGTTAAGGCAGGAAAGCGCTGGAGACAACAGGAAGTTTCGTGAGAAGCAACATTTAATAGAAAACTCAGGATATCTGAAAATACACACGTAAACATATCTAAGATCGGACAAAGACTGCAACGAAACTGACTGCTTATAAAGATCAGGAAACAGAGGAGTAAACAAGATGATTAATACAAAACAGGTGAATGGAATAAACGATGATTAACAAATGACAGGAACCGGAAAAAAACAAATAAGGGTAAACAGGAAACTAGACGGGCACACACGTAACAATAATGCTTTACCAGCGGAAACAACGAGAGAATCTGAAGCTAGAAGGACAAAAAAATGAGTGCAAACATTGCAATTTTTGTTGTATAGGAAAGTGAATTATTGTATAGACCACTCTAAAACTCTCTAGTATCAATCTCAGAAACATTCGTGCTAATCCACATCGATAGATGGCAGCGTAATAACATTGTATCAGTACTTAAAGTACCTGAATACTGCTAAAGCACTGGTGGGTTATGCTAAAATAAATTAACACTAGAAAATATCCACACTTCATTTTTTTGTCCAGACATACAGTATAAATTATATCAGATCCAAACATAATAAGTAATTTGAGTCATAAAATGTTTCCCCTACTTCCCATATGCAATTACGGTTGCATCTGAAGACAATTAGTACTCAGTTTTAATGAGCTTTTTGTCAAAATATTTCCTCTGTGATGTTCCTCAGTGAATATATTCCACAAACATCCTGGATGCCATTCATATGCACGTAATATTATATCATATCACCTACGGCCAGGTGAGACGCAACCTGGTATTATGAAGAATGTTGTGTAATAGAAGTCAAGCAAGCCTCCCGGCAGCCAGTCCTGTTATCTAATTGGCCGTCCCACAAGCCCAGTCTCCAATGAAATCACAATACAGCCATAGAAAGTTCTTGGTGGTCATGAATCCATCATTACCAGATCATATTCTGAGATTAAACTTCCATTACACATGATTGCACTTGGCAGAGGTTGTGGGTAGAGTCCAGTTAGTGCGACAAAATGATGTCCTTTGCAAGATGTTATGTTGTGGCTTATTTTAACAAGGCTTATCTCATGGGGCCAGTCCTGGCATGAAAATGAGTTTTGCCGATGGGATTTGTGTTAAAGATAACATTAATTTACTGTATTTGGCTGGAGACTGGGCTGGGAATGATTAGGGATAAACTTTTGCCATTTCAAGGTGAGCAAAAGTGTCAGATTGCTGTTGGCAAGATTGTCAAGGATAGAAATAATTAGGACGACCATGACCATGACTAATGAAGTATGTACGAGAATGGTTTCACAAGCGGTTTATTTAATTACCCACAAGATGTTTTTGTTTTTTCATTTTGCATTTCATTAAGGTGTAAAACATTTTTAGAAGTTATGTTGTCAGAGGAAGAGTGAGTATTTTGGAAAATGTACTGTACTGTATAAGTACGGTATTTTAGGGCCGGTATTGCCTCCTATTAACAGTCCAAGCACAAAGTGCTGGAACCCTGTTGTGTTTGTGAGGATTTTCTTAATATTTTAAATTTTTCTGCCCTAAAACTGTCTGGGGGTCAGAGACCTTAAGTTATAGAGTTTGTATTTTTGAAAAATCAGTTTGTTGAACTCATCCGTTGGTCCAATGTACGTACAATTTCACATATCATCTCCAGACACTCATGACAAAAGAATCATTTGCTTGGATGAATCAAAAGAATTTTGGTTGTCAGAGCGTTACAAATATGTAGTTTAATTATTTGATTGGGCAACAGGTATCCTCTAACATGACACAGATATTTCAAAAACATGGCCGCCAGAAGCCAATCAAACTTCAGTGGCTAATAACTTCAAATCTTAATGGCCTACCATTACAATGGAAATAATCATACATTGTGTGAAAGTCAAAATATCTGTACTGAATTGTGTGAAAATTAGCCACAAGGTAGGACTATAAAAAACAACTTTAATCCTTGCTTTAAGCCCTTCCAAGAATTTCTCACTTTTATGATTATCTATCAACTCTATCCCCCATTCTAATTTGTTTGTTTGAACTTGATCTAGGTTGTTTATCTGATTTGCACAATACTTGGCATGCATCATCCCCATATCCTCATGACAAAAAATTTGATTTGTCAAAGTGTTCCAAAAATATAAGTTAATTTGTCTGGCGATACTCATTTGCACAAATGAATCTATCTGCTGAATGCAATGCCCAAACTTCACAGAACTTCATACAAATGGACAACAAGAGTAAACAAGACAAGTTTCATTAACCTGCACAGATTACTAATCTGAACAATGTCTGAAACTTTGAATTACGAGCACTTCCTGTGTTTATTTGCCTCTTTATGATGCCTTGTTGTACCTATCCCTCAATTTGTAAGTAGCTTTGGATAAAAGCGTCTGCTAAATGAATAAATGTAATGCAAATGTAGTTTCTGCAGCAGTGACGTGGTGCTAAAACTACTCAAACAACGCATGCACATTAATGACGGCTTCAGTGAGGGCAGTTAAATCTTTATGGGGTGTCTGTTCACACATCACCAGGTGGCTGTATATTTGGTTTCAGTAGGTGTTCCTGCTGCTGCCCTGACATTTCTGTCTGCACCACTGGCCACAGCTTCTGAAAATATGATTGCAAATGGAATATATTAACGGTAAAATAAGATATTTTTAGTAAGCACTTCCATCTTAAAATACATTCTGCATTGCACAGCGCTTTAATATAAATTGCAGCAGCACATAATGCATCATAGTATAAGATAAATGGTTATCTTTGCATGAATCAACATCTCACAACAATGATTTAACTAATAAAGTAAAACAAAATAACACTTTGCCGCATTGCTGGTAATGGTTGCCAGAAATTGCCATCTTTGATTGAAAATGAATGACTTTTGCTTTGTGAATACGTGATTTTGCAGCACAGTTGATTTTCTGTTAGTGTAAAGTTTTATATGCACATAATATTACTGATGAAAGAGACAAGAGAATGAGGAAGACAGACTAAATACGGGGTTAATGGAAAAAGGAAAACAAGTAAACTGTCTAATTCCTGGCACGGGAACAATGCCATACAAATGTTGTTTAGCATGCAGTGGGTTTAGTCCATTAAAGAGAGCTGTGATGAGGCTACCTGAGGATGACAGCCAGAGGAGATTGGCCTCCAGCTTTGTTTAGTTTCCTCATTACTGCGAAGGTTACCGACCCCATCAGCGGCACAAAACTATTTCGAAAAGCACACAGATTACCAAAAGTCAGCAAACTTAGCCTAAACTTACTATCTGAACTAGGCTGAATGGCTCAATCTTTTTCACATCAGCATACAGTTCTCAGTTAATCTCGGATAAATGATCGGATTCCAGTGAAAAATGAAAAAGATGATTCTGAGTTGTGAGTTGCTTTTTGGCCCCTATGTGTCTGAACAGATGTTGTGGGAACCTCATAATGAATGCAGATCCACGTCTGAAGTTTCATATCAGTCAGTTGTCACCAGGCTGAGAGGGATCATTGAGTTCTTATGCATGTAAGCTGTCCTGGTGCAAAGGATTGTGGGACTGGAGGCAGTCTTCAGAAGAAAAGAGAGATGGAGAGACAAGCGGGAGTGGAGGGGGGGGGGGGGTAGTGTTGTGCCTATTCGCTGTATGAAAGATTATGCTTGTGTTGAAGTATGACATGACCAGACAGAAGGATGAACGCAAGAGCAACACTGACTGATTGAAAGGATGTAAAAAAAGAAAAAAGATTATGGCTAGAGTGCTAGTATACTTGCTGAAAACTTACAGCAGTGTCAGAAATTATCCAGGGCTTGAGGCATAAATGACTCTGAACATGCTAAAATGTTCTGATGTGTACAATGTATTGAATTCCTCTATTCTTATCCGTTCTCTTTAATGTATTTCTTCATATCATTCTAATTATTTATACTGTATACATGGGTTTAGTGGGTCTTATTTATATTTTTAATTTATTGTTGGTAGACTACTTAACAGCTGATTAATAACCATCATTTTCCAAATGTATTTTAATTAAATTATTAATTTGAAGAATTTAATGTAAGCTATTGTTTTTATGGTTTGAAAGAATATTAAAGGTAAAGAAAATTAAAAATCTACTGTATCGACCATTAAACTGAATTTAACTGAACTGATAACTTCAATTCAGTCAAACAAACTGAATTGAAGAAAACGACTTGACTGGATTTAGAAAGAAGTGATTTGAAGTTGGTTCAATTAACTGAACTAAACTAAATTATACTAAATTGTATTGAAATTACCTGACCCCAAAGAAAAATGATTTAAACTGAACTAAAGTGAACTGAATTGTGCTGAACTAAAATAAAATGAACTAAACTGAACAGAACTAATTGAACTAAACTAAATTATACTGAACTGAATTGAATTGAACTGAAAAGACCTCAGTATGAACTGAACTGTCCAAAATTATTCTGAACTCAGCTGAATATAAATTAATTTAAATGCATGGAACTACAGTCAACTAAATTCTACTGAACTCAATTTATTTATGACCTGACCTGTATCGAACTGAATAGAAATGAATCAAACTGAAGTGAACTGTTGAAATAAATCGTACTGAATTATTGAACTGACTTGACCTGAAAAGAATTGAATTGAACTTAATTGAATTGAAGCTAAATTATGACCTGAACAGAAATGACCAGGACTTTTGACTACATTGAATGAAATTATACTGAACTAAATTGTTTTTATGGTTTAACCCTAAAAGAGGCAATGTATCCTGGGGGATACAAACATTTGAAAGTGTAGTCTTTTATTTTGAAAGGGTGTTTGTTGTGAATATTTAGATGAGGTATTTTTTCTTTCTATACATTCTTTGTTTAGCTCACAGGAAGCATTTAAAACTGCATGACCGCCTGTAGTGGGAAATCTACAGCTAAATCTATTAATCTTCAGCATTAGCTTATTAGGTTTACATTGAAATTTGATGAATTAAATGCTTACATTTTTTGTAATCAGTCTCTAAGTGTTTGTATCTCAGGGGATACGGCGCTCTTTTAGGGGTATACATCAAGATATAAAAACATATACATAGACTTAGACAACATATACAAGATCTGACAATCAAGGTTCCATATTTGGTAACTGTTTTGTAATAGAAGTGACATTGTGACAGAAAACTGCATCAAAAAAATCAATAGAGTTTGGGTGTAACCCAGTGGATATTTTTGGTATAGTGCCCAAACAAAATCTCACAGGAACCACTATTGTTGTGATATCAACTTCAAATTTGGAACACAACTTGGTTAGACATATGGCTTTGAATTCATAGACATTTTAGAGTTCAACATATTTTATAAAATACTTATTTCATATAAAATAAAATAAAAATAGTATATTACATTATCTTTATTGTAAACTTAAACTTCTATAACTTTTTTATACTTTCGTTTTTTTAAAATGCTTTCACTTCAGCAATAATCTGCTATTTGTCTTCATTAAAAAGAGACCAACCTTAGGTCTGTATTCCAAAGCGTTCAGGAATTACAGCCATGCTGTAACAAGCATTGATAAACAGGTGTTCTGTTTTCAGTTAATTTATATAAATAAAAAATAAGAGTCAAGTTTAAAAAAATAATAATAATGAAATTGTATTAGTTGAGTTCCAATAAGATAGAAAATAGAAATAAATTAATTTTCTGATGTCACTTTATGGTCTTGCCCTTTTTAGGGTTAAACTCTTAAGTTGGCTCAACTTTGTTTTTTGTTTTTACAGTGTATTGAATTGAACTACAATGAACTGAAATGGGCTGTGTTTCTCGATAACGATTGATCTTAGCGCTTAAGAGCATTTTGTATGAGTCATTTTACGAAAGTTTGTTTTGTTTCACGTGCCTTACCCAAAAATGCACTTAACACAATCGCAGGTAGCCCTGCTTTAAGTGCTATACTTAGGAGTCGCTATCCATTTATCAAGTGCTGAATTGTCCATTTATGGAATGGCTCGTAATTGTAGTACATGCTCGTTTATTGAAATGTTAATGCTGCGTTCCAGACAGCTCGGATATAATATAATATAATTTAATTTAATATACAGTAGCTTAATATAATATAATAGTTATAAGTATAATATTAATCTACTATATACAATAATATTATATAACCTATATTTTATATATATATATATATATATATATATAGGACATTAATATTATGCTAATAGATTAATATTATAATATTTGTAGAGAGTTTTTTTCCGGGTCCAATACATGGCTGGTTTTCATGCACGTCAGCAAGTCATTGACAGATGTTTTTTGAGTTTATCCCTATTTTTCCCCAGTCTTTGAAGCATGTTTCCTACATTGCTTCTTTTATTCCTTTTTTTTATCAGTCATTTAATTTAGATGTGCATTTCTATTTTTTTATTTATTTATTTATTCCCCCATTTTAATTTCATTTATAAATTCATTTAAACAAAAAACAAAACATGAGTAATAAAGTGTACAATACAGTACAATCAAAAGCTGTAATCTGCCGACTGTCCTGCGGGTGACCTCATAATTCTTACGATGCACGTATGGATTTACAATTACTCCAGAGCACTCGTAGATCTACGAAGATTTTCAAGTACTACTTAAGTCACGATGGTTTTGGGATACAGCCTGCAAGTCTAAGATGATTTGTGCGATCGTTTTTACGATCAACTTAAGTTTACAATGCTTTTGGGAAATACAGCCCTGACCTGTACCGAAATGAATAGAAATGAACTGAACTGAATTGAATTAAGTTAAATTATGCTGAACTAATTTGAAAAGAAATGAACTGAACTTCAGAAAACTAAACTGAACTATAAATTTACAATGAACTAAATTGAAATGAACTCGACACAGGCAGAAATCCTTGGATTTACTAGGAAACACAAGCAGAATCTCGTGTTTAAGTCAAGAGAGTGAGAAACAAGCAGCACAACAAGGTCAGTGTGACATCACCTATTTACATGTTAACAGACTCACTGTGTGCTTCAGACTGAGTCCACTAACTTATTTTGATCTCTGATTGTATCTGAGGTTGTAAGAGCAAAACGATCTCTAAGACAGAGGGAGCAGGCAGAATATTAAAGAGATGCATGTCACCCGCCTGTGCCTTAAAGTTGAATCCCTCATTCAGCTCCAGCGGGTGAAATCAGAGATACACCGCCAGGACAGGAGGAGAGAAGATGCCAACGGGAGAATAAAAGCACACTGAGACACAAACAGACAGACAGAAATAGTGAGACAGAAAGAAATGGACAATAAAGGAAGCGAGAGAGATTCGGGGATAGTTAGAAAAAAGAAAAAAAAATTGAGGAGGGAAGATTTTGGAGGTTGGAAAGAGGGTGGATGGAAAGAAGAATCTAATGGTCAACTGGGACGTTTTGAGGGAAAACTGAAAAGAGACTCAGATCATGTTTCTTGAATAATCTATACATATTAATCATACTTATTAAGAATTTATAGCAGAGGTTCAGAACATGTGCCCTAGAGGAAATATGAAGTAAAATGAAATAATATGCCAGCAGAACTCAATACACTCGTGCTCATGCTCAGATTATACCTCATAAATTCACTCACTTGAACTTGATACCATCATTCATTTTAAAGAAATAGTTCATGTGTATATCATTCTAAACCTGTCAGGCTGCAAAAATGACAACAAATGGCCATACAATCAGCCCATACATTATAAAAATATCCTTTAAAAAAGATGGCGACTAGATTTCAGGTACTACATGATGGCATTTTGGTGACTATGTTTTACTATTTAAACCCAGTGTTTTAACAGTAATAGTATAGGTTTTATTCATGCACATACTTTCCATTAAGCATATACAGACTACCATTCAAAATTTGGGTTTGGTAAGATTATTATTATTTTTTTTATTTTTTTCTTCAGTGTCACATGATCCTTCAGAAATCAATCTAATATGCTGATTTGCTGCTCAAGAAAAATTTATTATTATTATTTTACTATTTATAATAATTATTATTATTACTAACTATTATTATTAATTTGTGTCAAAACTGTTGTGTTGCTTAATATTTTGTGGAAATTATGATTTTTCAAGGATTGTTTGATGAAAAGAAATATTTTGCAACATTAGAAACATCTTTACTGTCACTTTTGGCAAATTTAATGCATCCATGCAAAATAAAAGCATTCAAATTCTTTCAAAAATCATACTGACTCCTAGCTATTGAATGGTAGTGTATATAATTAGCTGAGGAGGACATGGCGGATCCTCTAATCATGCATCAGCTTGATGTATTCAGACTCATCTCACAAAATGGCCGCCCAGATCGGGCCGCCCCGCTCCTTACAGGTTCAGTCCCCTGTGTATTATTAATGACTGTATGTTTCAGGCTGGACAGAATCAGGTCTCATGGGTTCAAGGGGGGCTGTGTAATGCCCAGAGGATGGCTTGGGAGAGATAGAGGGTGATGGATGGATGGGAAAGAGGGAGCAGAGAATGGAGAAGAGGGAGGAGGAGGCGCTGATGGTGACGGTGAGGGTGACTAGCAGCACCCACCAGATCCTCTTTGCTTTCTGTCTTATCCCCATTTTCATCTCCCACTTTCCATAAATAGGGTACACTGTGGTGTGCCATTATGTTTTTTTTAGTATAAAACCCATATATGTTAGATAAATATTGTCTAACATACAGTGGAATTGATGCTATAGCATGAAGAGCATTATATCTATTTGTGTCCCACATTTTGCAAGCAACACTGTTACCACTTTTTCTCCTTTTACAAAAAAGTAATTCTTTAAAAGAATGCCACACAATAAGTATCATCATTTGTGTACTTCTTTGGGGAAAATTAGTAGATGAGAAAATGATCTCATTTCAGTTCTATACAAATTTTGATCAGGTTCAGCCATTCAACCCTGTTTCCCAGGTTATTGTAGCTACTGACTGAGAGTTTAATTCATACTTTAAATACAATTGCAAGGCTGTAACTTGTGTTCTGCAGCAGTTTATTTATTGTATAATTCTATATAAATGTGATATCTTTTTTTTTTTTTGATGCTAACTGGAAAATGTACAGTAAGTTACCCCCCCCCCCCCCATTTCATTTTAAACCTGAATGACTTTTTCGAAACAATTTGAAGAAACCAAACGACATTGGACCCCATTGACTTCCACTTTTTGGACAAAAAAATAAAAATAATAATAATAAAATAAAATAAAAATCTTTGGTTTGGAACAACATGAGGGTTTTAATGATGACTTTATTTTATTTTAAAATAAATTAATTAATTTTTTGAGTGAACTATCCCTTTAAGAGATCCAGACAAAATATCACTCCCATTACACACAGAGAAATTATATGCAGAGGATTAAGTGACTTCTCTTTTTCTTTTATATTATATTCTGTCAGTTGATTGATTTGTTTCATCTCTGTGTTTGACATTCTCACTTTTTCACACAGAATCATGTATTTAGCCTTTTATAAGTTCAGTCCTGTATGTTGAGCCATCTACTTCAATCCTGTTCTGTGACAGCTTTCACTTACTCTTCATGAAAAGAAAATGTTCCATGTCTGAATCTGTATCTTTCTTACTCTCATTCTGTCTGTTGTGTTTTGTCTGCTACCTAACTCAGTGCCTGTCTCTTTCTGTCTGTTTTCCTGAGTGAAAATGAGCTTCTGTCTTCAGGTGTTGATTAATGTGTGACCTGCAGCTCCTGACAATAAATACTCCCTCTGCTACAAGATCTGCCATCCTTCTGACTGACCATAGCCCTTTCATTTGAAATACATATTCACTTATTTTTGTTTGAAGATAGAGACATAGAGAAATGGAAAGTTTGGGGTCAGGGAACGTGTAGTTGAAGGGATGGTTGTGGCCTACTTATATTACATTATCAATTTTGCTTCATTGTCCATTGACAATAATGTAGAGATATATGAAGCACAGCTCTCACAGACGGCACTTTCCAACCAAGCAGCTTTACTGTGTGGTTTTTAGGGGTGGGCGTATCGATCTTAATATATCCACACTGAGGTGTCGAGGTTGTGGGGAAAACCTTTCTCGGCCCGCCTCTTCGTCCCCTCATCGGATTACTAAGGTAATGTGATGGGGACGAGTGAGCGCGGTTAAAGAGCGATGGCGCGTGTGGAACAAACGCTCGCAAGCTATCTGTCCCCCGACGCGGCATCGTCTATGCGCCGCTGCGCTCTTCGTCGACGCTTGTGGGCAAGGGGTACGGGGTAGCAGGTCAGGTGGCTCGTGTCTGCACACCATGGCGGTGTTGCAGGTGCACCAGGCTGACCTGCTCAAGGAGTTAGATGAGGGCGAGGGATTTAGTGCGGAGGATATTACCGAACTCCACAAAACCGCTGATTTGTCGTGGTGGAGAGGAATCTCTGGTTGACCCTGTCGGACATCAAGGACCGTAACAGGGTCTTCCTCCTGGACGCCCCGCTGTCGCCTTCTGGCCTTTTCGGTGACGCTCTTGACTCCGTCGTCAACAGGCACCAGGAGGGAGGCAGGCGGTGGCATTCCAACGGTTTCTCCCTCGCCGCTCTCCAGCTCAGGGGGCTGCTGGGCGAGAGCAGCCCCTGCCACGCACTGACTCAGAAAGAGAGTGTCCCCGCCCGAAAACTTCACATGGAAGTTTTGGGGTTAAGACTGAACGCCAAGAAGAGTGTGCTTTCTCCATCACAGAGAACCACTTATCTTGGTGTGGTGTGGGATTCGACCACGATGCAGGCACGTATGTCTCCTGCTCGGATCGAGTCGATCCTCACGGAAGTCAAGCTCTGAAACACTTTCTCCCAGACCTAAGAGATCACCATGTGTTGGTGCGCACCGACAACACAGCGTTGGTCTCTTATATCAACCACAAAGGAGATTTGCGGTTGAGCCCCCTGAACAGGCTGGCGCACCAAATCCTTGTGTGGTCCCAGGGCAAATTCTGGCTGGGCCGAGTATGATTCTTGGACCTGATTTCTCTCCTCGATGGCTTCCCGTCAGGAGAGATCTCCTCTCACAGGCAGGAGGCACCCTTGTGCACCCCTGCCTGGAGTTATGGGAGCTGTGGGTGTGGCCCCTGAAGAGGCACAGCTCATAGCTTCCGGTCTCTCAACCGAGGTTGTTGAGACCATCCTCCAATCCAGAGCTCCCTCAATGAGGAAACTGTACGCCCTGAAGTGGAGACTCTTCACTTCATGGTGCGGAGATCGACCCAGTTAACTGCCCGGTTGGTACAGTGCTGGAATTCCTGCAGGCTCGACTCTCCGCAGGGTTAACCCACTCCACCTTGAAGGTTTATGTGGCGGCGATTTCGGCCTACCACGCCTCTCTTGGTGGACAGTCGGTGGGTAGACACCCCCTAGTTACACGTTTCCTCCATGGTGCACTGAGGCTAAGGCCCCCAGTACAGTCCCGGATTCCTCCTTGGGACCTGGCTGTGGTATTGGATGCTCTCTGTAGGCCTCCCTTCGAGCCTATTGAGGAGATCTCTGATTGCCATCTTACCCTGAGGACTGTGTTTCTTCTGGCGAGTTCTTCTCTGAAGAGAATGGTGGATCTGCAGGCCCTGTCAGTGGCCCCTACTCACTTGGACTTTGCGCACGGCATGGCCAAAGCCATTTTGTACCCTCGTGCAGGGTACATCTCCAAAGTTCCTTCTGTCATACGTACATACGTCCACAGAGCTGCCCTGTGGAGAAGGGTGGACCAACTGCTGATTTGCTATGGTCCCCCTAAGAGAGGTCTTCCTGCTTCCAAGCAGACTCTCAGACGGTGGATTGTGGATGCCATCAACATTTCCTACGAGTCCTCTGACCTCCCCTCGCCAATGGCAGTCAGGGCCCATTCCACTAGGAGTGTGGTGGCCTCCAAGGCCTTCCTCGCAGGTGTCCCAATACAGGACATCTGCAACGCTGCGGGATGGTCTACGCCCCTGACTTTTGTCAGGTTCTACAGCTTGGACATGCGGGCCACTCCAGGCTCTCCCGTCCTCTCACACTAGATGTGTGCTCCGCAGGGATATATACTGGGCAGGGACTTGGAAGTCTGGCAGCACGGATATCTCGTTCCCCAAAGCGTCTTCGGACACAGCTTGAGTTCCTGAAGAGGAACGTCTTAGGTTACGTATGTAACCCCAGTTCCTCGAGGGAACGAGACGCTGCGGCTCGATGCCACACTTCCGGCATCCCTGCGAGCGCTTGCTTCATTCCAGAGGCTGACGCCAGTTTCATCCCGCACGTGCTTTTGTACCAGCTGGTCATTACGTCACCTCCCCGTGACGTCTCGCCCATCCATTGGACAGATTTCACTTGTATTCAGAGCCGGTTACGCTGAAGGCATTCCCCAACGCGTCTTCGGACGCAGTGTCTCGTTCTCTCGAGGAACTGGGGTTAACATGCGTAACCTAAGACATTTTTTTATTAATCTTTGCAAATCGCCTTTCCTAATAACGTGCTAGTTAGCCAGTTTCATGGCTAAAGTAAACAGTACTGCTCCTCACCCCACGGAAGAGAGGGCCGGGGTCAGCAGAGCTCATTAGCATTTAAAGCAACATGGACTAAAAAACAGCTTGCTGAAAACAGAGCTGATTTTGACAGGGTAAAAAAGGTGTTTTTTACACTACCATTGACGAATTTTAACGAAAGTATGTTATAAACTTTTCATTAAGACCCTAAAGAATCATATCAACTTGTAGAAAATGGGCATCCGATGACCCCTTTAATTCCACTGGAATAGGGGACCTACTTGCAGGTCGTCCATAAAAGTCCTTTGTCAGGTGATTTTCGGTCGTCCTTGTTTTCGTTTGCCTTGTGCAGGCAGTATCACTGTCTTGAGTAACTAATGGTCAGGAAGGCGTAAGATGTGTCCAGCAAAACAAAAATAGTGTTCTGTGACTTCACAGAGAGGGTATACTTCCACATTGGAAATATGGTCACTGTAAGTGATCTTGAGGACAAGTCTCAGACATCAGAGATGGAAAACAAACAACTTTCGAGAGATGGTTTCCGTCATTTTCCAGGTTTGGCACACGTAGGTTGTGGTCGGCACAACGATTGTGACCAGGATTGTGACTGGGAGCCACAGTTTGATCTGCAAGGAGAGGGAAGGCGAGTTCCAGGACGAAGTTGTCAGAACGTGGCAGACTCTTTAAGTCCCCATCCAAGGAGACGATGCTGTTAAGATAAGTGAAGTTTGCCACTTCCTCCACCTGTTGTCCACCGACGGTAATCGTGAATCTTGAGTTTGGGTAACTGATGTGGATGATTTTGGTCCTCTGCCCATTGATTCTGCTTGATTTTCTCATAGTGAGATCTCAGTTTGGGTCGGCCAAAAATGACGATATTATGAGAAATTCGAGATCGGCAAGGAAGAGGTTGCCACCTGTCCTGGGTATGTTGATGGAGTGGGGGCCGACGAAGTTGATGACGAGGAAGTATAGAATTGGCGAAAGTACGCAACCTGGTCGTACGTGAAGAAAACCGTTACCATTTCTTCTATCTGTATGCAGCATCAAAAGCCTTGGTACAGGTTGTGAAAAATGTCAATAAATAGAGATGTCGGTGTCATTTCCTTGATATCATTTGTGTATTTAAGACCTGGTTTTCCAGTGTTTCATTGTTAAAGGGGTCATCGGATGCGACAAGCACTTTTACAAGCTGTTTGAACTGAAATGTGTGTTGGCAGTGTGTGCACAACCACCCTATAATGATAAAGATCCACCCAGTGTTTTTTTTTAAATCACGTTAAATAATTTCTCCTTTCTCAAATAGAGCTGATCTCAGATGCCTGTCTGTGTGACGTCACACAGACCCAGGCCCCTCCCACGATTGTTTTATGGACAGTAGTGTTTCAGCACAGACTGGACTGGTGTCTTACCTTAGACCCGCCCTGAGTGATCTGTCATCAGGCCGCCATTGTTCCACCACCAGAGCAGGTGTAGACAAGAATGTCTCCTATAAGCGATTGAGGTGTTTTGTTGTTGGATGTAATAATGAACATAGTAGTTGTCATTTACTCCCGACATCTGAGCCGCTGAAGACGCAGTGGATTACATTTGTTTCTGAAGGGAATGCGATGTGATCCAGCTTCATCTTTGCAATCTTTGCAAATCGCCTTTCCTGATAACATGCTAGTTAGCAAGTTTCACGATGAAAGTTTACTGTCTCTCAGAGGGTGGCTCAGAAGAGAGGGGTGGGGTGAGCAGAGCACATTTGCATTTAAAGCGGCATGCAAGAAAACAGCTTGCTCTGAAAAGAGCTGTTTTTTCAGGGTAAAAACGGTGTTGTTTTACACTACAATTGAGAAATTTTAATCAAACTATGTTACAGACTTTTCATTAAGACCCTAAAGAATCATATCAACTTCTGGAAAATGGGCATCCGATGACCCCTTTAATTGTTAGATGTGTATACTATGTGTATACTATTTCGTGCGTTTCCTGTTCCTTGTTCTGTTTTATTTGCTCTTTTTATTAAACTCATGGACTTAGATCCATGTCTCTGCCTACCATCCTTTGCTTCCTGCATTATAAATGTATTCATTTTCTCAAATATTAAATAATGTCGCATTATGTGGTATAAATAATGTCTTCTGGTGGTCTTTGTTGGTGGTAAATAGTGTTACGCTCAGACTTGTCAAACATCCATGATTTTCCATAATTTGCATTTTCACTTTGACTTTTAGAAATAAGTCAAGTCAAGTCAAGTCTGCTTTATTGTCAATTCTTCCACATGTACAGCACATACATACAGAGAATTGAAATTGCGTTACCCTCAGACCCTTGGTGTAAACAGTTAACATTAAACAAGTTCAAATACAGATAATACGGTTTAAACATATGTACATACAACTCTATAGCTATACAAGTAAGGACATTGTAGAAAAAAAATAAAGAAATAGATAAAGTGGCATAAGGCGCATGGCAGATAAACCAGTTAAATAAAAACAAAACTGTGCAGATATATTTGTAGTGCAAAAAGAGCTTATAAGACATTATAAAGATGTTTTGTTTGCACATGTATGCCAAGATTTGTCTCACAATGTAAGGTCTCTGGTAATCACAATTAAATAAATCAGGCCTGTGAGTGTTTACTCTCATAGTTTACACAAGCTAGCATTGCATTTCATCATGCTCTCACACAAGCGTAATACACAGTAAAGGGTTTTGTTATACTACTCTGCAGCAGAGAGCCATAAAAGTGTGTTTTGATTAATCTTTCTGCTCATTGCGGTAGCCAGAACAAAGTGTGCGTGTAATTAAAAGAGCATTGTTTACACAGAAGCATGCAGCGCTAGTTATTTTAATTAGTGCGTTCACAGACAAAAGTACTCTGTAAGAGCACCCTGAAGATATGAAAGCACGCCGTTTTTCCATATTCGTCCTGCCTACTAATCCATCTGTCGTTTCTTTAGTATGATAGATTGACATTTTTAAACCTGGTGGGAATGTTGTCTGCTGAACATATGGGCTACATATAGTTTTTGCTTCAGAATTAAACTGGTTTCTGTCGAGATGGTGACAATAAAATGTTTTCGCTGCACAGATCCAGCCAGGAGAGGCCTTCACTGTGTACCACACCAGCCCAACGCTGTCCAGCTTATGCAAGCCAGTGGTGCTTTGGACCCAGCAGGACGTGTGTAAGTGGCTGAAGAAGCACTGTCCACACAACTACCTGACTTATGTGGAGGCCTTCTCTCACCACGCCATCACAGGTACAGCACCGCTATCTCTGTTACACAGCACACTGGAAATACAGTGCCAGGGACTTTCAGAATTGTGTATTCTAGGCTTGGAAACATCATTAAAACTGGTCTAGACTTGATATTGTTCATGTGATGAATAAAACTTAGTCAGAGTGAAGGAATCATTCTTTTGACTCTTTTTTTTTATTCAAATGGTCGAGCCCGTTCACAAATCTGCCTGAAGATCTATTGGCAAATCGTGTTATTTTACTATCATTGAAATACTATAGTTTTTATTCATATTTTGAATTTACATTTTAAATTTAAAATTTTAGTAGTTTAATTTTGTATTTTTTGTCATCTTTATTCGGTTTTTTTATATATTTTTTTATATATCTCTCTTTTTACTTGAAATAAAGCACGTTAACTAAATAAAAAATATAAAAATATATGCACGTATATATATTTATTTCAGCTAGTTTTCAAGGCAACATTTCTCATTTTTAATTTCGTTTAACTTGATCTACTAAAATAACTAGAAATAAAACTAAAATAAAAATTAAAAGAAACTATATACGCATATTTAAAAACATCAAAAACTACTAAAAATGACAAAACACAAAATTAATAAAACTTTAAAGTTAACATGAAAGTAGAAAAATCTAAAAATAAAATCAAATTCAAAATATTACCAAAAAAATCCAATAGTATCTCAATTATACTAAATAACACTGATTTGAGTTAACCTTTATTTTATAGAGAAAACACTATTTTATGTTTTAGTTTTATATGAAGCAAAATTATTTTTAAATGTGATTATGCAGTAATTCTTTTATAAAGCTGTAGGATAATCATAGATCTGCCAAGCCTGACTGTGGTCTGTCAGAGGAACAGCTTTGGCAGATCACATCCTCTAACTACCACACTCTCATCCAACTCCCAGAGCTGTGTGCACCGAGTTCTCTCACTAATGGACAATTATACACCCTAATGTTGAGCCATTTGTCACAACACAGTCATTTCCATGACGCCTCGCCATCTAGGGGTCACCAGAGAGGTGCTTCCAAGTAATAAAGTCATTTTACACTGCCATTCGTGCGTTTGTTTCTGGAAATTTAGCAGTGGAGAGGAGCTGAGACTAAATGGATTTACTAAAGGTGGACATTCAGCTTTTGTTATTTGTGGGATTTGTAATATTTGGCAGGCAGAGGATGTGATGTTATGAGTAAAGCATTTGAATCACGACACCCCATTCAATGTCATATAAGTGTCAAGCCATATGAGTCATGTGACGTCTTCTAGCCAATCAGGGAAGAGTTGTGCCTTGGGAGAGATTTGATTATAGCTGGATGGTTTTAATTGGGGTCAATGACATATAACATGTCCACGATAAAAAACAAAATCTAGTTTAAAATGCATGTGGTACATTATATGTGTTCATGTTGGGTTTATATGATCTTGAAATGCTTTTATACCATTTTCAAGAAAAGCTGAATTTTCTTGAAAAGCAACAGGATATTTTTTTTTTTTTGACTGCATATAAGTGAACACATTTTAAACTTTTGTTTGTTTTTTTGTTTCATATATATATATATAAACGTGTGTGTGTGTGTGTGTGTGTGTGTGTGTGTGTGTGTGAATTTTCGATTGATATTTGACATTTTACAACCTGAACTAACCTTATTAAACTAGTTAGACTAGTTATTAAAAGTCAAGTTTCTGATGTTTCTATGTGTAGGTCTGCAGAGGTCCTTTATAATTTATTATTTATAGAGGTCCTTTATAATAATAATTTATCATTTTTGTCCCCCATGTATGTTTCTGCATGTTGGTTGCTTAGAACTAAAGATTTTATGCTCGTTTTTCAGTTATTTTACATTTGGATAGTTGGATCATCCTTGCATGTTTACGTTTTTTTTTTTTTTTCAATTAAGAATTTTTTTAATTAAATTCGAATTTTAAAAATGTCAATTAAAGAGGTGTATTCATGTCATTGCAAGTATGAATTTAATTTAAAAAAATTTTTGATAAAAGTAATAGATCCTGACCGATCCATTGCCATTTCTTGATTTTAAGCATTCAAAATTCAAGAATAATCAGTATTTTATATACGTATGCGTATATGTATATTGAGTGTTTACAGCAGTGGCTTGAACAAATAATAAGTTATGCTCATTTTCTATTCTAACAACAGAAATCAATTGTGATCTAATGTTTTTGTGCAGTTCCGGTGCTTTACTTCAGATGTTTTAGGGTTATGTGTATGCAAGCCGTGGATCTTTCTGTCCTTCAGTGATGGTTGAACACAAGCACTCATTTTAGCAGCATTACATTTAGTTAGGTGGAGTGACAAATGTCTGCCCCCTCCAAATGCCCCTTTAAGTAATTCATCCGGGCACCGACACCGACTAGAGGCTTTATTCTATTATCTGCGCTATTATTTATTGCTTCATTTATCAAGCCTCATTCTCAGATGGTGTGTGTCTGTAAGTGGGTGTTTGCGTGTGTCATTTTTCCTGGGTCATTGGCACTGTAGCTTGAAGCACTGTTACACACACCGCTGTAAAACACTGTAAGACACTGTCTCATGTCAGACAAGACCGTTGCTTGCTTCAGGCACAGAGTGCTTCTGCTCCAACACAGGTATTGGTCTTTTGAGTCAGATAACAGCTGCAAGTGTGAATTGCTTTGGACTGTGCCCACACGAATTACTAGTGCAGCATCTTAAAATGCATCATAAAGAGCCCATGAAATCAAAATTGCAGTTTGATAGCTGTATGTCAGTGCCTGTTAACTTAAAGGTAATCTAGTGTAATCTAGTGTGTGTGTGTGTATATATATATAAATATATATAATTGTCTATATTTCTGCATAAATGTGACTGTTACGTGTTAGTTCCTGTTTGCCCTGATTTGGTTTGATTCCTGTTCTTATTAGTTAATTATCGTTCAGTCTGTTCACCTGAGTTTAGTAATAATCTCGTTTGCTCCTTTGATTTGCCTGTCCTTATAAGCCTTCATTTTCTAGAGTTTTTTGGTCCTGTCTAAACGTCGTTTAAAGTGGTTGTGTTTTCCCTATTTTCCTTTGTGGATATATTAAAGACTCTGTTTGTCTCCTTTGTGCTCCTTCAAACTCCTCGCCTCGGCAACCTGTGGCAATGACCCAAAACATCATCAGATTTTCATAAGTCCTGAAAATAGACAAAGAAAACCGAATCAAACAAGTGAAAGAAAAATATTTTCTTTGTCATTTATTTATTGAGAAAAAGGATCTAGTGTTACATATCTGTGCATTGTAAAAGTATGTGAATCTTTGCTTTCAGTATCTGGTGTGACCCCCTTTTGCTGCAGTAACTGAAGGTAAAGTTTCTTGTAAATGCTGATCAGTCCTACACAATAACATGTAGGAGTTTTAGCCCATTCCTTAGTGCAGAACCACTTAAACTCTGTGATGTTGGTGGGTTTCCTCCTATGAAGTGCTTGCTTAGGTCCTGCCCTGATGTTTTCCTTTAGAATTTGCTGGTATAATTCAGAATTCATTGTTCCATCAATGATGGCAGGCTGTCCTGACCAAGATGCAGCAAAGCAGACCCAAGCCATGATACTACCACCATCATGTTTCACAGATGGGATAAGATTCTTCAGCTGGAAAGCAGTGTGTTCTTTTCTCTGAACATAATAACTTCTCATTTAAACCAATAAGTTCTATTTTGGTTTCATCCATCCATTAAACCTTTCTCCAATAGTCCTCTGGCTTGTCCACATGATCTTTAGCAAGCAATTTTCTTTTTTCTTCTTGCAATTCTGCCATTAACATTAGCCAATGTGAGAAAGGCCTTTAGTTGCTTAGAAGTTACTCTGGGAAGTTTTGCAACCTCGCAGACTATTACACGTTCTGCTTTGGAGTGATCTTTGTTGGTCGACCACTTCTCGGGAAGGTAACAGTGGTCTTGAATCTGTGGATTTGTGGAGTCCAAACTCTTTAGATATGGTTTTGTAAACTTTTCTAGCCTGATGAGCAACATCAGCTCTTTTTCTGAGTAAAAAGAAAAACATCAACTAATTTTTTTGAATAAAACAGGTCACGTACTGACATTGATAGTCATTGCACTGACTGAAAACACCTCTGCACAGATGGACTCTAATTTCACCTTTAAATTAACTGCTAATCCAAGAGATTCTCATACTTTTGCCAATCACGGATATGCAATATTGGATCATTTTCCTGAATAAATAAATGACAAAGAAAATATTTTTCTCTCACTTGTTTGATTCGGTTCTCTTTGTCTACTTTCATGACTTGTGCGAAAATCTGATTATGTTTTGGGTCATAATTATACAGAAATATAGAAAATTCTAAAGGGTTCACAAACTTTCATTCAGAATATATATACACACACACACACATTTCTTCAATAATGAGTATGTTTTTAATTCTTGAAATAAAATTCATTTTGATTCATCTTTGTGGCATAAAGTTAAAAATGTCTAGTTATTAAACTGCCTTCCAAAGAAAACCTTGAGTAATAAATTTGTCCACCAAATCAAAGTCATGTGGTTAAATTATATGTGCATTATAGAAGAAAGTAAAGGCCTTCGTGACTGTGTGTAAAGGTAAAAAAAAAAAAAAAAGATCTTAAAAATCAGATAATTTTATATTTTTTCTGACAATGCAATGTTAGTTCAGTTTGCCAAAAAAAAAAAATTAAAGGTATTTAAAAAAAAAAAAAAAAAGTCCCCAATCTGCATGTACACTGTGTACTTTTGATATGGCGTATGATTTTTAAAGTAGATTTTAAAAATATTTTTTATTTTCTTACCTTGTCATTGACCTAGTAGCAAATCACAATTTTGACACTTTCAGTCATTATTTTTTCTTCAAAATGTTAACAAAAAAATCTAATAGTATCTCAATTATACTAAATAACACTGATTTGAGTTAACCTTTATTTTATAGCGAAAACACTATTTTATGTTTTAGTTTTATATGAAGCAAAATTATTTTTAAATGTGATTATGCAGTAATTATTTTATAAAGCTGTAGGATAATCATAGATCCGCCAAGCCTGACTGTGGTCTGTCAGAGGAACAGCTTTGGCAGATCACATCCTCTAACTACCACACTCTCATCTTTTTTGGTCATAAATGTAAGATAAATCGAAATAACCAAGTGTACTTTTTAAGACCAACTATTTGAAACCATTTTTCTTTCACCTCTTTACTCCAGCTCATCTTGTTTTTGACAGCACCTCTATCACTATCCTGAGGGTGTTATTTGGGAGCACATTAAACCGTCTGCAGGGAATTCATTTCTGCTCTGTTCACCTGTGCTATCTGTGATACACAAAAGCCTCAGACAAACAGCAATCCTGGATAAAGTGTTTCTGGAGGGCTGAATTCAAAAGCACTGAATTAGTGTGTGTGTGTGTGTGTATATACTAAAAATGTTGTGCACAATGGAAGCACCATATCAAGATGAAAAATACATGCATCTTACGAAAAAGCCCACAATAGTCCAAATATCAACCTCAAGAAGCACCTCTGGCTAGTTACGGACGTTTCCATTATCAGCGTTATTAGCATCACCCATGCTCTAATTGTTCCTTCCAGCCTGCTGTGAGTGACTGGGAAGCGAATGCAATCCCCACAGCCATGTGTGAATTCCTGGAGCTGAAAACTGGGTCAGTGTTTGGCCCATGACTGTCCTCTAAAGCCCCAGGGGCAACTGGAGGTTGCTCCATCACAGCGCTCTGGGTCACTGGAGCATCTCTGTCCGATAATCCCCCATGAGCTCCTAGATGTTAAATACACTAGCAATTGGTTTAACAGCCTATACATCAGGCTTAACAGGATATACTTCATTCACTGATGCTTTTTAGCATGAAGATGGATGAATGGAGAGCGCAGTTTGGAAAGATTGTTACATTAGCTTGAAGAATATGAATTTGTACTCAATTTATTCTGAATTCGATGGTTTGATTTTGGCAAACGAGAACAAGAGTATTGATATAATGAATATGATAATGCACAGAAATTTTGTTTAGCCTTCCTGGTTTGGGCATGGCATGGACATAGATGTATACAGTATAATGTAGTGTAGCCTGTTTTTATACAGTATATGCATTTTTACTACCCCAAAAAATAGACTATCAAATTTACAGTAAAAATAAACGGCAACTGTGGTTGCCAAAAATTTGGTGTAGAAAATATGGTGAAAATGTTTCAGGTGTTACAGGTGTTGGTGCTTGTACATTTTACAAATTATATTTCATTAAGTGTTATAATGTTTATATACTGATCTGTCTGAACTACCAACATCGAATTTGTACATTAAAATGTACTGATAACCACCGTAATAATACAGGTGGTAAAATAGACAGCCACGTGATGTTCCAGTTCTTAGTAAGTGGTTTGTCCACAAAACGTGCAATATTTGTATATAAATGATTCATACAGTAACACATGCCCCAAATAATGCAATAAAAAAAATAACTAAATCAGAAAACGTAACCCAAAAATAAGAAACAAATCTAATAAAATATAACCTAATTTTGTTATGTGTCATGCTCTTACTTTTTTGACCATAAAGTATACTGTAATTGTTTTTTACTTTCAAAAACTATAAATTGGAGAGTATTTTAAAGTAAAATTACATATGATGCAATATTAAACCAGTATTTTAAGGTGTCATTTTTAGTTTCCCCCCCCCCCTTTTTCAGTGTGACTGCAACGGGGCGAACAAGACGTGAGATGTATGGATCCATGTGCAGAGCGTTATTCAAAGGCGTGGTCACAAACAGGCATGGTTGAGTAAACAGCAAACAGACATGAATGAGGCAAGACAAAGAGTATTCCTAGGACAAGCGAGAATCGGCGAACAATATCCAACTGGGTAAGGCAGAGAGATAATCCAGGTACAAGAGCAATAGTCCAAGCGAGGTGCAAATAGAGTCCGAATGGCAAGGCAAAGAGTTAATCCAGGAAACACGGTCAAGAATCAAAACACAAGAAAACAGGCAAGGCAAGACTATAACAACTGAGTGGGCTCCGTAGAGTAGCTATCACCAGGAGAGTGATGCACGCTATACAATAATCGGCAATCTGACTGAGGAAGTCCATGGCTTAAGTAAGGCGTGTGATAGGAATCAGCTGTGTGATCAGTACAATCAGCTGTGTGTGTTTGTGTTGTCAGTGCAATGGATGATGGGAATTGTAGTCCAGAGTGATGTGCAACAGTTAGTGTAGTGCAAGAGTCAATGTGGTAGGCGAGTGATCTCTGGTGGTGAGTGAACAGAAGTTCATAGACCAGATTCGTGACAGTGACAATGCCTATTTACTATGAATAAATAGATAAATATTAACATTTCTTAAACCTTTGGGATGATAAACCATATATCAGTGGTCCCATTGACGCTAGATCAATCACATTTATAAAAACTGTTTGATGTCCTCCAAAAGACGTGATATCAATCTTTGAGCCAATTTGATAAATGCTTCTCTCATTTAGCATATATTAATATGTTGTTTATTTGTGTGTTACATGATTCGTCAAGTGTGGCGCATCCATATATATCACATAAAGGAGACGAGCAACTTGATAATAGAGAGAGCTGCAGTCACAAGTTGAGGATATCCCAGCACATTCATTTAGTTTGAGCCAATGCAATTTAATAGCATGCAAATATGTTCAACAATCTCACTGAAATGTACTTTAAAAATCACCTTTCCAAAATGAAAAGGCACTTCCCATTTCCTCTTGAAGCTCTCTGATTTGTAAACTGTATATTATAGATATAGAGGCAAGGGACACAGCTTAATAAAGTGGTGTCTGGTGAATTACTGTGATTTACTGTAATATGCTGAGGATGGGCCATTTCTGTGTGGTGCTTTCAGGCCTCTTTTTTGTTCACTCTCTCATTCTATCTCTGTTTGGGGATTCACCTTGCGATTCCATTTAAGGGCTTTGTTCTTTATTGTTCAAACACACACACAAACACACACGTACAGAGATGTCCTCTCATACCGACTGCCCCTTTATCTCTTTAACCGTAGATATTTCTGTAAAATAGCTTCGGTTTTGCAGCTGATCTCGTCCACTGTACAGTAAAGCACATTAAAGACCCCATAAAATTGAAATTGCTTTTCGTGAAGAAAGCGTTTAGTCAGTGTCTATTAGCTTTGAGGTCATCTGTATGTTAGTGTACTCATAAAAGTTAGAAATCAAGTAAAGCTCTGGAAAAACAGACCAAAAATATTAATGACTGATCTCACACTCATGGGTGTATCCAATTTATTTATTTATTTTGTCCAGTAAAATGCTGTTTAAAATGATTAAAGTACTAATACCATCTGCCTTCGATAGAGTAGCAAGTAGCAAGTCATGGTTTGTCAGTGTGTGCAAACACTCAGACTTCACCTACTGTTCATTTTTTATAAGCGTCTTGTGTCACTGTGACGTAAAATAGACCAGCCATTCATTATGTCTGGACCAAGGACGGCTTATTACACTGGCCTGCCCTGGGCACCTGGACACAGATGTCTAACACCATCTGTACACTGAAAGCGTGCTGTGTGGTGTGACGCAACACAAAACAAGGAGATTGCGACGGTATAATCAACAAGTCTCTCTGCCTCGCAATTGTAGCATCATTGTGTACTTGCTGTATAGATAATCATCCTTGATTATTATGGCAACAGTCCAAGCTAATATGCATTGTTTGACACCCCCTGCTGGTCTGGAGCCCGGCAGGCCTGAATACAACCCAGACTCATTGGAAAAATCATGCCTGTGATGAAATTTCTGCAAAATAAAATTATTTTGCTTCTTGGACACTTTCGCGACACTATCAAAGTGAAATGTCCAAAGAATGGCACTAAAAGCACGTTCAGTTTTATTCAAGAGATTAACCAGAATCTGGCAACGATTTATGTTTGTTGTTATATCTATCTCAGCAGTTCAGAAGTTAAATGTCTAGTATTTGAAAATGCATTTGAAAATAATGTAGCATCTAGGGCTGCCAAATAAGATTAGAATTTGGAATATTCGTCAAATTTAAAGTAAAAAAACACGTTCTAATGCAAAAACATAGCATTCAAATTCTAGTAGTGTGTTAAGGCAGCCTATCAGTGGCAAACAAGATGCGATAATTATTTAAGTGCATTTTAATGTCTTGTTAGCCTATCCTGTTGAACCCACTAGATGTGGCACTGCTGTGTTGTTCATTGAAAATATTGCAGAAAAAAGAGAACATCAATTTGGAGACCTTGTTTATGTCAAAACTGAAACCAAGCTGTTCACACTAAAAGCATATTTTTCACATTTTCTATCACAGTTGAACTTACATTAATTTTACATGGTTTTCTGAACATGCAGTTCTCTTGTGTGAGACGCATGTTCAGAAAGCCATGTAAAATTAATGTAAGTTCAACTTTTAAAAACATGTCTCAAAACTTTATGGCGGGATTTTTTTCCCCATCCCACTGCTTCTCATGTTTTTAATTTAAAAAAGTACTCTGTATGTGAACATTATTTAAAATATTATTGTAAACATTATGCACTTTTTTCACAAGTAGTCATGTTATTTTATTGCTTTGAATAAATATGCATTAGCAATCATTTGCTCGATGCACCCTCTTGTGGCCTCAGGAGAGAAGCCAAAAGCCTTTTCCCTCTAACTAAAACTATGCCTTTTAAATTCAAATATAATTTGAATATTGATATTTAAGTACAAAATTCAAATTTAGTTTTTCGGCCATTTTGATAGCCCTATAGCATCTACACCGGGGGTGCCCAACCCTGTTCCTGGCGATCGACTGTCTTGCAAAATTTAGCTCCAACCCTAATCAAACACACCTGAAGCAACTAATTAAGGTCTTCAGGATCACGTGAAAATTAAAGGCAGGTGTTTTTGATTACAGTTGGAGCTAAACTTTGCAGGACAGTCGATCGCCAGGAACAGGGTTGGGCACCCCTGATCTACACTAAACCTAACCTATAGCATTAAAAAAAACAAAAAAAAAAACATGAGATAAAATCACATTTGCTGTAGCAACCAAGGCAATTTAGCTTGCTTTTACATGTTTTCAAGCTCTGTTATCATGACTTGTGATTCAGCAGACTTGTATTCGAGGACTCGTATCTCTGGACTCATAAATGTAATGCTGTACCGGGTGTGCTACTGAGCAAGTTTACTTCATCAGAAAAGCCACACAAATGGAGCTGATACGTGATGCAGACTTCAAAATATTTAAGTTTACAAATCATGCACTATGGTAAAAAGTAACTGCATGTAAATAGCTATTTATTAATCAATGACATGCCCTGTAATCATAATTTGTGAGAAAAGGAATAAAGTTGTTGGTGTTTTACTGCCAGTAGTGTTCATTGCAGATTGAAACAATGCAGTGAATTGTATGTATTGGTACATTTTTGCAAATACTTAGGTATCCACCTTTTTTCTGAGTAGCCGATGAGGGGCGCCACGAAGAATTCTAATTTCCATTTGGGTGCTTTCGTGTTCCGGTCTTCATAGAAATCCAAGTTAAAACGGGGTAAAAAAGATAGACTGAATTGAAACTTTTTCAACATAATTAAATATAAAAATGTGCATCGGTTTAACATTATATTATCGGCTCTGAAAATATATTAATTTGACTAGGAACACCAGAGACCAGAAATGTAAAGCATCTCTCCAGTCGGGCGAGACTTTCACTTTCAGAAAAAGGTGTATAGAGGCAAGTTTTTCCTATGAGCCTACAGTATGTTACCCAAATATCTACAGTATATAGGCCTTTAATCAAGCTTCCTGTTTAAATTAGAAATATGTCAGCAAATGAAAGAAAACTACATGTGTCATGCTATTTTTAGCTGACTTGAAAGATAGTCAACCTTTCTGCCTCTAACCACTGATTAACCAAACGGAGTCATTTTGTTCACCATGTCTCTTGTAGAAGTTTCTGTAACCGAATCTCACTTATGAGAAAGTAATTAAACGGCAGGTAGTTGTTTCTCTCAAGGGACAGCTCATGAAGTTCTGTAAACGATCTGTAAAATGTAATCATCGCCATCCAATCCCTGAAATCCCCAAACCACACTGCACTCATCTCTCCAATTCCACTACATCATCAGAGAAATAGCCACAGCCAGCTGTTATTAAGGTCATCATGTTTCATTTACAGAGGGGAATAGCTGTCCAGCGCCGATGTTCCTGGGCACACACCACACAAATCGATACACTCATCCAAGGTCACACAATGGGCCTTACGTAACCAGACTTCATTAGTAATCATTACACAAAGCAATATGTGCAGACATTGAACACATTCATTAATCTGGCCTAAAATAGACTCTGATTACGTAAACTGTATGCGTGGCGATCTTGTGAGGGAGTGTCTGTGTACTTGCCAGGTGAGAATGAGGATGGATGATTATATTGTAAGACAGAATGAGATGATTTATGCATCTAATTAGAGCGAGCGCATTCGGGGCAAATTACAATAAATTCCCCTGCTTTGTGATGTTTTTGAAGGACAGGACTCTGACAGTGAGGTACATGCAGGCGTTATACTGTCAGGCTGTCTGACTGCTGAGGTAAATAAACTATCTTTTGCCTTGCTGTCTACTGCCTACATAAGATGCTGCCTTCTGAGTTAGCATTCTAACTGAAATTAGAGAAATTAAGAAATTAAGAGATTTGTACAGCTCTACATTGGCTCCATGAGCCACAGAAATGTCTCTTCTCAAGGGACGTGAAGTGAGAGATGCAAATCACAATTGATTTCAGCATGTTGTAACTTAGCTACCAATATTGTAGCCTAATAAACAAAAAAAATTAATTGCACACATAAACACTGGGTAAAATGTACAATTTTAATTTTGATTAATTAGTCTGTGCTGTTTCTTGTTTAGACCATTTTCATCAGACAGAACTTTAGATATTAGACAGTGCTATATAAATAAATATGTTTGTTTTATCCACCACCTTGGATGATTTTTTTTTGTTTTTCCCACATAACCTATGACAATGTGTTGCCTTATCCAAAAAGGATATATTGGCCAAAATGAGCAGCAAAGCTAAAACTGTACAGCACAAAGGGAAAGCCTTATTAAATCTCTGGTTACTGGTTTCATATTCAGAAAGCAGCAGGACATCTGCAAGACTTTTCTTGGGTTGTCTTGTTCTGTTGGCAAGACTTGTGACATTAATTTGATGGCTTCTGTGGGGATTTAAACAAATGTAAACCAATTCCATACTACTGATCAAATTTCCTCTGGATATAATCCTTTGCTGTTCCGTCTCGCTATTTTAAAAAGCTGGCATTGACTTTACTGTCATTCATCCTGCCTGTCATACACTTTTTTCAGGTCGTGCCCTGTTGCGGTTGAACGGAGAGAAGCTGGAGAGGATGGGTATAATCCAAGAGACATTGAGACAGGAAGTCCTGCAGCAGGTCCTACAGCTACAGGTCAGAGAGGAAGTGCGTAACCTACAGCTGCTCAGTAGAGGTGAGAGGTCAACACGTTATTGCTGCAGTTGACTAGAATCTCCCATGTGGGACAGAGATTCATTCAAAGATTGTATGTAGCATAACCTCTTAACTTTAACCTTATAGCTTTCCTAAAAGTGATAATATATTTGATATATATGTGCTTTTCTTTCTTCTGACACATAAGTGGAAAACAAAGAGTACAAACGAATTTGCTGAATTTATATTATATTATATCTGTCTTCTAGGAAATGAGAATTGTAACTAACTTTTACAATAGCATGTTTCAATTTAACAATATTATAGCTTAATAAGCACAAAACACAAAAGGCCTGGTTTCACAGACAGGGTTTAGACTAAACCAGGATTAGGCCATAGTTTAATTAGGACATTTAAGTAATTTTAATCAACATGCCTTAGATAAAACATTACCGGGGTGCATCTTGAGACAAAACAAAGGCACTGATATATTTTAAGATCAGTCAGTGCTAGTTTCTTTCAGTTGAAACAGCTCAGACTTACATTTTAGTCTGGGATTAGGCTTAAGCCATGTCTGTAAAACTGGGGGGATTGAGTCTTTTTTCCAATTAGACCATTTTAATTGGACTGAACATTTTTTTGTTGTTGTTGGTATTTTTAATGAATATTTAGCCATTATAATTTGTAATCATAATATTAGTGGTTCTTGAATTTGATTGGCTGAGAGCCTTTTCCAGCCATGCGATATTCTAGTGATAGCAGCACTCCAACTGTTTCACCATTTGCATCATTGTATTGTGGTAGTTCTCGAAGCGAGTGTCATGGCAGACATCCAAATCCACTATAATTTTATAAATAATACTGTTTTTGTGTCACGGAATGTAGTTTAAAGAGTTTTTTTAGGCGAGAATGTACTTGTTTATACTTCAGATATGTGGTTTGTTAATAAAGATATAGCCTGTTTAAAAATTTGCTTCAATGTTTTCGGAGATGAGAGCTCCGGGGCGTCAGTGGGCATTTAGTGCTCATAAACCTGCTGAGAGCAGCCTCACCTCGGCCAGATCTTCTGGAATCTGCCACTGGCTCTGATGTCTCTATAGTGGTTAAACATGAGATATAATTAGTTTTGGGTCAATCTAACAGGCAGTCTTTGGTCTCATTAATCTGTTATTTGTTCCAGAGAATATAGTTTTGGCTGTGGTCAAAGTCTCATAATGTTATATTTTAAATAACTGTTTTATATAACTTTTTTTTTGTTATGATCACTCATTCATTTATCATTTACTTTTATCTGACGTTGGACTATCTGAGATGTCATTGTCATAACATGACATTTTCAAATTAGTAATGGAGGCTTGGGCTCAGCTGTTAAACTGTCAAACTGAGAATTGAATCTGTGGCGAAAAGAGGGTTTTTAAAGACTACTAAAGTAGTTGTCTCTTTTTTTTTTAACACTAGCCATCAAACTGATGTATAAACACAATATCACACTTGTAACAGTGTGATATAGGCTATATCAGCATCAACATAATATAATATAATATATCAACCAATTAAATTTAAGGACCAGAAATCACAGTTGTATATAATAAAACACACACACACATATAATTCTCTGCAAATACCTCTATGTTATTAGGTATTCTGTCTTTTGGGATAATGTTTCTCTTTTTTTGAAGCTCACTTAAATACAACTTTCAAAGTTTCAAAGGACAACCCATAGTTGAAGACACAAAGTGTGAGGGTCTCCTCGGAGCAGACGTGTCCTCAGAACTACCGTCTCAGCAAGTGTCAAAGTCCAGTGTACCCCACATTAACAAGGAAAGGGAATTAGAGACCACTTAAATGCTGTGTCAGGGAATTCTACCAACAGCTTAGGGGGCAAATTTAATTTAACACTTCACCAAGTCCTGGTCTCCGTGCTTTGATAAAGGAATCTAATTGAGCCACCCAGAGGAAAAATCCTCACCTGAGGTTCAAACAGAGGACCTGGATGAGGGTTCAAACAGGTGAAGGGTGTTCGAGAGAGGAGGACGGTCAAATAAAAGTGCCGTCCATGCTGATTAGTTTGTTTCTGATAGTTGCCGTCACCTGTCAGAGTGTGTTAAGTCTGGCTCCTGGAGACTGTTAGGCACGGCTGGAGGACACAGCTTATCTGAGTTTATTCTTAGATGCGTCTCTCAGCCAGCAGGGTTTCCGCTGGACGTCTAAACAGAGGCCTTCAATAGCAGCTTGTCATATTTGATTCAGTTGGCATGAATGAAAATATGAAATATTGATTGGGTGAAAAACGAGAAAGCCAGTCTGACCATAGAAGGCACAAAGGGACAGTTTTACTAACAGCTTGCGCAAACCGTCTTTTGGCGTTAAAATTGTACTGTCAGTTTTTACTAAAGACGCGCAGTGACGAATTAGCGCTGAAAAGGCTAGACACAGTTATTTTTGCACCTGACCTTATTGAATATGCGTTTGTAGGAGTTTCCCTTTCAGGTGCAAAATTTATAGGAGAAGAGTATTCAAATGAATCACGCAACTTGTTTTACTAACGTTTGCGCTCGTCAAATTACTGGCATTTGTGCCATTATTTAACGCCCCAAAAAGCATGTCTTAAACTATTTTGTGCTTGAAATGGCTGCTAGGAGAGGCAATAATAATTGCAACAATAATTGCAATAGTTTAAGACATGCTTTTTTTGGACGTTAAATAATGATGCAAATGCCATTTGCGTCTGAAAGGGAAACTCCTAAAAATGCATATTAAATAAGCTCAGGCGCAAAAATAACTGTGTCCACGCCTTTTCAGCACTAATTTGTCACTGCACATCTTTAGTAAAAACTGACCATTTTAACGCCAAAAGACAGTTTGCACTGGCACAAGCTGCTAGTAAAACTGGCCCTTAATGTGTTGATACTAGAAACCATGACGTGAAAGAGACGTAGTGACACTACTGTTCAGAATCCTTTTAGGGATTTTTTGGGGGGATTTGGAGTTTTGGGATTTTTTTAACGTTTTAAAAGAAATCTCTTATGCTCACCAAAGCTGTACATCATATACCCTTAAAATTGTATTTTAAAATTCTTAAATTATGTATCGTTCATTTTTTAAATTATTTATTTAGGGACCTTTTTCCTTTACCAGTACAATAGAGATTTAACAGGAAAGTGGAGCGAGAGATGGGGCAATGGGTTCAGGACACGACCCAACTCTTTGCGTGATGAATCCATGTCTGCTTTAACACAACAGCTATTATGTCTTGTGCAGTAGGCCTACCAGTGCTCCAACAAATATGGTTTCATTTATCAGTATAAATATATCAATGTAGTAATTTACGATATACAGTATGACATTGAGGGTAATAGCTTTCTGTCTTCTGCCCAGTAATTTAGCGTTGTCTATTAACAATCAGCTTGATACCCATCAGAGGATTTCTGGACTGGACTTCTCCTGCTCTTTTACCGGTCTCTGTTAAAGCTCATAACGCTCACATGAGTGTAAATGGACCTTTCAGTCCAATTGCTACTGGTATTTATCCTCTGCAATGTTGCCTCTGTACTCTTCTAAATTGCTTTGTTCTTTTGGTTCCCAGTAAGGCTAAGCCCTCTTCATCCTCTCACCAAAGCAATTTAGCAGAGAGCGAGGCAGATTCTCCCAACACTATAATTGTTGTTTCTACTGAAACACCAAACCTTATTACCTCTTCTCCAAATTACCACCCAATCGTCCAACTGTAATAGCCTTAAACATCTCACACAAATAGAAGAGAAAAACCTGTGATCCACTGCTTCATCATAGCAAGCAATGCAATTGTTTGTTCCAGTTAACAAAGCGAGTCAGTTGCATAGAAACATCCTTTTTTTAGCTTCTTTGTCATGTTTTGGGCGTCACTCGCTCGTCACTCGAGCGCCACGTGTCTATTTAAACACTAATCTTACATAGATGTTTTTCCTGAAAAGGATTCATGAATGCATGATGTTTCAATGATTTTTTTACGTGCTTTGTAATGCACTTTGCTTGTGTGCTATTTAGGAGGGTTGTAAAATTGAAAGGCTTTAGTGTTTCATTTCATACCACAAAATGAAGATCTGAGAAAAGCCAAAAGACATATCAAACCGAATATCAAATGCGAAATGATTTTTTGTTAAACGAGCCAGATTTGTGATGCTCAGAGAAATGATAAATCTTCAACAAACCAATTAAATGTTGATGTAGCTAACACTGTGAACCCGATGGGAAGTCTCTGAGACTCAGCTTCATTTAGAGCAGAGCGACCCACACAAACTCCCTGAGACATCCGCTAGCGTAATCAGCTTGTCTCCTCCATATGCCTGTCTCCATCAGGAGAGCATCCCGAGGCCCTTCCAAACATCTGCCACAACAAGCTACTCAATGCACATTTTTCATCATGTTTCTTTCTCTTTTTTTTAGCTTTAAAGGAAATGTTCACCCAAAAATAAAACTCCTGTGTGGTTTCAGAATGCTGTGCTGGTAAATTTAACATTCCTTAAAATTAACATAATTCGAACTGTTTTTGCAGAACAGCATAAATATATTTTACACAGGCTGTAGTGTTGACTGCATTTGTCAAACTCCATGTTACAAAAGATATGATATTAGAAGATATCATAAAGATATTAATAAAAAATAAAAAAATGTAATTATTTCGTTTTTTTGTAATATATAATATATATACAGTATACACACACACATTTTGTTCTAATAATAATGTTTATTTATTTTTTACTGGTAGAAAATAAAAGGTTTCTAACAGTATTTAGGCATGGTTCGACCTCCAAATGTTGATAATCAGCATTTTCTAAAGGTCAAGCCTCTCCTTTCATTGAGCCCTTAGTATTGACTATAAATTCCAGACCCTATTTTGTGTCCGGTTCATAGAAAGTTCCAGATGAAGGACGAGGTTCAGCATGGGGGAAAACAAATCCTGAGTTTCCATATCCATTCATTATGTATGGAAAATGAAAAGAAACAGATGTTCGTATTTTTAGAAAGAAAACATAATGAAAATGGTTTGGCTTAGGGTTACTTGCGTGTAATTATGCATAATTAATATGAATTATAATAGTAAGTACATGTAACGTGTAACAAGGACACCTTAAAATAAAGTGTTAGCAATTTCTCAATATCCTATGTTATTACCAAATATAGAATTCAATCTTTTTTTCATCTTTCAGTTAGCACACGTTTTCTATTTCTTTTTAGAACTTACTGATTGTGGGCTTCATTGATCTGAGCTTATGCACCTCAGTTTTTGAGTGAATATTGACAAAATTACCCACCTCATAAGCTCAGATCAATGAAGCCTACAATCAATCAGTTCTCAAAAGAAATACAAAACCTGTGCTAATTGAAAGAAAACAAAAAGATTGAATCCAAGATATGGTGATAATATAGCATAATGTGAGATATACAAGCTATTTAAAAAAAAAAGACCAATCATTTTTGATTGGGATCACCAAATTAGGTAAATAAATTTTCAGACTTTTTGTCTTCCTAAAACCAGGCCTTAATGGAAGCTTTGGTATAATTTGAACACTGTTCTCTGCTGAAATTGGGTTGTCTTAACTCTTCCCCTCCTCCCTCTCTGGTCTCACTCTTTCCATTCTAAATGTTTTTCATACAGATGTTTTTTACCATCACAGTAATCAGGTGTCTTCATCAGAGGCTGTGCAGCTGACGACACAATCATTCTGACTTTCACCAGCTTTGGCACGGTGTTATTTGATGGCACGGCAGCACAAAGCACACCACCTGTTCCTTTCCTCAAATGCGTTTGTCCCTGATTGTCCATTGTCCAGCGATTTAAATTGTTCCTTCCATTGTACTCTTATCTTTTCTTACTTTCATATTCATTCGTTCTTTCTGGTCAGATTGAACTTGACTATCATTGATTGCCCAGGCCGGAAGAAACATGTCTCTAAATTGCAATCAGTGTATTTTTACAATCCCTACAAACTGATTGCATAACAAAAAAAATTATAAATCATGCAGTATTTCCAGTAGACAGCCGGCTGCTACAGTTATAATGTATTCCGATATGATCTAATTTTGTCTAGTCCTTTTTGTTTCTGCCCTGGATGAAAAGATCCTTCCTGCATTTTTCTCAGATAGCACTCTCTGCTGGTGACAGATTAAAGAAATATAGCACACCATGATGTTCTTGAGAGTAATTAGGGCCCAAGCCAGTAAGGCGCAGGGCCCTATTGTTCTTCTAAGGATTATTATTTTTTTTTTTTTTTTTTTTTTTTTTTTTTTTTTTTTTTTTATTTCAATCATCCGGGCACTTTTGGGGGCCTTAACGTGCCCGAAAACTCTCGAAAATTGGCACGCACGTTGGAACCTGCGGCCATTAGGACGCCGCTGAGGCTGGGACCCGGGCGTGGCACAGGGGCTCTACGGCGCCCCCTGGAAAATTGTCAGAAAGCTTGATGTATAGCTCACACATACTTGCACGTATTCATATGAAACTCGGTACACATATAGAACTCATTGAGCCGAACAACTTCCGCGCAGCATGTCATAGGCTCCGCCCAACAGGAAGTCGGCTATTCAGGGCTGTTTAAAAAGCGCATGCTCTGGAATTTGATATACTCCTCTGAGGATTTCCATACGATTGCCACCAAACTCGGTGAACATGATCTCAAGACATTGGGGACGCTAAATTGCGAAGATATTTTTGATATGTCGAACGGTTTGCCCGTGGCGAGGCGATGAAGTTATGGCGAAAAATGAGACCCAGGAAATGCCTAATAACGTCCACATACATTGTATGATGTTGATCAAACTCCAGTGGTTTGTTCGTTGTATGATGCCGATCGGATAGATGTGACTATTATGACTGAAAGTTATAGCGCCACCAACTGGCTGCAGGAAGTGTGTCGTTTTCAAAATTATTTGAATTCAGCATCTTATTTTTACTCGATTTGCTTCAAACTTCACCAGAATAATGTCAAAACACGGCCGATGTAAAACTGTGAAGGGAATATTGATATCTAAAATTATGTTGCCATGGCAACGTGTCAAAGTTGAAAATTCGTTTCTGGTGATTTTGAGGCAGATAACATGTTTAGAATGTCATGAAACTCAACACACATATGAGTATTAATGATAGTTAGACACTGGAAAAAGCTCATAAACGGGCGTGGAAGAGGCACTCTATAGCGCCACCTTTTGTCAAAAATGGGGGGGTTAGTTTTAGCTACAGACACCAAACTCGGTACATAAATTGTTCTTATTAATCCGGACAACTTTCTAATTTACAGTCATTAGCTACGACCAACAGGACGTCGGCTATATTTATTTTAATGTGGGTTTTTTTTTAAAACGGGCTGTAAACAAATTCATACTCCTCAAAGCAGAAACACGTAAATCACACCAAACATTTTTTCTCATGATGCCAAAATACTGAAGATGCTAAATTGCGGACGGATTTAGGATATCTTGAACGATGATTTAATGGCAATTTATTAAAGTTACAGTAAAAAAGAGATTTTTTTTTTTTTTTTATCTTTTAAGAGCAGCTTCCAAACACTTCATAAAAAATTACATACACAGAACAATACAGTCTGAGGATATGTGATTAATTTCATGAATTTACAATACACTATGCAGAGGAGAAAATTTAAAAACTATCAGACAGTTGTTACAATGCTTCTATGAGTGAGAGTTCCCTGTCAGCCTGCAGCTGAGTGAGGGGGTGGGGGTGGGGTGTGAGTGACTGTGTGAGTGACTGTGTGGATTGAGGAGCTGGGTGAGAGAGAGAAAGAGAGAGAGGGTCTGTTTTTTTTAAATCTTTAAAAAATGCTTATAAAGCATTAAAGGTTTTCATAACACTTTATAATTAAGTCTCAATTGTTAACAGTAGGGAATGCATTAATTAACATGAACTAACAATGAAAAATATAATTTTTTACAGCATGTTAATTCTTCATTGATAGTATGAACTTACAATGAACTAACAATGAACAAAATATTTTTAATGTTAGAAAAATAGTCATGTTCAAAAGAGAAACTTTAAAATTTAATAATATATTAACACATTTTGGAATTAATATTGATCAACATTAAATGGAATATAATTATTAATGATTATATATATATAATGATAGCTACAGACACCAAACTTGGTACATAAATTGTTCACATTAAGCCGGACAACTTTCTAATTTACAGACATTAGCTACGACCAACAGGAAGTCGGCTTTTTTTTTTTTATGTGTTTTTTTTTTTCAAAACGGGCTGTAAACAAATTCATACACCTCCAAGCAGAAACCACAAATTCACACCAAACACAGAACAAGACAGTCTGAGGATATGTGATTAATTCCATGAATTTACAGTACACTATGGCGAGAAGAAAATTTTAAAACTTATCAGAGATATCCTGTCACTGTGCTTCTAATGTGTGCGGTAGGTGACTGGGTGAGTGACTGACTGTGTGAGTTCAGTGAGTGTGGAGGGGAGAGAGAGAGAGAGAGAGAGAGAGAGAGAGAGAGAGAGAGAGAGTCTGTTTAAACTTCTCAATAAAATCCTTAAAAAATGCTTAAAGCATTAAAGGTTTTGATAACACTTTATAATTGAGTCTCATTTGTTAACAGTAGGGAATGCATTAATTAACATGAACTAACAATGAAAAATATATTTTTTAAAGCATGTTAATTCTTCATTGATAGTATGAACTTACAATGAGCTAACAATGAACATAATATTTTTAATATTAGAAAAATAGTCATGTTCAAAAGATAAAACTTTAAAATTTAATATATTAACACATTTTGGAATTGATTTTAAACATTAAAACATTGATTTCAACATTAAATGGTATATATTTATTAATGATGTAAATTAACAACAGTTAAATAATGTTGTTTTTTAACATTGGTTAATTCACAAATAACATTAAATATTAACAATATATTTTTTACTTTATTCATTTGTGTTAGAAAAAATTATTCATTTTAGTTAATGGAAAAATAAATCATTAAAAAATGCTTATAAATCATTAAAACCTTTGGTAACTATAATAATTTCTCATTTGTTAGCATTAGTAAATGCATTAACTAACATCAACTACCAATGAAAAATATATTTTCATAGAATTTAAAGTTTTATATGTTGTTCTGTGTGTGTGTGTTTCACAGAGTTGATGGTTTGGATTAACCCTTTAATTGCCGTATCCCTTAAAACCAAACTGCCAGAGGGTTACTGTGATGCTTGTGCTCGCTGGGCACCGTTTTATCGATGCCACCGGGGTGGCGTATGCTGACGGCTTGGGCCCGTCATCGCTGCTCGCAGCTATATTGTTAATTGCTACCGCAAGACAAGCTCCACTCAAACTCTCAAACAACATCTGGGCGGCCTGTCGCCGCAGCACTTCACGTATGAATGATGGTTGCTTCACATCTGAATCTTAAGAATTACTTGTTCCTGAAGCATTTTTCTAAGTACACCCTAGTCAAATTACATTTGAACAATATCCAAACCAGATTGTGACTATTTTCCAAAACCTGCTGAGATTAATGCCTACATGGGTGGCTGTCTTCTAATGTATCCTTCTAACTGACTGACTGTGTTGAAATCCCACAGACAGCAGCAATGTGCATCACACAAATAATGCAAACAAGTAATGGTTCATATATGTGAGGTAAAATACACTTTTAGAAAAAATATCTAAAAATGTAAAAAAATAATTTTAGGGCTGCAACATCTTCTCAGTGGACCAGTGCCCTGAAATATACATATTTGTACCTTATTTATCCCTAAAACTTGCATAATAGTATCTTAAGGGTACATATCACTACTCCTAGGTGCCAAAATGAACAGTTTTAGGCGGCAGGCTAGATATGGTACAAAATTGTCCTTGCAAGGGCACTGCCCCATGCACTGACAAGCTGTATAGCTACATATTAGTACAAAAGTACATATTATTATTCCCATTGCACACAAACTTACCAGATCACTCAGTGCATGGTTTTGGAATTTCATGACAAATTATGCATGTGGTATTTATTTTCGGACACCCTGCTCTCTAAGATGTACTGGCATTATCGGCCCACCACTTTATCAGACTGGCACATGATTTCAGCAAGCGAGGCTTAATTAGGTCATACTGTTTCAAAACTTTTGTAATTTCAATGATTTAATGCTAGGAGACATTGATCTAAAGATGAACCCATAAACCAGTGTCTAATATATGGTTTTAACTTATATGAATTGATTTAGAGTTTTGAAACGCTCAGTTTCTCCAATCACTATTTTATCTATTGTCTGCCTGTGAGCATAAATAAGAACTTACTTGCCTTGTAAGCTATACTTTAAATAGCCTAAAATATTGCATACTCAAATACTGGGCAAAATAGTTTATTTTAATTAGAGTTCAAACTTTAGAATTAGAATTGTGTACAAAGGAAGGCATCTATAAAGGCAGTATAGCGTTGTTGGGAACAGCCTTCAGATCTGATACACATGATACACATTTATGAGTGTTTTTAAAGCTCTGAATTTCTCCCTCATAAGACAAGCATTAGAGGGGAGAACATGAAGGTACAGAGGGATCTAATAGATAAGAAGCTAAATCCAGTGAGTAAATGTCTAACAAGAGAGGTTCTGTGATGCACATCCCTTCTCCACATGTATTTCCTGCAATCACATGAATAATTTATGCTCTTTTTCATTCTCTTGTCTCTTTCCTCTCTTTACAGCTTCCTTCGGCAACATTTCATAGCTCGTCTATCCTTTTGGCAGCTTTCTCGACTTCCCGGCAGATACGGGAGGACTTGTTCCAAACGGCTACGGCTAGAAAGAGAGAGAGAATCTGCCTGGAGGTGGAGCTGTGGACTGTTAACTCAACACCAATTTAACACAGGACCGTCTTTTTATGCAGATCTGAATGGGACTCAAAAGGACAAAGTCAGACTCTAAAACTGTAATATAGTGATAAGATTCAAGTCTCACCTCATCTCTACAAAACCTAGAGCACCAACCAGAGCTCTGTCAGACAATAGTGAGCATACGGATTGGATCAAGATGTTGACTTTCAAGAAGTTGACTCCAAATCTGAAGATGAACATTGATCTCAGATCATGTTAAGGAGCGATTCATCTCATCTAGTGTTGGGATGTCTGACAGACCTGCTTTTCTTTAACCCAGCATCACTCGCTCAACATGGACGTAGATGCAAAGATGAAGAAATCCTGTGTGGGAACAGACAATTCCTCCTCCTACCTCTCACAATAGATTGTATCATTTCATTTGCAGAGAATTAGATATAGAATAAGGCATGAAGTTTGATTATCCAATATCTTCCCATTCAAGCTAAAGGGATGTTCACACTTACAAAAACAACGACTACATGATCTGAAACAGGATATTATGAACAATTTGTTTAAAAATTAACATTGAATGTTAATAATATCAGATGCACACACCTAAAAAACCAACCATCGTTTTGATTTTCTTCTCAGGACGTTCAAGAGCTTCGTACATTGCTCCTGCTGTTACCTTCTTAAGTTATATTCTCGATTTCAGTGCCCTTTTTAAACTCTTGCACACAATGTAGCAGGTTTCCTCCTAATATACAAAGCATATATCAGTGTATGAATATACCTTTACTCTTGGAGTTAGAGTACGTGTCTAGATCACTCGTAGAAGTCCCAGTTGTCCAAGCAATAATGTAAAGAGGCGCCACATGTCTGCATGGCTAGACCTGATAGAGACTGTTTTTAAATCAGCTTACACCTTACAATCACAAAATGTAGATCTGCAACATATTTCACACAAGTAAACGCTTCTAGGTTCTACATCAATTTGGTGTTGCGTTGCAAGATGTCACAGTTTATAACACACTTCAAGTGCGTTTTCTCTTTCAGGTCAACTATTGTGATGGCAGAGCAACAGATTGAAGAGAACACCAAATAGTTGTTCGTTTTCATTGGATCAGTGTGTTTAACCATGTTGGTGTTTGTTGGGTCTGTGTGGACATGACAGTTGTGTTTCCCAACATAATAAATCCAAAAGCTAACTTTAAATGTTTGAAATGTTGCTGGCTGTGTGAATTAGGCTTTTGAGTAATGAGGTTTGTTATCTCCAAGAATGCAAGAAGGCATGTTAAGTATCTACTGTAGAGAGACCGTTTGTTTCCTCTAGCGTGATAAAGGAGCTTTTGTAGAGAGAATATAATTCTTTCCATATTGTGATTTTGTCTTTATTAGTGCTGATGAATCCTGAACGCTTCAACACTCAACTACACTGTGATGCAGTGGCATGTTTAAGGAAGGTTAGTCTGAGTTACTGTAAAATCTCATTTTTACATAGCAGCTGGAGTCTCAGTGTGACACCAGTCATTGTTCAAGGCTTTTACACAATGTACTCAAAGCTGACGGAAATCTGGCCCCGTGACACAAACCAATTCAGTCCATCAAGGTTATAAGTGTTTATATGAAACTGACAGGCTGGAATTGTTTCTGAAATTCATGTGACATAATGATAGATGGGGTTCCAGAGCGTTTCGCTGATTCTTGCATTCAGACATGCTAGCATTTTTTCTCTCCAGACATGGGCTTTTTCTTTCAAATCTTGTTATGCAAAAATGTGAGGGGAATGAACATTGTTTATGTAATGACTTGCTACCAACATGATTATACAAGAAATGGTGTGGCAAAGACAGCTGTATGCGTGTGTTTTGGAATAAAGTTTTCAAAATATGGATTTCTCATATGAAATTTGTCTTTCACTATTGTTTGAAACAATTATGGTATAAATTAGTAAAGAAGATTTATTAAAAATGCCCAAACCACCCATATTTGTCAGATTTATCTACAGTGAATAAGCCTTTTGGAAAAATGTGTCTTTTGGAATGTTTTTGGATTTTTTCCCCTTAAAATAAAAATACAGTAAAAACAGTCATATTGTGAAATATGACAGTTTGTGTTTTATTGTAATATATTTTATACCTCTGATGTAAATCTGAATTTTCAGCATCATTACTCTAGTCTTCAGTGTAACATGATCCTTCAGAAATCATTATAATATGCTGATTTGCTGCTCGAGAAACATTTATTATTATTAGCAATGATAAAATATTTGAGTTCTTCAGGATTCTATGAAAGTTGCTATGAGTATTTATTTGAAATATATGTTTTGTAACATGGTGTCTGCATTTGATTAATTTATATTTGAATATTATAATACTTTTAATTTTACTTAATATTATACTTGAATCATGCATGAAAGTGAGAACGTTAGGTTCCAAAAATACTGATTTGTTTAAAAAAAAGAACAGTAATGCTCCATATAGCACCATTTTCTGTTGGGATTTAAGCCTTAAAGGGATAGTTCACCCAAAAATGAAAATTCTGTCATTGATTACTCACCCTCATGTCGTTCCAAACCCGTAAGACTTTCGTTCATCTTCGGAACACAAATTAAGATATTTTTAATGAAATCCAAGAGCTTTCTGACCCACCATAGTGTCACAGATCGGTCAGGCTCACTCACCCAATCACAACGCACTCCGTCACCTGAGTATTAACTACACGCACCTGCAAGTCATCAACTCCCTCATCAACCAGCTCTTATAAGCACACACTTCACTTCACTCGATGTCTGATCTCGTTTATACGTAGTGGACGCTCTCCATGATATCCTGCCTATACATTGAGATACCTACCTTCTTTACTTACCTGTTGTGTCTTCTCCAGAGTTACCTTCTGCTCCTAGCTCCAACATCCCTCCAGCCTCCATCACATTGTGGATCATCCGTAACACATAGACAGTAACGCACACAATCAAGGCCCAGAAAGGTACCAAGAACATCAACAAAATAGTCCATGTGACATCAGTGGTTCAACCATTATTACGCAGCGCCTGAAAGTAGTCCCCAGCTAGGTAACTAGTTATGATATAAACTCTTTGGTCATTTTTGAGCGAGATGCTAACGGTCTAATCAGATTCAATGATCTATGCTAAGCTACGTTAAAAGTGCTACCGCCAGACCCGGCGATCAGCTGAATGGATTCAAAAACGGTAAAACTCAACTTTTTAATTCTAGGGGAGTTGTAAAATGAGCCTATTTCCAAAAAAAGTGTAGTGTTCCTTTAAGAAACATAAGTTGCTTACGTAAGAACAGGAGTTTATGTGCTTGATGAATTGGACAGTCATTGTAACCCTTATGTAGCAATTTGTTGGCAAATTTTATCCCTTTAAAGACTTAGCCTTCCATGTCGTAGCTATAGAAGACCATTTCCACAACATATTTAAAAAGCTGTTCAGAGTTTAGATCTCGTCATTTTGAGTTTTATATGCCAAGTTTCTGTCTCATTATATCATACCTGCAAACTCCTAAGAGGTCAAAAAGGTGCCATAGTTCGTAATTGAACCCTTGTAGGGGGGTCTATTTTTTGAGGATTTAACATGTAAATGAAGCATTCTGGTGCACTCTGACAACAAAATAAAGGAAAAAGACAACATATGCTTCAAGTAAAAAAAGCACATTTATACCACAAACTTTCTGGACAGTGCAACTCTCTTGTCATCGGTGTTCATACTTCTCTTTGCAATTTATTTTTGCAGATTTTAACGTTCACACTAGAGTGAGCATACTATCAGCAAACTCTGTATTTACAGACTGTTTAATGAAGCTGAGGTGCCATAAATGCATTTACACCAAAACATTTCAGATGCATAAATCATTTTATAAGATTAATGTTTTAAATATTTTTGAACATACAAGTTAAAAATGCTGGGAAAAATGCAACACTTTTCAAATATGAAACCAAACCACTAGTATATGGCAGTAAATGACTTTTTTAATGAGCGAGTCATTAGTCATTCATTCAACCCGCTGATTCATTCAAAAACGAAGCAAGTGACTACTGTCTTTATGAATGGGTTACTGGATCATTGACTCACTTTATTCGTTCAAAAACTTGGATTCATTCAGTAGCGAAACACTGCTGTGTTGCTCGGAGACACAAAACAGTTCTGCTGTGGCTTTGATTGAAACTTCAGCGAACTTGAGCAAAAACAGTAAATATTGTATTACAAATCGTGAACTTTGTCGAACACACTCCTGTCTACGAGCTTGCAATTTCTCTCTCTCTCTGCCCAGACCACCCACCCCACCCCCTCAAAAAAATAAAAAACTCTTCGGAACTAGACGATTCACATAAATGACATATTTTGATTCAAAACGGCGAATTTTGCCAAAAAGCAACTAGTTTGCAGGTATGAATTTAGACTTTCTTAGAATTGGGAGTTTATAAAACACAATTCTGAGTTTATATCTTACAATTTGGACTTTTTCTTAAAATTGCAAGTTTATATCTCACAATTATGATTTTTTTTCTTGAAATTTAAAGCTTAATATTTAATAGTTAATATTTCACAATTTCAACTTTTTCCCAGAATTCCCAGACTTTCTTTTAATTGTGAGTTTATATATTGCAGTTCAGATTTCTTTTTTTTCTTTTTTTTTATTGTGAGTTCTGAGTTTATATCTCACAATTATTCATTTATTTTCTCATAATTCTGATTTACATCTCACAATTGAGACTTTTTTTTAAATTGTGAGTTCATACTTCACAATTCTGGCTTTTTCATTCAAAATTGTTGCAACTTCTTGTAATTCTGATTTTTTTGTATTGAAATTCCAGTTTATATTTTGCAATTTTGGCTTTTTTTCCCTTGGAATTCTGAGTTTAAATCTAGCCATTTTTTCCTGAAATTTATTTCTCATAATCTTGCCATTCAGATTTTTTTTTATTGTTTTTTTTTTACTTTGAATTTAGCAATTTTGACTTTTTGCATATTGCATAATATTTGCATATTTCTTTCAAGAAATGTTTTGGTACATTACACTTTGTATCCATATCCATATTCATTCATAAATCCAAAGAACTTTTTGTGTGGATCAGATTTGAATGTACTTGAAAGCTGTTTTATGGCATCAAAGGACTGAATTCTCTCGTTCTCTAATATAAACACCTCCTTAGGTCATTTCTCCACTAATGAGCACAAACACCATCAGCGCAAACAGGCTTTTTTCCTCTCTTTCACCACCTGTTCCTTTGTTCCCTGCAGGGAAACCGTCGGCCCAGAGTCCTGAGTGACTGTGCAGTTATGCCACAGAGATCAGAGCCGTGCATCTGGTGTGCGCCGCACCTTTGTGTCTCTGAGTGTCACTTGTGGAAGCAGCTGTCACACAAACAGATAATTAAAGAGCGGTCGATCTCCACCGCCACCTTGAGAGGCAATTACCACACGACATGGAGGATTGCACAAATACGCGCATTATCAGCCCGTGACATTCTGTGACAGTATCTGACAGCACTGGAGCTCAGGGTTATGCCTCATTGGCCGCCACATGGCTTAACCAACCAAAAGCTGACAGTGAGGAGGGCAGTTAGAGCGGTGGGACACTGTCCAGAGTGTAGTGTGTCTGCGTCCCAATGTGCATACTATCCATCCTAAATTCTATATGATATTAGTAATTTTCAATACTATTTAGGGCAGATAGGGTGGATAGTATGCACATTGGGACGCAGGGTTTGTCTTATTCCCGGAACTAGCAGCGAATCTGCCACCTGCCTCAGAAATGTAGCAATAGAGTCTGTGCAGCTTTCGATTCATGTCTGAATGATTATGAGTGCACATGAATACCACCACGTGCAGTGTTGTGACTGATTACATTAGTCAATGACAAATGAGAGGGAAAAGGAAAAATCTTATGAATGTAGTCTAAAACACCATGCACTTTTTGTTTACATGCTGGTTTGGTTTTATACCATTTTCAAGAAAAGTCTAAAACTAATCTAATCTAAAATATAGAGGATCACTTCTGTCATCATTTTATTGTCATTACACCTATGCCAAACTCTTGCTCTATGGTAAAGCACTAAAGCCTGATTCACAAAGTTGCCTTGAAATAATGCACTGTTATATATATATATATATATATATATTGTAATTTTAACTATAAAACTGTAAAAATGCAATGCAATAAAAAAAATCTGAAAAACCTGTTAACTGGATAAAGCTATACCTTGCTATGAAAAACTGTAATAGATGTAATTAAACTTTTCATATAATATAACAGTAAAATGCTGATAAAAGTACAGTTTGTGGAAGAGAAAAAGAACAAATAATCTTACAATTTACAGTGGAAAACCATAAACTGGCTTTCCCAGAATTCCGTGTTTAAAAAATGTGTGTGTGTGTGTGTGTGTGTGTGTGTGTGTGTGTGTGTGTGTGTGTATATATATATATATATATATATATATATATATATATATATATATATAGTGGTGCGAAAAAGTGTTGGCCCCCTTCCTGATTTTTTATTTTTTTGCATGTTTGTCACACTTTAATGTTTCAGATCATCAAACAAATTTAAATATTAATCAAAGATAACACAAGTAAACACAACATGCAGTTTTTAAATGAAGGGTTTTTATTTATGAAGGGAAAACAAAATCCAAACCCACATGGCCCTGTGTGAAAAACTGTTAAAACATAACTGTGGTTTATCACACCTGAGTTCAGTTTCTCTAGCCACACCCAGACCTGATTACTGCCACACCTGTTCGCAATCAAGAAATCACTTAAATAGGACCTGCCTGACAAAGTGAAGTAGACCAAAAGATCCTCAAAAGCTACACATCATGTTGAGATCCAAAGAAATTCAGGAACAAATGAGAACGAAAGTAACTGAGATATGTCAGTCTGGAAAAGGTTATAAAGCCATTTCTAAAGCTTTGGGACTCCAGCGAACCACAGTGAGAGCCATTATCCACAAATGGAGAAAACATGGAACAGTGATGAACCTTCCCAGGAGTATTTCTGAATTAATTGTTAATTCAGAAATATTATTACATTTTTGGGCAATAACACCCAAACAAGGTCATTTCTGATTTTTGCATGTTGGTCTCACCACTTTATTTTTCTTTGGCAAACAAAAGTTTTTCAAATATTAATAATCAGCTATTTTCAGCATTTAAAAAAATAAAACTTTTTTTAAGTGAAATAATAATAGTGCCATAAAATAATAATTATTAAGGGCTTTCCTTTATTTTTATCATGTTCTTTATATTTTGATTTCAGGTCAGTTGTATCCACTAAATGAAAAGCATATTCAGTGTATTTTTATATAAAATAATAGTTTGAGACGAAAATGAGTGTCATGCCATTGACCCAGCTTTGGCAGACTCATATTTTCTTTAAGCCTTTATTTTCTGAGAATCATGATAGAAGCTAATAGTTTTTGATCATTTGTATCTACTTTTCCAATCATTCTTTGTGCGAACACAAAATAAAAATAAAGTAATAAAGACAAATTTATAAAATAAAGCAACAACTGTCAAGCACATCCTTTGCTGACTAAAGAAAAAAATCTTCCTGTTTTTTTTTATTTTTTTATCAGGAAGTAAAAAGAAATAATAAATCACAGGAAGACTTGAAGGCAGCATAAACTCATCTATGTCTTTGAAGTACTAACAATTAAGGAGACTGAAAAAGGCACGTAAAATGATCTCCTGCAGTGGTGAAAAATGTTTGAACCAACTTTTAGCAAGTTTAAACTGGTCTAGCTGGTCTCCCAGCCTGGCCAAGTCAGATTAAGTTTAGCTTTATTTCCCAGCATGGTCTATGTACAAACGGTCTGTGCTATTTTAGCAAGGCTTTCCTGGTATGTTCTCTTTCATCATTCACATCACCGTCTGTGATGAGACAAATACAGGACTAGTCAGGCGCAGCGTGGATGCATATGTATCTCTGTCAGTGAGCTGGTGACAGCAGCATTTATTTGAGATCCCTGAACTGCTCTGCTATTGTGATATATGACTGCACTTTCCCTCTGGGTTCTGTTCATGTTGTGCTCCACAAAACATATGTTACACACTCCATCTATTTAAGATGAAAGATCTGCGCGATCGATCATCACTGTAACAGTACACACAAACCCATGTATCGCCTATATCTCTCATGTCATCTTATGCACTGAACTCTTCTCGTCGCTCCGTTCTGTCTGCTGCAGTCACTGGGCCGTGACTCAAGGTAAGTGAACACCTGATGGTAAACTGACCAGCAAGTGTTGAGAAATCAGCTTAATGGTGTTCAAGATCTATGACACCGTTCTGCTTTATCAGCAACACACGCAAATCTATATATCAGCACCGCTGGAAGCAGATTTATGCTCTGTCGATCCCTATTCAACCATAACCATTAATTTCAGCTGCATTATATGATGAGAAAAGGGAGATAAAGAAAAAGAGAGAAAGAGAGAGGGGAGGTAATGGGATTGCTTGGACAATGAACTATTTTCTATTTTATTTTCTTATATTCTTATATTCTGAATTGTATCTACTTTTATAACACACGATTTATATTGGGGATATTACTGTTACCTAAAGACAAATAAACAATAAATTAATGGATGTAAATTGAAATCAAATAAATAATTGAAATGAAATATATTAAAAACTTAAACTTAAGTACTAAAATAATTAAAACTAAACTAAAAAAAATTAAAATGAACAAAAAATATATTACTATACATTGAAAAAGCATTACTAAAACTTAAATTGTAAAAAATAAAAACTAATTCAAAATATTAACAGACTATAACAATATTTCAGTCATACTAAAATAACACTGTTTCTTAATAAATATTCATATTAAAATTAATTAATATTAAAATACTTTAATATTACATGAAATATTAAATCATTTATATAAGAAACAATAATTCTATGAATTAAAATAGATCTAATCAAGTGCTATAGTTAATAACTGTATTTTAAGTCTGGCCTATTCATACACGGAGAGCAATATTAATGCATTTTCGTAAGCATTGCTTACATTTAAAGGGGTCATATGGTGTTGCTAAAAAGAACATGATTTTGTGTATTTGGTGTAATGCAATGTGTTTATGCAGTTTAAGGTTCAAAAAACACATTATTTCCCACATACTGTACATTATTGTTGCTTAGGCCCTAGCCCGGCCCACGTCCGACAGCTTATCATAATTACCGGCCCGAGTCCGACCCGAGCCTGTCTTTTTATCCCCCTTCTCCAAAAAGAGTTTATACTACTGTTTCGGCTATTAAAATAGTTCAGTTTTGTAAACGCTAAAATTATTATATTTCGTTTCGTTTTTTTATTAAGTTAATTTAGAAAAACGTTTGGAGCATTTTTGTTTGTTAAATAGCCTATAAGTTTTTGTTTTTTTTAAAGTAACGACCAAGCAGCCAGCGGCATGAGCTGATCATAGCCTATGTTTGATCAATTTAGCCTTCTCATATCATCACGACTTGCCTAAAATAAAATCTATAGATATACTAAAACAGTTCAAGCATATAACAATGTTTAAACGCTAAACCTGCGCTATAATAATAATGTGCGCTAGCCTATGTCTGAGTTTGGAGAGAAAGTGGAAGCTAAAGCGCGCTCTGCAGGACATGGAGGCACCAGCAAACACTTGGATTGTTTTCAGTGGAAACAAATTAAAATAGTCTACACCGTCTTTTTTTTTTTTTTGATAAAGGTAAGAGTAATACATCATTCGGAAATGTAAAGGGTCTACTTGTATTTGTGTGCACTCACAATACCAACAAAAGGTAGTTATTTTATAAAACAAATAAAACAAGCATGATGCACTTTCTGCGTCTTGAACAGGAGCGCTTCACAAAAATGAACCGAAGCTGAGCGAATACATGCCTCACAGACATGATAAATATATCTATAGAAAGCTTTAAATGATCACTTAACGAAATAAATCAACTGAAAACAAAAACTCTTTTATTATAATCTTAATCATAATCAATAAAGATGCATTTCTCTCTAAAGGCGCGTCTAATGAGGAGATGGCGTGTCAGGATCAGCAACTTCATCCTTGCGGCACGGACTCAGAAAACATTAGTTTATTAGTAAATAATTCAAATATCTCCTTACTATTTCCCACAGACACATTCATGGTTATGTTTGCTGGGGTTTTTCAGCAAGCTTTACTCTATTGCGTGCATTTGAACGCAGAACTCTTCAGCTGCGCTGAAGTCACTTGAGCACCTGCTGCTGCTGCGGGACACCATCGAGCTGCTCTCAGTCACGGCACGGTCTCGTGTTGTTTCCACCAGCGCGGAATTTTTTTTCATCACTAATCGATAGATGTCTACAATATAAAAATAAGGAGAAACCCAAAACAGGCCCGAGGCCCGGCCCGCATCTGAACTATGACATGAAAATTGGCCCGAAGCCCGGCCCTATGACGTAAAAAAGTCAGGGCCCGTTGGGCCCGGGCCGAAATGCAGGGCTCTAATCACCATCTCTACATTTGTGATCGGAGAAACGACAAACAAGCACTACTCTACACTGCTCAAAACTCACGTTTGAATCGTCAGTGGCAAATTCTTTAAATAAGAAAAGGTACTTACAGGCTGTGAGTCAGAAGCACCAAACTGTCCTTGCAAAGTTGGAATTGCCTCACTTTATAGAAACAGCCTTTGTGCAAGCCAGCAGTGTAGGTTACTCTTCCAGGTTCAGGAAATAGTCCTCTATAAAATGCGCTGCACACACTCTAATATTTGGGTTGAACTGTTCTGGAACAGTGTTGTAAATACAACTGAACAACTGATTTCTAGTTGTGTCCCTTTTTGGAAGACCAAACAAAGTACTTTCGCTCTCACAATGAAAGGGCATGGCGCCAGTATACGTTTGGGGGGTGTTTTGCGAATCTTCCCACACCGTGATGTAGACATGTGGGGGCGTGTTTGAATGAGCCGTTTTAGGAGGGCGTGGTCGAGTCTTAACTTTTATAAAGAATATCTCTTTGGTTTTGAGACTTTAGTTTTTGCAACTTCAGGGATCTTATCTATGCACAAACAGCTTGTAACACTCCAAAGAGAAAGAAAAACTTGAAATTGCATCATATGACCCCTTTAACAGCAATTAAAACAACCATTATTGGTGTAAAGAGTCATGTTTTATTTAAAAAAAAAAAATAGTATAGTCTTTTAAAAAGTAAAAATATTAGTTGCTGAACATTTATATTTTAAGATAATGTGGGACACATTCAAGAGAACTTCTATTTCTAAACTTTGGCCTTGATCAAATTTAATATTAAACTGAGCAAAATACTGTATTTTTTGTTTACTGCACATTCACATCTCTTTTCCGCAAGTAGCCACAAATGGTGGACCGCCTAGAGAAACCAGTCGAAGACCCCTGGAAAGTGCATTGATAGATGAATCACAGTCTCTCTCTGCAAAATGGATCGTCAAGGGAACCCAAAGGAAACTGCTCTTCTTTTGAACTAGCAGCTCTCGATCAAACAAAAATAACACACACATTGCCAATCTCAGCAGTAAATAGAAATTTCCCTCCATGTCTTCAGTTATTCTTGGATTTCAACAGCGAGGAGTTACTCAGAGCTGAAGCAGTTCTTCACACAGCTGCTTTACTTCATTTCATGGCCTAAAATACAGCTGGAGCGTTAACATACAGTATTACCACAGGGTTATGGGAACGTATCCAGATGACATGAACTACCCATTATGTGTGAGTAGTTTGGCCTTCAGCAGTCACTAACACAGAGGCCTCTGGTAGACATGAGTTTCTGTAGCTAATAACATACAAAACTTGTCATCTTCCAGAAAAACAGCCAATAGGGTTTAGATTTATATTTCATGTGCATTATTAATGTCATGAGATTGATAGTTTGAGAGACGTGTTAAGTGCTCATCACCTGTTATCATCCGTCATAAACTCATCCTACTGTCAAATAATCCTGCGCTATACTGCTGACTAGATGTATGAGAGAAGAAAGGGCAACGATGGAAAACGCTTTTGGTAAATAAGATCACTAGAGTTAATTAACTAATGCTCTAAAATAGATAGGATAACATAGCATGTTATCATCTGAGAGCTTGTCTGCTAAAATAGGGCTTTCATGTGCTGAGGGTTGATTTATTTTTACTTTCCGTGGCTACTTTTGGTCAAATATGGCATTTACAGTCAGTATAAAATAGGAATTCGTTTTGGGGTGTCACTTTTTCCACATTTCGAGTCTCAATAACATCCTGAGAAAAGCAGTCATTTGCCTCCCCCTCCTGGTGAACTCAGTAATAGTGCTTACATTAATAATGGGTTAAGGTCTCTATTAAGCCCTGTGACGTAGGTGTGGAAAGCGAGACCTCAACTGAGAATTATTTAGAAAACATAAAAATTAATAATTTGCATTGCAAATGCGATTTTGACTTTTTTTGAGAGAGAGAGTTTGAGAAAAGTCGTGAACTGCTTAGTTGTTAAATGTCATTATAATATTAAAACGTTCAAAATTCCACATTTAAAGTGACTCACGTTGTAAACAGAAATAAAATATGCATAGCAAGGACAGAAATTAATAAAAACAAAACTAGACGTTATGTTAACTTTTGTCTTCTGTACAGCAAAAAATCCTAGTTAAAATAATACATTTGTATCAATATGTGCAAATCCATATGCAATATTTATTTTATCGAAAAGAAGACGACGTCATAATGATCCGAGTATCCTCAGATTATTAACTTGCCCTAAAAACGAAGTAATTTTTTCTCATTATAATGTTGGGAAGACTCTCATTTCATGCGTCCGCTGCACGCTACATTGTTTTCGTCATAAGAGAACGGCATTACGTCAAGCCGCATTAAACGCTTTCATTCAGGCAGGGGCTTTATGATGCAGAAATACCCAAATGATTGGCCTGATATCAAAATGAGTGATCATAAATAATAACGCGAGAGTTTGCAAGTTGCCTGCCGACTGTAGTCACAACTGTCAAAGGCAGCAGCGGATACGCGCGTGACCCAGCACCCATACTGTTACTGTACACGGTCTCGGAGATAATATCCCTATCAAACAAATACACGGCATAATCCCGAGGTAAGGACCGGAATCGAGGGGCTGCGGCGAAACCGCGCGAGGCTCTCCGTCGCGTTCACTTCCTCCACCCTCGATTACGGCACTAAACATATCCCCGAGCCACCTTTAGCAACAGCGCGAAGGGTTTTTTTTTTTTTTTTTACTCCTCCTTCGTATTAAAGTCGCCATTTTGCTTCACTGCCTATGAAAGCTTCTTGTATTTTCATATTTTTTGCGGCGTTTCTGCGTTTTTGTGCGCGTGCTTTTGAGTTGTATTTTAATGAGAGAGCTCGTGGATTACATATTAATGAAGAGGGGCGCCGAGTGCAGTCTGGAAACACGGTGAAAGTGTTCGGCTTGTGGGCATTTGCATCAGCTTGCTCTTTTCTTCTTCCTCCTCCTCCTTCTTCTTCTTCATCATCTTCCTCCGCGGATACGCACAGCGGGGGCCGTGAGTGTGGCTACCGACCGTGACGCCCGTCTGTCCGCGACCCTCCGCGCGTCAGGTGCGTTTGCCATGTAAAGTCAAGCGGCGCGACGCGACAGTAAAGGCTACAGCCTGACCCCACGTGGGTCACCCGCTCACCCGCTCACCCGCCAGTGTTGGGTGGCTTTCCAGGTAGGTGTGGCCTTCGAGAAGTCGATTATCTGTCAATACTGCCAATAAAGGCATAAGCTCGCCGGACTGTGCAAAGCGGCGTGGTTTAACGCGTTACGCGGTATTAAGGCTTTTTTTGGGAATGAAATATACAAGAAGAATGTGTTGTGGTGTTTTTGGGCAAACTGTCAGGCATGATACAAACACTCACTTAAAAAGACTTATGTGGGTCATTCTTATTGTGCAGTAGCAGGCCTACATTTTCATGCCCCTGTCATGTATGCTCCTGTCATGTACGTGTATATTGGGTTATTAAAAGTTTGTTAAAATGTTAAATATGAAAATCAGATTTTAGGATTACTGTGGAGTGAAAATGAGTTAAGACTTGATTTGTGCAATCTTGGGAATAGTGTTTTAATCAAGAATCAATATAGATTTTTACTGTGCCCTCAATATCACTTTCTATCATGTTAGTCTGTGGTAAAATCTTTAACTTAAAAAAATTACTATAAAAGAGTTCCCTATGACATCATCTGCCAGGAAGTGACACCATTTTTTTTTGTGGGAAAACAAAAGAATAAACATCTAAAACTACTACTAATGCACTGCTAGTTTGTGGTATTAATTGGTTTGTTCCAGTCTAAAAATGCCATCCTGTTTGATAAAATTACAGAAATCTGCTTATTAATATTAAAAAATTCCATTATTTTAAGTAACCATTCTATTAATTTTCTTGTTCTTGTGTAAATAATGGCATTAATAATGCTGAATCATTTGATTCTGATCAGAGCATTGCAGAAAGTCTGGAATAATATCATTAAAAAAACAAATAGAAGTACTTAAATTACAAGTCAAGCATATTTATTCTTCAGAAGTTAGAGTTTTGATAGGTTCTGCGTAGCAGGAATGAGCCATGTGTGTTTCTCTGATTGTGTAGGCACACTTCCATCCACAGCCTTTCTAAAGTGTGTGATAAATTCCCCAAATACCATAGCACTTAGTCCTACCAGCTGCTTTTCCTATTACCTTATTGCTCTTTTCCTTTTTGGAATAAACTTCTGGCTCACAGTCTCTGGTCCATAAATAATTTGGTGTAATGATCTTCAGCACTTGAAGATCTATCGTTCTTCTATGTGGGTTAGGTGATGGGAGGGCCATTCTGAGATCTGGTGAGGTATAATGCAGGCCTGTTTTGTGGTTTAATAGCACAGCTGTGAGCTGTACCTGTTGTTTTGGTTGGCATTTTAAAAGAGTATACAGTACGTACAGTATGCTGTGATGGTTAGAGGGGTTACAGCTTGATTTCACATCTCTTACAGACATACTGTATATATGTGTGTCAGTACATGTGCAGTAGCTTTTCAACTTTTAGTCTAATGAAAGTTTATCATGATCATGCAGTATTGCCTAAAGTAAACCCTTTCAATTAGCACTCACCGGAAATGTACTAGCGCATCTGACAGGGAGACATTCCCACGGCATGCATTAGATGAAGCATTTATCTGTGGTGTTCATAAAATCTCCTTTGACACGTGATAAATCATACAGCCATATGCCCGGCCACTGTTCAGCAAATAATAGAACACTAAATTAATGGTGGTTTAAAAAGACACAAATTAGTGACCCATTTGGCCAAATCTAATGAAGAAGTGAAATGACATTTATTTAAGTTAATAAAGTATGATCACAGTCTAATCAGTGCTGTTTATTTTAATTAGTCATTGTCAGGCTTCATTCATTGCAATAAACTGGCCGTTTCCCTTCTGGATTGATGACTGAAAAGAAAAAACATTCAGCCAGAGTTTTAAATTGATTAATACATTTATTATTATTATTATTATGTGCATTAAGTTACAATGAAAATGATCAGATGTGTAGTAAATAAAGAAATAAACAAGTAATCATAAGGAATGACTGTATGGATGGACGGACGGACGGACGGACGGACGGACGGACGGACGGATAGATAGATAGATAGATAGATAGATAGATAGATAGATAGAGATAGACAGACAGACAGGCAGATAGGTAGATAGATAGACAGACAGACAGACAGATAGATAGATAGATAGACAGATAGATAGATAGATAGATAGATAGACAGACAGATAGGTAGATAGATATAGACAGACAGATAGGTAGATAGAGATAGACAGACAGACAGATAGATAGACGGACGGACGGACGGACGGACGGACGGACAGGTAGGTAGGTAGGTAGGTAGGTAGGTAGGTAGGTAGATAGATAGATAGATAGATAGATAGATAGATAGATAGATAGATAGATAGATAGATAGATAGATAGATAGATAGATAGATAGATATAGACAGACAGATAGGTAGATAGAGACAGACAGACAGACAGACAGACAGACAGACAGACAGAGAGACGGATGGATGGATGGATGGATGGACGGACGGACGGCAGACAGACAACCGTGCTGAAAGACTGTAATTGTAATTTTCTCTCATGCAGTCAGGCAATGAAATCGATGACAGTTATTAGGTGTGTGTGTTCTATTATTTTGATATTTTCATTGTTGTTATATTTCTCCACATATATTTCAAGCTTTGGCAATATTGCAAAAAGGTGCAGGTGTCTGTAATCCCAATTCAAAAACTTTCAGATACCGTGAAAGCATCTTTGGATTTATGTTGTTTCTGTGCAGAGAATGCATTTTTCTTTGGCCTGATCTATTTGTGTCCTAAACAGGCATGGACACCTCCAGTGGTGCCCGGGTGGTGAAGCCTTCCTCAGGCTTGTCAAAGGGGCGCGCTGCCAAACAGGCCCACCCCGCAGAGATGGCCCGAATGGGCAGCACTGAAAACGACAATCACGGTAAGAACGCAAGCTGCTTGCTTGGGTTTAAAAATACAATAAAGTTTTTCAACGAACACACACAGGGCATGTAAATTGTTAACAAATCATTGGTTTATGCAGGTGGCATTTACCAAACATTGTTGTTTACATGGTGGGCATATTAAAAATGAATAAACAACTTTGTTGAATCGTTGACATCATTTCAGATTTTTGTTTGCACAGTCTGTGGAGTACATTTACACATTAACATAGCTGAGGTTTACAACTGCACTCTTGCTTCAACCTGTCTTACATCTCTGAGGTTTTGACAAGCGATTTCACACTTGTGTGCTTAAGAGAGGAAATGATGGCTGCCTTATTATGGTGAAAGGTGTTTTGACAGATGAAGTCCTTCTACTGGTAGTAAGGTTGTTTTTAATGTCAGTGAAATACTGTACATATCACCTCCCTACATGGCTGAACTTTAGTCCTGTACACATGTTCAATGCTGGAGTAAAACTGAATATTGTGTCATTTCCTCTGCATTTCTAAGCAAAGTATTGAACAGAATTTCTATTTTGTACCAGTTTCCATGGAAGATAGGATTTTGTTCTCTTAATGGAAATGGTTTTTCTTGCTTTTTTGTGTGTTTTTTGTTTTTGCAGTATCCCAATCTTTAAAATCTTTTTTTAACCCAATCTTTAAGCTTTAATGTACATATAGTGTACAAATTGGAATGGAATTTAAAAAATACTTGTTATAGATCATGAACAATTCAACCATGTATGCTTCAATTTTTTTTTGACCCCATCATTTTTAATCAAATTGTGCAACACTGTAACTCAAAATCCAATCAACAACCGATGCACACAACCAAGTCCCTGTCCTACATTTTTCTATAACATTCAGCTCAGATGTAGCCTACATCACAATATTGAAGAAAAAGTCTGGCAACACTTGTGTTTCATCGAGACAGTACTTTGGACTTTCTATTGGCATTTTTAAATAAAAAATTGGGTAACACTTTAGTATAGATTCTGACTATTAACTACTTGCGTATTAGCATGTCAGTTATTAACATATTGGCTGTTTAAAGCACATATTCTGCATGATCATATTCTACATCCTTAATACTATCCAATACCTAAACTTAACAACTAACTTACTATCAATATGCAGTTTATTGAGGTAAAAGTCATAGTTAATGGTTTGCTAATAGCGAGAATTGGACCTTAAAATGGTTACTTAAAAAGTTACAAGCAGTGTTTTTTATTGCTAATGTTTCCAACATCAACATTACTTTGTGTTCTTAGCCATAATTTGTGTGTAGGAAAGTTATTTCAATTTCACATAATACATTGCATTTAAGAATTTATGTAAGAACATTGCATGACATGACCATACAAAGATGAATAATGTCAAACTGACATTTCCCATGAAATCCGATCCGACAGCTCAAATTATGAATCATTATTAGCTTTCCATTGTGAATCGGGGTAAGGCAAGGGCAGTTTTGAATTCAGATTTTTTTATGTACTCAGTAATTATTTCTTGTTCATTTTTAGCTGTTCATTAACAAAACCTTCCATAGTGCACCTTTAAGTAAATTAAAATATGATGATTTTAGTGGCTCATTATGCAATGCATGTATCATAACAAAGTATGCAAATACATTAACAGGACACAATATCATTATATTGCATTAAGCCACACATCCAATGCAACATTATTGGCTCCAACATGTTCTTAAGTGTCTGTCTGGAGCTGCGTTCGCAGTGTTTTAATGTTGACTCCTCGTATTCAACCCTAAGTGTTACACCCCAGTTCTAGAGCGAGAGATATTCTGACATGAAGCAACTATAACTCACATCCAGACAACCAATCAGATGCAAAATTAGGGAAATGTTGTAATTGAATATGTGTATGTATTGCTGTTTAACGAGCTCTTGTGAGAAAACAAGCAATGTTTCAGCGTTCTGGTCCATTCACTCCTCTACCGCCGCTCGTTTCCGTTTTTTGGCAATTAAGTGCTTTGAAAGGGAACAAGAGGAAGTTCCATATTCATATTTTTTGTTGTCAGTATTAGGCCTGCATGGCCATTATTAGTCGCAAATTGAGGATCTCTCTGGTACCCATAATTTGATAGCCTTTAATGATAATGGATTTTTTTTTTTGCTAAATGGAGAGGCTGATGGTACTACAATTATGTAATTCAGCTGTTTCATTTGGTAAATGTAAAATGTGCCAGCTGTAGCTCAGTTTTGGTAAGTAAGCTAAATTTGAACTAGAGCTTGTGTAGCTAACTAAAAAAAAATGCATAATTCTTTGCTCAGAGTGAAGCGAAAGCAGCCTGGCAAAGGTCTGGTGGAAAACAAAGTTGGCGCTGATTCACAAATGAGCTGGGAGAATGATATTTGTGCCGGGCCATGCTGTTTGAATTTTACTGCGGATTGTGAAGAGCATTTTATTGCTTTCACAGCGTCAGGCCAGACTGTCTCTGCTAGAGAATATTTATCGCTGAGTTTGCAGCCCCGTATGTGCTGAGCACCTCTCCTCGACTCAGACTACATGTTCAAAAGCACGTTCCTAATGCATTTAACGCTTGCTGGAATGGATGTTGGCTTTGTAGAACAACAACCTGCTGTTAGTATTTCCACCGAGTGCCGAGGCAGAACTGAATGGCGTCTCTACAATAGTAAGTGACACAGGGAATTGATGAAGTGGCTTAGGGGGATAATTGATTAATTGACACACATAATATTCTTATCAGGGTTTTTATTGATGGCTATTTCAAGGGAAGACCGAGTGTGTTTTTCCTGTGCATTGAAAAATATTTACATTATGGAAAAAGGAGATTTTCTGTTTAGTTACATATTCTTTTTGGCTTCCTATTTGTGGTTGTGGCTACTGCTTTTAACTTGTAAACAATGTGTCTGGAAGGAATTCAGACATAAACAATAGCGTTTCCTAGTTGCGGTTTTGATGTCACAATGCCAACGATTAGTCAGTCGAACCCGAAGCATTCAGGCCAGCCTCCCTGGGATGTGTGTGAAAGCTTGTATGTGTTTGCGAGAAAGTGCATGGCTTCTTCTGCCAAGGGTGCGAGACACTTGTCTGGTCTTAGTCTGTTAGATGTCAGCAGCTGAATAGCACAGTTGTCTAGAATGGCTTTATCTTACTTTCAAAGTGCTGTGTTCAACACATTTGTAGCATTTAAATTTTTTTCCCCTGAAGAACCAATATTAGGTTAGGCTTTATGAGCCTAATATCGCATTGATTATTAAAACAGTCAAATATTAAGTCCCTTTACCTGTGACACTGTTGAAATTGCAGAACTGTAACTGTGTTGCTGGATGCACTATATTTAGAGACCAACCAGATGGAGCCATTTATCTGTAAACATGATATATAATAACTGATAATCAATGGAAAAGTTTGAATATCTGTAAGCAATGTTGGTCAAAATGATTTTCAGTCTCATATTGCCTGATAATAGCATCAGGAGGCCAGCACTTCTTTCACATCCCTCATATCACACTGCCACACTCTCTCTAATTTCATTAAAACAGTTATTTGCCACGTACACATTGTGTGGTTTCATGAGTCACAACCACTTAAATACAGGAGTGAATCCTCTAAATTTTAATTCCGTGTTTGTACGGAATGCATTTCACACGTATTTTTAACCAAATTAATATTACAGTTACTGTCTGTGTAGAGAACAGGGTTAAGCACTAAAACACTTAAGCACTTAACAACCTGGAGCTCAACACGCACAAAACTGTGGAGATGATCGTGGACTTCAGGAGAAACCCCCCTGCTCTCCCCCCACTCACCATCATGAAAAGCACTGTGCCTGCAGTGGAGTCATTCAGGTTCCTGGGCACCACAATTTCTCAGGACCTGAAGTGGGAGATTCACATTGACTCCATTGTCAGGAAGGCCCAGCAGAGGTTGTACTTTCTTCGCCAGCTGAGGAAGTTCAACCTGCCACAGGACTTACTGAAACAGTTCTACTCCGCCATCATTGAATCCATCCTCTGCACCTCAATAACTGTCTGGTTCAGCTCAGCTACCAAATCTGACCTCAGAAGACTTCAGAGGGTAGTCCGGACTGCTGAGCGAATCATTGGTACAACCCTCCCCACTGTAGAGGGAGGGCAAAACTTTCCATATTTAAAACTTCATTAACCATAATCTCTAGCTTCCGCTAACTGTCGTACACACGTTCACGAGAGAGTGGCGATTCAGTGTAGAGATTACGGTTTAAAATATTTAAAATATGGATATTTTTCTCATACAAATTACTGTATAACTGAGCACGTTTTTATGATGGATGGATGCACTTTTTTGGGTTTCAAAATCTCGACACTAATTCACTGCCATTATAAAGCTTGGAAAAGCCAGTATTTTTTAAAGGGGTCCTATATTATGCGTTTTCACTTTTTGAATTTTAGTCAGTGTGTATGTTTGTGCATAAAAAAGATCTACAAAGTTACAAATCTCAAAGTCCACTCCAAAGAGAGATATTTCGTTTTTTAAAAATCCCTTTTCAAGAACTACAACAAACGGCTCATTTGGACTATACAGCATTGTTTTCCGGTGTTTGTGATATCACAAAGCGGCCCATTAGAATATCATTAAAATAAATCCTGCCTACAGAAATTCAAATGGTTGAGGAGGGGCGAGGTCGTGGTTAGAACGATTGGTTGAGTGTATCAAACAAAACAACGATGAAGAAGAAGTGCTGCTGTAGCGTCTAGTTTTCACCATGTCGAAGAAACGCTGTTTTTTTCACTCCCGTGCCCAAACGTCTTTTTCCTTCCTAAAGCAGACGACGTCAGGAAATAGTGGTTACAATTTATTTTTAACAATTTGGTACTGTGTGCTGTGCATTTAACTGAGGACAACTTCCACAACATGGAGTACAGTGCTGGTTTCGCCAAAAAGCTTTTGCTGAAAGATGGAGCAGTTCCCATTTAAATTGCTGACAGTACAATACTGGACAGTGATGCAATCTGCAGAATTTACACTTCAATTATGAGACTATGGTATAAATAAATTCAACTGTATAATAGTTTCATTGCAATTCATGTTAGCCAAAAAAAAACGTTACCACTCTAATATGTCTTGCAATATCCATGCGTGCAAAGGTTCTGCGCGATCCTCTTGTTCAATATTCTCGGGGTCTGAATCCAGCTCAAACTGGTGGCAATATTGACACCATCCTTAACTATACCGGAGCAGACAGAACTTGCTGCTTTGGCAAGGGGCGGGGCAGTACTGAAACACCGTCTAAGCTGTTCGCCAATCACAACGAACTGGGACAGCTAACCAATCACAACACATTTCGTTTTTCGGAAGGCGGACCTTCATCAAACCCGGAACTAATCGAGCCGTTTGTGCCAGGCTGGGGAGAAAGGTATTGTAATAATGTAAATGATGTGAAAAATAATGCGATTTTCGAACCACCAAGCATGAGAGCATGTTCTAGTACACTCCAAAACAAAATCAAGACTTTGTAAAAGAGCATAATAGGACCCCTTTAATGAAACTCTGATTGTATTCGTCTGAAAGAAGAAAGTAATATACACCTAGGATGACTTGAGGATGAGTAAATTATAGGGCAGCTATCCCTTTAATAGTAGGCCTGCGGTAATATTGTTGAAGTGTTCATCTTTTTGCTAGAAATACTGTTTTGTACTCTGTAATGGATTAAAGATAATAAACAAGCATGATTTAACAATGCTTTCTTTTCAAATAATATTTGATGCCCTCTTCATTATTTATAGGGATGCAACGATACCATTTTTTCAGAACCGATCCGATCCGATCCTGAAAATTCTGAATATCTGCCGATACCGATCCGATACCAGCGCAGTTTTTTTTTTAAATCAATGTAGAATTTCTATACTTCTGTGTGTCGGTGTGTATTACTCTTTTGTGTGTTAAACACAATCTACTACATATAGATAACGTAATTTTAATGAAAAATAACAAATGAAAAAATATATAATCATAATCTATGACAAAAATACTATTATAACCAGCAAAAGATACTCTAGAAAAATCATGGGTGCACAATATTTTTATAAAACCTAGTGAAACATTTTTATTTACAATTAAAAGTGAATAAGTGTAGGACTAAATCTGGTGAAATTATACACATTGCTCTTTGAATTGTTGTAAAATACATTCATGAAAAAACAAGCAAATACATTTATATGTAAATAAATAGGCTACTATAAAATTAAAATATATTTCTTTTAAATCTATAGCACAGTAATGAAGGCAGCAACATATGATAGATAGGACAGAACAAGAAAGACTGTTAATAATCTTTCATTGCGCAAAAGTATTATAATATGTAAGGCTCCAATAAAGAGCAGCAGAAAGCAGAATGATGCGCTTGAAGAGTCACAGCGCGTAGCCCTCTGAGTCCGCACCGAAACGTTCAAAGTACAAAGGGAAGAGATATTGATGCGTAGTGTATTAAATCTGTGCGTAAGTTTATTAAGCCTTTCCTTTTAACCGTTTTAAACCTGCACTGTAGTTTGACTGTAGTAACCGAACGCGACATGCAGTTTGATTGCTGAATGGAGGATGACAGAAGAGTTTACCTGAACTTGAATTTAAAGACTTAAATATTAATCTGTACCTCAGATTAAACTATGGAACAGCTTCAGAACACTTGAAATATAGTGCACAAAAACTTTATGGTGCTTTATAATGTTTTTGTGCCTTTCGTGGGGCTCGATCGGATCGGTGCATCCCTAATTATTTATGTGGTGGAAAGCTGTGTAATTAGTGATATGAATGTACATTATGCTTCAAATGTCTGAATTTGGTCTAGGCTTAAAGCAGTTTATTTGGAACTATTTTTCTTTGCGGAAGCTTTGTTTAAAGAGCTCATATCAATATTTAGTTTCTTATTATTTACTCATGTGGCAAGTAGCTGTTTTAAAAGTGCCATAGAATGCATTGATACAATATTTTAAATTGTTCTCTGATATCTACATAGAAGGTATGTGGCTTAGGTAAGGGCAAAAAATCTCCTGAAAATGTTTTACATGTCCATTTACAACCCTAGGATTTGTCCCTAGAATGAAATGGTCTGTTATTACCTTATTTGGAAGGGTCATGAATAATAATGTTGAGCTCTGCTCTGATTGGCTGATTCACAGTGCGGCTCAATGTTGAGCTCTGCTCTGATTGGCTGTTTCATAGTGCGGCTCAATTCAGTAACTCATACAGCAGCGTATTTCAATAATTTCTCACGCAGTTACACCATTGGCTAATTATACTGTATATAAAATGCGGGTATCAGGGAGCCGCTATTAATATGTTGAATGCACGATCGCTTTTTATTTTCACTTTCGAGATTCGTGATCGCATGAACTCTGTTTATACTATGGAGCGGCAGTACTTACCACACATTTTACAAGATCAGATGCTTGTCAGTGGTGCTCAGGATCTGTAAATCATTCGCCATCATCCTCAGTCATCTTTCCTTACTCTGTTTATGTGGTAAGTGAAATCTTATGTACTGTAATGTAACAGGCTACCGCTAGCAAGAGGCTAACCATGTCCCTAACCATTTTCGCTGTTGTCCTCGCTTGTTTCTTCACAATACCTACAGAACTTTTGATGGTTCGGCTGAAGGCTGGCCTAGAACATGGGCGGGTATGCAAATGTTGGGGGGCGTAACTATTAGTGATCCCGACTGTAACGTCACAGTCGGTGTTATGTTCTGATTCGCCTATTTTTCAGTAGTCTTTTGCATGCACAAGATTTACACGAGAAGGAGGAAACAATGGAGTTTGAGGTTCACGCTATGTCATTTCCATGTACAGAACTCTTATTGTTCAACTATGCCAAGGTAAATAGAGTTTTCCATTCTATGGAACCTTTAATAAACAGGATAATGTACATCCAGCCAGCTGTTATCAGAGAATGAATCATAAAATCCTGTGCTTAAACTTGAAAGGTTTTGAGATGTAAAAAAAAGTGACTTGTTTGTTCAATTTTGCTACTAGAATTTTTGTAGAATGTTGCATTAAAGGTGGAAAGTATCATTTATCTTGGAGTAATTTTAATCTCAGAAAATGTGCATTTTAAGAGGTGTTTAGACGTTCCACAGACATAGTTCCTTCTGCACTACTTGATCAACATTTTCTGAGAGTGTTTTAGCTGTTTGTTTTTTGGGGGAAATTGGAGCAATTAGTTTTTTTCTACATTTACTTGAGTTCTTTATGAGTTCTTGATAATACACACAGGTAGGCATAAAAACATTTTGTATAATTCCAACAAATTTGTTTTGTATATAATGTGAAATATGAATTGTAGCAAACTGTCAGTTAAAGCCCACAGATCCCCACTGGGGAATTCGCTGTCTTCATTTCATTATATACTTGGCTCTTGTTAGAGTGATCCCATACTTGAACATATTTTGTGAATTATATCACGCATTAGATGTAAAATACAGTAGATAATAAAACATTCAGCTTCAACTGGAAATAAAACATTGTAAAGTATAATAAAAAGAACTGGTTAAAGTCAATCAGTGTTATCACTGAGATACTATTACAATTTTTAATGATAATTTAAAGTTAATTTTAAGTAAAACATTTTAAAAATTTAGTTTTAGCTTTAGTTAACTAAAACCATGATTTCAAGTCAAAGAACTAATGACATAACTATAATATATGTATATATAATAGAATAGAATTATATAGCTAAATTTAATGTTGAAAGTATTGAATATGACTTAATCCAACCTACATTGCTACACCAGTAAAAGTGTTTTTTAAGATTCACATGGATGTAGAATTAGCGCTTCGAACTATAAAAAACTCTTAATCAGTAAGTTTGTCTTTTCTTGTAAAATATATATATAAAAAAAATTAAACATTCTTAGGATAAAGTTACTAGAAAAGCTTAGCTCACATCTTTGCATTATTTTTACAATAGTTTTTTTCTAGCATAAAAGCGTAAAGATTTATAAAATTTGTGCTTAAAACAAGAAAAACCAATTTGATGGGATAAAACAAGTATGAAATTATTTTTTACAGTGTGTTCACTTTTTGCAGTATGCGTGAACTGTACTGCCCATTAATAATGGGTCATAGTTTTCCTCCCTTTCCCCCTTCTCTATCTCTGAAAATAATTATCTCTGTCTCTCTGTCCTGTGGAAAGCTGAATGATCGCAGTGCTTGCTGAGGCATTGGAAAGCCTTTGGCAACAGCTGTGTGCAGTTGGCCAGTGCAGCTGAAAGAGGCAGTAGGAACAAATAAGGTCATTCTTACTGACTGCTGTAATTGTAGTGAGCGTGGAGCAGACACACTTTTTGACTGTGTGTCTTAAGACCTTTTTGTGCAAGTGTAACATATGCCTCTGTATAATTGGCTTCTTTCCTGTCAAAGAAACTGGAAAAATTATTACATACAGCATACGAGAGAATAGTTTCATATTTTGGCTCAAGGTTAACTCAGAGTTATATATGACTGCATTCGATTAGCAAAAACAGGCAAATTGAAAACACATCAGTCTGAAAGTTATTTGATAACACTAGAATAACTTTATATATAGTAATGCTTAACAGATCATTAGTTTGCATGCATTCAAGTAGTTGTAAAAGTCTTGAAACTTATAAACACTTCAAGAATTTAATAGAAATAAGTGTAGCATGCATACACCATTCACTACCCCAAGTTTGGGGTTGGTAAGATTGTTTTAATGTTTTTGTAAGAAGTCTCTTATGCTCACCAAGGTTTGATAAACATACTGTTAAAAACAGTAATATTGTGAAATATTAATTAAATTTGAAATAACTGGTTTCTGTTTGTATTCTGTCGTGCAAAGGCAAAAGACCATAACTTTGTTTTTAGTTGAAAATGAGTTATTGATATTTTTGGGACATTCAAGACATCCTTTATCATGTACATAAGTATCTTGAGTCAATTTCGTTGTTTTTCCAAGAAAATAATGGGTTGTCTCAACCGTAACTTCAAAAAGCCCAGGAGAAACCAAGGAAGAACACCATATAACACCAGTAAGGGCTCTTTCGCTTTGTTTGGAACACTCAAAACAAGTTACGGTGTTCTGACTTTGTTTAACTGCACGTCAAAATGAAGTTACGGTGCTGGCTTGGAGTTATACAGTGTTCTGCCTTTTTTTTATGTCCATTAAAGTCTGGCGCATTTTAATTACGGTGTAGACAAATTAACGTTAGATCGCGATCTACCAAACAGCTCCATATAACAAAGCACTGTAAAGACTAGACACCTTGGCAGCAATACATAATCGTGAATAACCTAGATTTTTTTTTCCTTTTTGTAATGCAGATTATTCACCAGGTTGTCACTTCTAGTTGGACGTGTGTGGACTCGAATGTAGCATGATCAATCGTAAAATCAGTAGCCTAATTGTTTGCAATTAAATCTTTTTGTAACCCGATAAAATCAATCCATGGCGCTGAACGTCGTCGGAGATGTTTAATCGACACGCATTTCTGAGCATGCCTGCTTGCTGGGGTTCACATCAATCCACAAATCTTTCTTTTAGGTTAGGCCATTTCATTCAAGTCAAAATAAGTAATTATGTTATGGCTAGCATTTTTTTTTTTTTTTTACATTACTGAGCATAGCAAATAAATTGGTTGCAAAACGGTATCCACTCACATTTTAGTCTGCTTGTTACGGTCCAAAAAAAAATTAATACAGTCACATATTATATGCAATAGCCTATATGAGATCACTAGATGATCAATAGATTTTATACAGGTGTTACTATAACGATTTTGTAACTGGGGATCAGCAACCAAATATTGATAATGTGGAAGTTACTGTCTTTTGCCTTGGTGTGACTTCTCACTTTTTGCAGACAATGCAAAGGCAGAGTACAGTAACTTCAAAATATGGGTAAAAATCAAGTTTGAGCTCACAATGTTTTAATGTAGATCATTTTCATTACTAAAACATCTAATTGCCAAATTTCCAGTGTCCTACCTATAATTAATTAGGCTGGACAAGCAAAAAACTTTAAAGTCATTTTTCTCTGTTTCACACTCTAGCGAGTTAGGGCAAGGTAATTGTAAAATGTAGGGCAGTGTTGTAAAATGTAATTTATTCCTGTGATACAAAGCAGAATTTTCAGCATCATTACTCCAGTCTTCAGTGTCACATGCTCCTTCAGAAATCATTCTAATATGGTGATCTGCTGAAACATTGATCATTATAATGTGATGATTTTCTAATATGATGATTTGCAGAAACATTTCTGATTATCAATGATGAAACCAGTTGTGCTGCTTAATATTTTTGTGGGAACCATGATACATTATTTTCTTGAAATGTAAATCTTTTGTAACATTATTAATGTCTTTCCTGTCATTTTTTATCAATTGTATTGCATCCGTGCTGAACAAAATTATTAAAACCTTACAGACCCCCAACTTTTGAACATGTAATGTATGTGTGTGTGTGTGTGTGTGTATATATATATATATATATATACACACATACACATACACACACACACACACATGCACACATTTTTTACTGTTCTAAATGAATTAATTTGGACACTCTGGACAATTAATTTTAACACTGGTTGTTAAACACCATTGGATCACATCCATATATTTGTACATTAGACTCTATTCAGAAATTCAGTGGCTGCTCTTTTATTGGATGGCGTTGTTGCTGTGGTGCTGATGCTGTCAGGTGGCAGGTCACCGGGGACAACGCAGCTCATTTCTGACCCACTGCATCGCGTCCATCTGTTCAAAGCCTGAGCGCTGCCCATTCCACACCGTTACTGAAGAGAGCTGCTAGGTGTGAAAACAAACTGCATCACATGCAGAAACAAAGTTTGAGTGTGTCTTTTTCAGCCTGGTATCTTTCCCTACTCTCTCTTATAAAAGCTTATCGTTTAGGCTTAATATCACGGTGTACCTTGATATTGCATTTTAGGGTTAACAGTGCAAAATTTGTGCTTACACACTTTCAAACTTACTAATGTCAAGTGTTGCTTCATCCAGGGTTAAAATGGCTCAAACCTGAGGTTTAAAAGATGTTAAGTGTAGATAATGATTTTTGTCCTTTTCTTTTTGTGCCAAAAAATTAATAGTCCCTTTATCCTATATTTAAATAGTGTCAGACTGTTGATTTTATGTCTTGATGACAGATGTGATAGTCCATCAAATACACATTATCATTTTCTTCTTTATCTGATATCCCATTATCCCTGAGCAACAGTGTAGTTGATGAAAGAAATGTTTGGCAGATGAAACCACAGGGCTAATTAGATTTTGGCATCATTTCATTTAAAGAGGAACCTAAATTTTTATATTATCATCAGAAAAAAGGCTGTTCCAAAATTGTTTTAGCAGCTTCTGAGGCTTATGATTCAGTCTGCTCCTAGATTAGTGGACAAGGGCAACATTTTCCTGGAACATTATCAGCAGCAGTGAATTATGGGATGCTGGGACTGCTGCAGACTTTTGGCCCTGTGTCAGCAGATGATAGCTGGAGATTAGGCCTAGAACAAGCTCTGCAAGGCCAATGATGTGCCGTAGCTTTATGGAGAGTAGTTTAAAAATCGATTCAACCCTTAAGAGTCAGTGCAGGGACCTTGAGTCAAGGGAAATGGATCCTACCATTTTTCTTTCCTTTTTGGTGCCCCCCCCCCCCCCCCCCCACACACACACACACACTCCACTCAGCCAGTCTCACTATTGCTGCAGAAATCTGAATCCATTCAGAAATTCAGTTTGCTCTGCTCTTTTACACTGGCTCAATATGATGCGAGTCGTTTGGGTTTGGCTTGCAGCTTTTTAAAATACCACCTGCTGCGCTCTTTTATAATTCATTTAACAGCAATGCTATACTTAATCAATTATATAACAGACATTTACTGACAAGGAATATTTTTAAAACAAATAAAAAATGCAATAGCTGTGAAGCAAAACAAACTTCCCACAGGGAGGTCAATGTGGTTAAATAATAACTTTTGATTTTGTTTGCCCAGAATTTTTGCAATCAAAATTGGAGTTAAATGTTTATCATATGTAGTTAATACTTCAGGAAAAGAGTGTTCATGCAGCATTCACACTTTTATTTACAAGCAAAAACAAAGGTCAGGGAGGGAAATGAGGGCATATTTTCACACAAGTGGATTAGAAACTAAACAAGGGGCAGCCAAACATAATTAGTAAACCAATGAGAAACCATGGAAATAAAGCAGTGAATAGAATATATGTAAACAGAAATGAGACACGGCAAAGCAAACTAAAAGTCCAAAATTAAACTGAAACTAATATTAAACATTAAATATTGTTTTTGTTGTCAGTTTTACTGTAATACAGCATATCATTTTTGTTAAATCTGGTCCCTCTATTATCTATCCTCTATCTTATTGTCCCAATAAGGTGGCATCCATTTAATAATTTGAATTAAAACTATTCATTTACACTCAATACTTTATTAGTGCGTACTGTTTTATAATGTACTACAATACTGAGGTGCATATAATTGCCACTATTTGCAATAAGTAGTATAAATAGCAGAAAATCTTGCTATTTTAAGTGTAAATAGACTCCATTGCCATTTACACTTAATGCAAATAGCCGCTGCCTATAAGATTAAGATCATATCGCCCACCTCTAATCCGAGCAAGCAAGTATCGTAATGCCCTGCATATGACATGCAGACAAAAATATATTTAAGTTGACCAAGAATTCATTTCCCCAAATTAAGAATACATTACCACATTCATTATCTCATTTTAGTTAAATCATAGCTACAAATTAAGAATTCGTTCCCATAACTTAATTCATTAGTAAATTGTAGCCACATTGCACTAATTTGTTCCTTTGTTTGAATTAAAATAAGGCCACAAACAAGTGAATGAATTAGTATAACATGGCCATGATTTAACTAAAACAAGGGAATGAATTAATCTGAATGAATTTGTAATTCGTGGCCACGATATATGTATATTTTCTCACATGCCATGTGCAGGGCTCCACAGTATCGTATCTGCAGCTGTGGTTTGAATTTTGTTTTGGCAAAGACTCTCACTTTCCATTAGTTTTGACAATGGATGATTCCCTGAAAGTTACCGAGGGTTGCTGTTTAGAAGTCACAAATGGTATAGTAGCCGGCCCTTGTTTTTACATTTACGGATATCACATAAATATACAAAAAAGAATAACGAAACCCTGCTATTTTCCAAGAATTCCGACCAGACAGGCTAAACCATAAATCATATGGTAGACATATCATAGCGAATCAGAATAAAACAAGAATATGAATTTGAACTTTAGGGTTCTACTTCAATAACATCATTTTCTGTAGTGCAGATATATTTTACATAATTACATATTAGTGTATTAGAATGTGCAAAATGTCATTCATTCAATTTAAATCATTTGAAAACTTTTGATCTCTTTGGTTGCTCACATCGAGATTTGAACTTTTGTTAAAGTTCAGTTCAAACCATGTTGCAATTTATGTACTCATTGAAGCAAGAATCTGCTTGCATTTGGCACTTAATTTAATTTTGTGTTAATTTTGGGAATGGGTTCACGTTTGACCTTTAGGATTGTAAATATAAGGATGAATTGTACAAGTTTAATGTTTGAACAGACATTATCAATTCATCAGGTTTAAACCAGTGTCTTTTTCTATTTTGGATTTGTCTAAAATTAGCTGTGAGCTGTGATGCCGTCTGAGAGCAAAAGAGGGGATGAAGAGCTGACAGTAAACCAGAGTTTACATTAGTTATCTTAAAAGAATGGTTAAGTATCTCTTAGAATAGAGTGAAATATCTCTTTCACTAAGATTTATTTTCAGAGTGTGTCAGTAAAGTTATTGCTACTGTAGCCAATAGCAGTGCACTCTTTCTACATTTAAATGTTATAAACCTATCATAAAATATATTTAGTTTTGCTAATTACAGTAATTATTCATAAAATATTATATTTGAGTATAGATGTGTTAGCACTTGGAGAATTTTTATTTTTAGGCAAAATTCAGTAGTCACCACATAAATTCACCAGAAGAAAGATTATTTCTCCTTTACTTTTATAAGAAGTGTAATGCATAAAAGAGAAATGCAAAACCATTTTCAATTGAAATCTATCATCAATAACTCTTAAAATGTATTATTAGGTTCATGGGTTGTAACATTTAAGTGAAGCTTTTCAATATAAAAAAGCATTCTGAGAGAGCACGCTTGAGAAGAATATGCTTAGAAGTTCATAAATCATTATGTAACTATAAACAATGTCCTTCTGAGAGGTTTTCTGCTGTCTTCTCATTGGTTTAGATCCGCTTTAGACATTTGGACGTGATCCATGAAGAGTAGATTCACTGGTTTTCTACAATCATGTCGATTCATACAGCGTTGCTTTTACCCTGTGTTTTCAAAGTATTTATTTTACATTAAAAAACACAGTAACCTTTTCCACCTCAAGACCGCATACTGTATATGTGTGGAGAAATTACTAATGAGTAATTATTACATTTATACACTTCTTGATGGAAAACAAATTCTGAGAAATGTGTTTTTTATCTCTATTATGTTTTTGCCCTGACCCCTGTTTTTATCTGGGATACGGCCAAAGCATGAGGAAATGAACAATGAGTCTTGAACAATGAGAGAAAATGGAGAGAGGGGTCAGTGAGTCCAGCTGTTGGTTTTGATACTGTACACCCTTAATGGCTTCAGCAGACCCTCTAAAGCTTCTGTAGCTGATTTCTGTGGGCTCTGACACACACATGCTCAAACACTGTGCTGTATTAGTGTGTGTTTCTAGTTTTTGAGTTCGCACAACTACTAGTGTGGGCTTAAAACAAAGGACTTGGTGTCCTCAGTGATTTTCTGTGCCGCGGCGCTGCTGTCTGGAACAGGGTTCTCAGTCACATGATTTATTTGGTCCATCACACACTTCAGACTGATGCTGTGTCTAAACAACTCCAAAGCACTTCAAAACAACACGACCTTGTTTCTGCAAAGACATTCAGCACGTCTTCTACAAACAGCGACTGATGTGGCGTGAGAAAGTGACACGGGCAAAAAAAGTGCAAAATCCCATCTAAGCGGTCAAACAGACACGGATTTCCAGAAATGTGATTTGAATGGGATTTCAAACCACATATGAATGAATGTAGCTTGAAACGGATTTCTAAAAATCATATTATATGATATTTTTTTGCTGTTCACACTTGCTAAATATGATCGGATTCTAATCAGGGGCTAGTTGCATAAACTGTGTAGACTAGTCTTTATTTTTTTCTTCAAGACTGGTCAGAACTATTTAAAATCAGTTATGAAAAGGAAGATCTTTTTTGTATTGGAAAAGTATAAAGACTGATTACCCCTTGGCAACTGCTAGTTGGTCAAACTAGTTCCTAAGACACAGGGCCCTATTATACACCCGGCGCAAGTGTTTTTGCTAGTTTCAGCCCAACGCAGTTCTCATTTTCCTGTCCTGTGTTGCGTTATTAAATAGCAAATGCATTTGCGCCCAATTGTGCGCCAATGGCCGTGCTGGTCTAAAAAAGAGGTGTGTTCAGGCGCATTGTTGGTGCGTTGCTATTTTGAGGAACTGAAAATAGACTGCACCATAGACCAACTCAAACCTGGTCTAAAGTCTAAAGTCAATGGCGCAATATGTATTTATTTTTTTGTTATTTAAAGAGCGCGTTAGTAGAAAATGTGCCTCTGGGCGTGTCCACAACGCGCGTTCACTTTGCTTATTATACACAGGGACGCGCAGCAGCACGCAAACATGTCAAATATTAAAAATTAAAGGATTACAGTGTAAAATAATATTATTGTGTAGGCTACATAATGGATAGTCATTGCGTGTATATCAGAATTATCCTACCTATTTGCTCGCGCAAGAGCAGATCCGTTTGCTCTCTGGAGACACGTGCAGTCTGTGCGCCTTAAAATTCCGCCGTTTAAATAGCGAATCCGCCATGGCGCGAGCGCAACTCGCTCTTAAAGGTAATGGGAGATGAGACTCTGATTGGTTTATTGCACGTTATGCCCAAAAACACACCCATTATAAGAGAATAGGGACAACACTTGCCTGCAAGTGGCCGGGAGCGCCAAACGTTTTTCCCGTCGTTATACTGGCAAAAGTGGATTCGGAAACGCCATAAGTGCACCTGCGCCGTACGCTTTAGACCATGCACTTAGATCGTTAAAATAGGGCCCATAGTCTTAACATGGTGACTAAGTTTATGCAACTGGCCCCAGATATGCACAAAAATTGGATTTGGACTGACTTAAAGGCTTAAACTTCTCAGGACAGTGGCCCTCCAGGAGCAGGATTGAACACCCCTAATTTATTTGATCAAAATACAGTAAAAACAATAATATTGTCAAATATTATAACAGTTTAAAATAACTTTTCTATTTTCATTAATCTTTCTAAAATGCTGATTCTCTACTCAAAAGCATTTATTTTTATCAGTTTTAAAAACATTTAATATTTTAGCGGAAATCATGATACATTCTTTAATGAATAGAAAGTTCAGAAGAACAGTGTTTATTTGAAATAATAATCTTTTGTAATATTATAAAAATGTTTCCTTTCACTTGGTCAATTTAATGCGTCCTTGCTGAATAAAAATATTTATTTATAAAAAACATTGTACCAACCTGAAATTTTTGAACAGTTTTGTATATGTGCATTTTGTGCTATTCTGCCATTATTTATTTATGGAATTCTTTACATCAAATTTATGAAATGTTTGAAAATGTTAAATTTTTATTGACACCATTTTAACGTTACCATGTTATTTATTGAAAATATTAACATTTTTACCAAAGAGCCATTAGAAAGGGTATGTAAAGATAATTTCTGAGATATATGAGATGTGAATTGCGGCATCATTAAATCACATGACATGACGGAATCTGAATTTCAATCCAAATAAAAACTTTATTTGTTGTCTATTAACTAATGACTGTACAACACACTTAAATAGAAATCAGCAAGGAACATACTTTACAATGTTCCCAAAAATTACAATATAGATATGTAAATAAATATGATTAAATAATTGTAAATATTTTTGATCTCTAATAAGCTATTCCAAAACATTAACATTTGCATCTACATTTGCATTTCAAAAATATATTTTATTGAGCATCACTGTTTACAAAATATTTTTATTTAAAATATATTTTAGCCAGGAAAAAAAATGCTGATTGATTCTGATGGAACAGAATGACTTGAGAAGGTGGGAGAAAACTGTTAATCCAGAAGATCAGAGGAGCTCTCTTGGAGAAAATATGAGTAGTTCACAGAGTTCAGGATTTGTGTGTTTGGAGGTGGGAGGATGGAGAAGGGATGAGAACAGTTTCTGTGGGTTTTAAGTGTTGATTCTGGAGTGGAAATACGATGCCTTGGCTGAGTAGCTGTCAGAGTAACATTCACAGAGAAGGGTGTGTTTTGTCTTCAGTTCTTCTGGGGAACTGATTTTCTTACACTTTCTCTATGAAACACAGTTTTGCTGTGCTACTGCCTGTGCTACTGGTGTTGGAAAGCCACAGGCTGGACAAAGGGTGTCAGGACGGCTTTTAGCTAATTGCTAATTAGAGCCACATGCAGTAAAATGAAGCCGTACTGAACACAAAAAAGCAACACAATTCTGAGGGAAATTATGTTTCTAAACTCAAAAAATAGTTTGTTCAATGAACTTAATTAAATTAAGAAAAAATGTCCATGCATTTGTAAATTTTAGGTCGGTACAACTAGAATTAAAAAATAATTATTTATAATTTTGACTCATATTTTTTCTTCAAAAATGGCTGAAATGTGAGGTTTATTGTTTTATAAAACTATTTTTTGTCAAAACTCAATATTTACTCTCATAATGCATGGGAACTACAGATCCACTGCCCAGTTAATTAGGTCAACACAAATTATTACATTAACTTTGATTTTACACATTTAATTCAATTTAACGTAATGGAAGTCATTTGTGACAAAATGTTTCATTAGCTCTTTTTTAACAAAGTCATTTTAAAAGTATTTAAACAAAGTAATATATTTTGCAAATATTTGTGTGTCTCTGTGTGCCTCTGCGTGCATGTTTATGTGGTTTATGAGGACACAAATTTGTATAATGACATGGGTATGACAGAGGTATTACAATATGAAGGTGGTTTATGAGGACACTGCCTATGTCCCCGTAATTCAAAAGGCTTAAAAAACATACTAAATGGTGTTTTTTGAAAATCTAAAAATGCACAAAGTCTCCTGTGAGGGCTAAGTTTAGGTGTAGGGTTGGTGTAGGGCAATAGCACACACAGTTTGTTCAGTATAAAAACCATTACGCCTATGGAGAGTCCCCATAAACCACAAAAACCAACATGTGTGTGTGTGTGTGTTTAAAAACCTAGTAAACAGTTGAAAATACAGTTGTTACAATACCAAAATTTCAGTTACTGATTCCATTTCCTGTACATTTTATGATTTTTGCAAATTGATTTTATAAAATAAATTACTAAAATGCTAATGAACAGAGAATACATTTTTAGCTTCTATTTTAAAATGTATATAGACAAACTTTTTTAAAATTAGTATTGATTTAGTACGTTTGATATTGCTACTTTATGAATACATTATGAAAATCATATAAACACTTTGAAAACACTGTGAAATAATGAAAACTTTACCAAAACCTTATAAGCACACAAAGGAAAAGATAACATTGAGCATCTTATGAACGCTTAAAGAATTAGGCTAACACTTAAAGCAAGAGTTCATGAATACCTAATGAACACTTAATTAAGTGCAGAAAGTGTGTTTAGAGTCTATTTGAAGAACAATGTTTACTTTAGACTAAATACAGCTGCACAAATCTATAGCCTTTTACAGCATTCATCACACTGTAATCATATCAGTTATGTATTTAATACCTGATATCCTGCAACCAGCTCCAGTTATCCTATTACTTTCATATGTAATTATTAATATTGTTTGTATGCCATATAAATGAATTATTATACATATAAAGACCCAAGAGAGGAGCCCTAGGAAGTGAGGAAGACCGAGGAGGGAAAAATAAGAGGGTCAAGGAGTGTGTGTGTGTGAGTGTGTGTGTGTGTGTGTGTGTGTGTGTGAGGAAGTTGCAGGCAAAGCAAAGAGGAGAGTGGCCGGGTTATTTGAGATCATTATGCAGTTGGCAGCACTCTGTTCTGACTCTACCCTCCCTCTCTCCCTCTTTCTCTGTCCTGCTCCAGTGAGGATGAAAATGAGCAGCGTGCAGCTGCAGCCAAAGACAGCTGGGAGGGTCTCACTCTCTCAAAAATTACAGCATACCCATCTGTGTGTGTGTGTGTGTGTGTGTGTGTGGTGTATGCGGTCATGAGCAGATTTTACCATTTTATATTTATGTACGATGTCTTTCCACAATAGTTGTTCTTGTGTCTTGGGGAATGTGTTTGTCACACACACCTTTTGTTAGGCTTGTTTAAGGGGGTGTTACTGGAGAACAGAGAGTGGTTTATTTGAGCAAAACAATGAGTGTTTGTGTGTGTGTGTGTGTGTGTGTGTGTGTGTGTGTTTAAGGAAATTGGACAGTTGGTATCTTGTACTAAGAGGCATGTGTTAAGGCCTGTTTACACCAAGAATGATAACTATAACAATAACTATATTAGCATCCACAAACCATAACGTTCTGTTTGTAATAAGTGTGTGCTGCAGTTCTGTCGCCTGTCGATTTAAATGCTCGCGCTCTTAAAAGCAAGGTGGATTCTGATTGGCTGTCAATGTTTTTATTGTTCCCCTATGTTGTTATCAGTATTGCTGTCTTACAGGTTTGGAACTATATGAGAGTGAGTTATTAATGACAGAATTTTCCGTTTTGGGTGAACCATCCCTTTAAACGCATTTATTAATATTTATATCTACAAAATACTTCTGCAGATGATTTCTATCATGATGCAAGACAAAAGCATTAGCTAACACAACATTAAAAAGATCACATAGTTTAAAAACCTGTAATATTGAGTTAATACATGTTAAAACACAAACCAACACATTCTCACCTGTAAAATTTATCCCATTTCTTCAGGAACTTCTTGGTGGTTTTTACAACCAGAGGATGTGTAATGTTGTGGCTTCTAGGTAAATTAATTTATTTTTACTGTGAGTGGTGAGGCGACACATTGACCGTTCCAAGATGGCAGATGTATCTATACGTCTGGAAAGATTGAATGTAGTAACTACGCTCATATCTATTGCTATGATGTTCTGAATGGTTACCACTAGATAGTTGCTGGGTTCTTCTATGTGCTTTTTGCTTGCTGGCTGGATTCAAAAGAGCCCACCTGAAAGTCTTGAGTAATGAGTAGTAATAAGTCCTAAAACTCAGAAAGGATTTAGCTGTTTTGCACTTCTGCTTCCAGTGTCAATGAAGTCAATGAGTTTTTGCTAAATGCCTGAGATGAGGTCTGTGGTTAAAAGAAGCTCAAGATATTTTCATGTTTTATTCCAGACATGAAATACATCAGTAATAGTAAAACCCCACTCACGATTTTTAAAGCTTTTACATTTCTTGAAAAAGTTAGACATAGAGGTTCATCACACCAAACAGAACTCACTAGTCTGCTTTCACAGCCTCTTTGTTTATAATTGCGCTCTTGCAAACTATTCTAACTCAAACTTTCCAACCTGTAGATTATAAATGAAGAAAAGACTTGTTTAATGCTTAGTGGTGGTAGCGTTAAAGTCCTTTGACCATATAACCTACTTTTAGCTTTTTACTTTTTCCATGTATTTAGGCTTTAAAATTCATCAAAGTTGTGTTCGTTTGTGAAGGTAATCATGATAATTAAAATATAAGACTCATAAACTTCTTTTGGTCACAGAGCTTATTGTGTGCAGTAATCCTATTGGTTTTTTCTCGAGGGAATCGGAATAATGCTAACGTACGGGTTGGCCTACAAAAATACGTCATTACTGCGGCGCTCTATTCTGGTCTCTAGATACGCCTCGAGTCCCTCCGTCAGTGCAAGGCTAGGGATTTTTTCATCATACACAGGGTGAGATTTATAAGTATGATCACCAAGAAAAATAAAGCACATCTTTATTTTCAACAAGCCACACCAATCGAGATTCATTCATGTCTGTAGCACGAACAATGCAGGAGGAAGTTTAACACTTTAGATTATGTATATTGAGCTTGCCTTAATAAACACCAGTAATGAAAAAGTTTAAATGCACGTCTTTGCTAGTAATGTGTGTGGGTACATTTACACTGGATGTGGTCTGACAGATACTAAGACAAGTGGCTCTCATTCCCATAGCAACACAAACATGTCTTTCCCGAGAGCAACATTTTTTAATTATGCTCTTTATCTAAAGGACCTGTATATTTGCAGACAGAAATTAAAATTCACACCTCATTTCCTCTTCAGCAGAAGAGTCGTAATGACAGACAAAATCTTCTCAACTAGAACGCCCATGTCATTCTAATACTGCGTCTGCGTTTATACTCCTTATCTCTCAAGTAGTGAAGTGTTCACACACACAACTTTCGTATGTGTGCTTTAGCCTAATTCAGCCTGAACAGAGCTCTCTAATTCTCGTTATCATAAACAGTGCGCCTTCAAATCCACCCACAATAGCCTCTAGCCCAAGCGTGACTCGTCCTTTAAGCTTCCCAAACATTCTTTTAAACAGCATCATTTCGTTATTGACTTTTCCAGCCCTCCTTCGGCTGAGATCAAAGATTATGTTTAATCCCTTATCCAACAGGACTAAAACCACAAAACTAACAGGGATCCCTCCACAAAGAAGCCCCAGGAATATTTGTAATGATGACAAACTTGAGCTTTCTGGGTCAAATAATAGCACAAATCTAATTTACCTCGTCTCTTTTAAAACACTTTCAAGCTTTTGAGACCCCAACGTGAACCAAAGAAAGAGTCGATGAATTCACTAAACAGTTTAACACGTGTTTAACTCGGAGTATTCCAGTTTTTGGTTACACTTTATTTTAAAGGTGCCCTTGTTATAGTCTAATTATACGATTTAAGAACTAAGTAATGTTAATTAACTACATGTGGTTAGGGTTTGGTTTAGGGTTAGGTGCATGTAATTATACATCATTTATTGTTATTTCTATAGTAAGTATATGTAACGTGTAACAAAGACACCATAAAATAAAGCTTTACCTGGCTTTTTAATAAGCTATTTTATAGTATGGGTTTGAAATGAAATATTATGTATAGTTTATGGTCGGCAAGATGTTTTTAGAAAGAACTTCTCTCCAGGGCTGCGTTTATTTGACTAAAGATACAGTAACAACTTTAATATTGTAAAATATTATTACAATTTAAAATAACTGTTTTCTTTGTAAATATATGTTAAAATGTTATTTATTTCTGTGATGCAAAGCTGAATTTTCAGCATCATTACTCCCGTCTTCAGTGTCACATGACCCTTCAGAAATCATTCTAATATACTGATTTTCTGGTCAATAAAATATATGATATTATTATCAATGTTGAAAATGGTTGTGCTGTGTAATACTTTTATGGGGAAAGAAATCTTGATACAGTACATTTATTTTCAAGATACACTGCATTTATTCTAAACAGAAATCTTTTGTAGCACTATAAGGCCCAGTTTCACAGACAGGGCTTAGATTAAGTCAGGATTAGATCATAGTTCAATTAGGACTTTTAAGTAATTTTTATAAACATGCTTAGAAAAAAACATTACTGGTGTGCATCTTGAGACAAAACAAAGGCACTGATATATTTATATATAAGTTCAGTCTGTGCAAGTTTATTTAAACTGAAACAGCTAAGACTTACATTTTAGTCTAGGACTAGGTTTAAGCCTTGTCTGTGAAACCAGGGGTAAATGTCTTTACTGTCACTTTTGCTCAGTATAGTGCAAGATCAGGGATATTTATTAACAGTAAATGGGTCATTTTTTATTTCATTTAGTTCTCAACGCACAAAAGGGTCTGGCCTCAGTCAATCCTCATCCTCGGCGCTTCTGTAGCCGCTCTGTTTAACGGGGTCATCGGTGGGGAGAAGAGAAAAGAGCAAAGCCAGTCACTGCTGCAGCTCAGATAGCAGGACTCAGTGACGTGTAATTAGCACGTTGTCTGGTCTCAGGCCCGCCCTTCCTCCCCCTCCTCTTCACTCTCCAGCGTTCTGTACCCCTCCCACACACTTCTGTGGAGAGTCGCAGAGCCGCTGTGATGGAGGACACAGCTAATTGTGAACGAGAGGAGTGTGCCAGTGAAGGAGTCTGCCCTCCATACCCAGAGAGAGAGTACTGAGCACAAACACAAATTAATACAAATAAAGAGTGTGTGATTCTTAAAGTGACAGTTCACCCGAACTTGAAAACTCATTTACTCACCCTCATGTCATTCCAAACCTGTATGGCTTTCTTTCATGAAACATGGAAGATGCTGTTTGGTAACACTTTATTTTAAGGTGTCCTTGTTACATGTTATATGTACTTACTATTATAGTAACAATAAATTATGCATAATTACTTGCAAGTAACCAACAAAGACAAACCCTAATCCTAAACCTAACCATATCGTAATTACATGTAGTTAATTATCATTACTTAGTGCTTAAATGTATAATTACACTGTAACAAGGACACCTTAAGATAAAGTGTAACCTGATGTTTTATGGAATTATTACACGGCTCTCTGGAATACTCGATTCTGATTGGTCAGTCGCAACATTCTGAGTTGGTCGTGTTGGGTCCTGATCTTGTTCAGTTTGATTCTGCAATAACAACCAGCTAGATGTACAATATCTCTGACTTATCATGCAGATCTTACATATAATAAGGGCTTTGTTCCTAGGTTTGAATTGTGTTGGCTAACAAGATATAGAATTCTCATTCACATTTGAATTCAACAAAGTAGAATAATATTGGAATGAAGTTCAAAGCGGTTCATACCATTTCTGTATGAACATGCAGACAACATGTGAGGTATTTCTGGAAACATTATAAGTTGAAATGTAAAACATTGCATATAAACATTATATATCTGTAACTTGGAAAGTACCATTTATATCCAAAAAAGTGAGTAGAGTTAAGTACTCATGAGTATTGAGAAGTGAGTACTGAGCAGCGATTATGCATACTGCACACTGCAATTTAAAAATGTAGATGCAGTAATTCATATTTCCTTTTGCTGTTTGTCAGAAAGTATGATGAATAGCTATTTTAAATTACTTTAAAAAAATTACTTTATATCTGAGTAAAACTACTTAAGTAACATGACATGTAAAAGAAATGTCTCATGAAAATTTGTGTTCTATCCCTCAGCAGAAAAATATTTCCTATTATTAGTCAAATTTAATTATAGCTTTTGTAATGTGAGTGTATTACTTTTTTGTGTATGAATGTTTTGGAATTTTAAATCAGTAAATTTGTCTTCCTGTCTTTCCAAATTAAATTCCAATGCAACATCATGTGGGGTGTAACTAATTCAATTAAAACAGCAATATATTTGATTTAAGATGATCATCAAATCTTAATATATTCCTTACACAATTGTATGACTTCACATGGAGTATCCAAGTCATACAATTGTGTAAGGAATATATTAAGATTTGATAATCTTGACTCATATGGACTATATACTTGATTGGTGTTTTGATGGTGTTTGATGAACATAGTCTGTCTTTGCTGTGGATAACCGCATATGTGTTTGGAATGACATGACAGGTTGAGTACATGAGAGAATGTTCATTTTTCGGTGACTTGTTCCTTTAACTCAAGGAGTGTGTCCTCCTAGAGCTGTGTCAAAGACATGCTAATTAATGGTTCATTTACTCTAGTCTGTGAAAGGCCTTTATCACTCTCATTTACACACACACTGCAGACAATTTGTCTGAAGCCACTTTGTAAGTGTCCTTATTATGTAGTTGCTTAGCAGCCATAAGCCAGCGGGCCTCAATGGAGTATTAGTGTGTAATTATCTGCCGTTTGCTCAATGTTTTGACCTTGCCAGCGTTCGTGTAGATTTGCAGCAACCTTCCATGACCTCCGCTAACCAGAAAACCAACGCATGCTATCATCTTCCATTCTCCTGGGACTTGCATGAAATAAGCAATGCCACTAATTTGTACGCAGACTGCATCTGCAATTGACTGTCTCTAAATGTTCGTTCAGCCTCACTTAAGTCCCCGCAGGGACGTCTGGAACATATGGAGAGCCGCAGTGTTGAGGTGTTGAAGGGAGTTTCTTAGCCAATCATTAATCTGAAATAAGGTTAATGGTTCTTCTTTGATAGCATCAAGGTGTTTCAAGGATAAGACTGGAAAAAGGCACCATGAAGCCAAAATGGACACTATTTGCTTTCTAATTCACTTTCCTGGACTTATTTGTCAGTACATTTTATTCCAAAGAACAACAGGTTTATCATTTTCAAAATGTAAAAACTCTTCCATTACACCTTATGAGTGATGATAATGTTAATGGTAATGTTTGACAGCCACAAAGTGTCCAAACACTTATTTTTGTGAAATGCTTTGCTTTAAAAGTACCTATATTTCCTTCAAATAAATGCCACTTGCTTTTACCTTTTTGCTATGAACTGCCAAGACATTCATACATTTTAAGTGTCCAAATATTTTTTGGAGCCACTGTGCAGAATTGTATTAAATGACTGTTGTAGTTCAAAATTCAATGATGGGCAGTGTTAATGTAATTAAGTCAACAGCAAATAATAATTGCTTCACTGCAATATATCTTTCAAAATAAATATGTACAATATTTAATGAAATGTTCATGTTCATCAGGTTCCTCCTATAATGAGAAATCAGAGGGTAAGAAGAAAGGACGGCTTCGCGTGGAGGTGCAGGAGCTGCGCATCATTCCCGTGAGTAAAGCAATATCCATTTTGGCCAGTGATGAAGGAATGAGGCTATGCCAGATTGGGATTTTGGGTGATTATTTGTAAAAGGAGTAAAGGGACTTTCCAAAACTCTTTCCAACTGTTGTATTTGGAGTGGGAACATCTCACAGAGGGCTGTGTGGAAGTGAATTGATTGCTAATAGTTTCTGCCTCTCTTGTGTGTGTGTGTGATGTTTTTTCTTGCCCTAGGCCCATATGATGGTTCAGTGGAAAGAGGAGTTTAAGAGTCGTTCCAGGGTGAAATGTCCATGCTCAGGCTGCTGGTTGGAATTCCCCAGTATTTACGGACTTAAATATCACTATCAGCGATGCCAAGGGGTAAAAACTGAAATCCAGACTACACAGTCATACGCTGCAAAATCATGAATGCAACCAACACTCATTTATTAATAGGAATGTATAAAACTACATTCATTTGAAATCAGATAGTGGGCTGTATGAACTCAACTCAAAGTCTTGGGAGCCCTGTAAAATTAAGCTTGGTTTAGGATCATGTCTGCCAGACAATTTTAGGTCTGTTATTGTTTTGTAATTTCTTGACATCAGCACATGTGTTAAAGTGATAGTTCACCCATAAATGAAAATTCATTTATTATTCACCCTCATGTTGTTTCAAATCTGTATTTTTGATTAAATCCGAGAGCTTTCTGACCCTGAATAGATAGTAACGCAACTGACATGTTCAAGGCCCAGAAAGGTAGTAAGGACATCATTAAAATAGTTCATGTGACATTCAACCGTTCAACTGCAGGGCTACAGACTGCGACTAAAATAGTCGCATTTGCGTCCAAAAATATTAATTTGCGAGTGAAGTTTTCTCGCCACTAGTGACTATATATATTTACATGTTATGACTTAAAAATCTCCATGTAATGTCTTTTTTCTTGATTGTTTTGCGATCACATCTTTTGTTATGTTTTTGTTATATTCTGTTTTTTGAGAGCGCTTAAACTCACGCTAGGCTGAAGTCAGTCATAATGTTCATTGACAATGTAAATGTTCTTTGTTCGCTTTCTCTGTATAATGTATTCGCTGTTTGAATAACTGTGTAAGGTACAGGGAATAAAACAATTAATTCATTACCTCACCTGTGAACATGATTTGTGAATTAAATACATCTCTGAATGGTGAAAACGACATCTCCCATCGTTCCACTCTCCTTCATAGCTTCACCTTTGTTATTGTTTTGAACATGTGACCTCTAGCGGTGAACAGCTTGCCATCAGCTGTAACAATTAATCAAATGAAACTTTGTAAAGACCCACTATCTTTTTTTTCCCTCGATCTGAGAGCTGTGAAACTTGACCTGGCTTTGTGTGTGTGTCTGTTTGTGTGGCGTTCAGGCGACCATAGCAGAGAAGCTGAGTCACAGATGCCCGTACTGTGAGGCTGTGTTTGCCACCAAGGTGCGTCTTCAGAAGCACAAGCTGTGGAACCACCCAGAAAGGGTCACCATGGAGACCAAGTCCGGGGTCACCTTGGACGCCAAATCTGATGCCAAGTCTGAACCCAAACAGCAGAAAAGCCCCGTGAAGGGAAATGCCAAAAAAAGGTGTGGAAGCTCAGTATCCCTTTCCTGACCGTATTCCCACTAATTAGAATATTTTTTAGCGTGATGAGTTTCTGGAGTCGTTTTGAATTTGAATTTCTGACTTCACTCACATGCAACAAAAATCGCTTCAGGACATGACTTGTTTTCCACACTGCCATCATTAGATTCCAGATGAAGTCCTCTTGTGTTACTATAGTACCGGTCCTCTGTGGATTGACTTTAATAGCCTGTGTTCCCTGCGCTCCCTCTCAGGCCCGTGGAGAACAGCCCTCCATCACCCGTATTTTTCAAGGTGAAGAAGACCCAGGAGGTGTCTCGGCCCTCACAGAATGGAGAGTGTGCCCCCCAAAGGCCGGACAGGAAACAGCAGCAGGGGACATCCGTTGACGTTGACGCTGGGGGCAGTGAGAGCGAGGGGGGCAGTTTACCCCTCCCTGAGGAGGACCCTGAGAGAATGAAGCACAGTAAGAATGCTACACACTGAGATTAATGCTTCTGAAACACCTGTCCATGGTAATACTGTGATATAGTTTGAAGTACCATATGCAATACTATAATGCTAATCATTCATGATACCACTACAGTACAATTTTGGCCTGCTGGCCAGGGGCCGGTGTGAGAGACTTCATGGCCGGTTACATCATGTACGAATATTTTTATGCCTTGTAAACTTGAACATTCAGTTTTCTGTGACATTTAGATGTGAATTCTGCCTGTCAGTCTTTACAAAAACATTGTGTAAAAGTGCATAATAAATAATGTGTTTAAAAAATTTAAAACAAAAGTTAAATAATGCATGTACAATTATAAATGTAAATATAAGATGATACATTTAAATTACATTTTGAAATTTAAAATCAATTTAACATTTTTATTCAGACTTTTTTAATTTATAAACTTACAAAAAAGTAAATAAACTACAAAAATGTACAAAATGCAGTTTCACTCTGAGCAGTGCAACTTGCCTTTGGGTGATTCTGCAAACTGAAGTCATGTTAATAATGCATAACCAGAGGCCCATCATCTAGAAAAGTAGTTCCACCACAAAAGGAAAGTCCCAGTTCTCTTTACTTTCTGTACTAAAATGTCCAAAGTTCTTAAAATTGCTATAACATTTCTCATTAACACGACCAAGAACGCCCTCATTCACTTTTGTAGGAAATGGTGGCCTGGCCCTTTAAGCAGCAGTGTGTAAGTTCTCAGTGTTGGCTCCGTCTGAGGGCTGCTGGTCATTAAGTCTCTCTGGTAGCTGGTGGCGGCTGCTGTCTCTGTCTGTGCCTGGCAGAGACGCAGTGTGTCGAGATGTCGGTGTGGCTCGTGCTGTGAGTCTGCTATTTATGGCCTTTGTTTGAGTACACGATCCCTTCGTTTGTTGTTCCACGCCGGAGCCAGGGGCGAGGACAGCGTGTGTGTGTGTGTGGGTGTGTGTGGGTGTGTCCATGTCTGAAATGTCAGGAAAAATGCGCTAGAGCAGCTGTGTTTGTATGACACAAGTTGACAATCAACCACGTACACACATACAGAGACACAAAACATATTCATTCTCTGCTCCCATGGCTGGTTCATGAAGCTGTGTCAGTTTCTCCAGCAGAGGAACCACAGCATGTGAAACAGCAGGTGCTTTGGTGCGCTGAAGTTTGAGCATCATTATGAGACTGTAACTTGCAGCAGAACTTCATGAGTGTTGTTGTTTATCACTGCATGTTGTCATGAATGTATGAACCATGAATGCATGTGTTATTGAGATGTTTGACCTCTTATTGTTGTTCTTCTCATTTGAGCCAGGGAGGAAGCAGAAAACTCCAAAGAAGTTCACCGGGGAGCAGCCGTCTATTTCAGGAACATTTGGTTTGAAAGGTAACACAAACACACACACACACACATACTCATACACGTTTTATATAATGGTGAAGACCTCCCATGACTTCTGTTGTTCTTAAAGTCAGAATTCTGCAGTCTTAAAGCTACTAAAGACTAACTTTAACCCTTTATGTTTTGCATTTTATATGTGAAAAGGATTATTGTGTGCCTTTATGAAGCTGTTTTCATTTTTGTCCCTGCAGTGAGTTCGTAAACTCACTCTTCCTATACCCACATCTGTTCTTCCAGCCAGTAAATTACATTTTTTATTAAGGGCCAATATTTGCCCTCTGGATTTGATTTTGAGAGGGATTTATTAGGGCACATTTTTGTATCCATAAAACTAAACACAGTGTACTGTCCATATGTATAAAAATGAATCAGTCAGTGAAGTAGTCTGGCAGTTAAAACCAAACAAATCAATCAACATCAAATAGAAGAAAATCTGTAAATATTTAAGAACAGTATTGGTAAATGACTAAATAGTAAACATACTGCTTGGACACACAGAGCGCAGAAATGCAAACCACTGAGCCTTGAGGTGGAGCTGCACCGCAAGGCCCAGTGAGTCCAGAGGTGGAGCTGCACCGCAAGACCCACTAAGCTCAGAGGTGGAGCTGCATCTTGGGGCCCACTGAGCCCAGGGCCCAGTTGCATAAAAGGTTTACACTAGTCTTACAAGTTAGTCATCTCATTTTTTTCCTTTAAGACTGGTCATATTTTTTTATTTAGTTACATAAAAGCATAGATTAGTCTAAGTTGAATCCAAAAATAAGGCTCATTATCCTTACTGTCTTAACTTAGAGGCTAAGTGTATACGACTGTCCCCAGAAGTGCAGCTGCGCCAAAAGGCCCAATGGAACTGTACAATCATGATAAATGTTTAAATTAGACCTTGATTTTATGCTCTACGACATGCCTTGCAGAGAATCTTCAGAATTTCTCAATATTTAAGGGTTTTGTTATTGAACCTCGCTCAAAAATGAAGAAGTTCTCCATGGACTTTCTTCAGGTTCTAATCCTATATTTTATCTGATACTTGTAACTCTTCTCGATCTTGAATAAAGAATAACACGTAACTCTTTACAATAAGGTTCTGTTAGTGAACATTGCTTAATGCATTAATTAACAATGAGCAATACACTTGTTACAATGTTTATAAATTGTAATAAAAATATAATTGTTCATTGTTATGTTCGCTTAAGTCCATTAACTAATAGCAAAAGATACAACTTGCTTTTAATAATGTATTAGTAAATGTTGAAATCAACATAAACAAAGATTAATAAACACCTTAGAAGTATTTTACATTGATACTTCGTGTTAATTAATGTAGTTAAGCAATGATAACAAATGGAATATTCATCATTTTGAATGACAGCAGGATTTATTTCAGAGGCTGTACACAGCCAAACTCTTTCATTAAGGGAACTAAAGTGCAGGAAGTCTCTCTCTAGTGATATACTAGATTGCCATGACCCCTTTTTGTTGACTGACTGCCTCTCAGTGGTGTTTGTTGTCAGTGTTATATCAGAAGGGACTTTCAGAGTTTAGTCCTGGCCTCCATTCAAAAAATACACCTTGAGATTTCAGTGGTATTTTTGCACCTGTATGTTTATAATTAGCAACCGTATGCTCTTTGATAGTAATTACCCCTGCTGGTGCCAATAGGTCTATTCTAGAAGTGTTTCATTTCCTGTTGAAGTTACAGTGGTGCATGTTTATGAAACACTGCACCATAAGACAGACTACAACACAACAAGGCTCTTTGACCACCAAGAGAGTTCGAGAGTCTTATTTCTTCATTTCTCTTTTGTTTGTTCTTTTTTTAGTCATACTTTTATTTCTGTGGTCTCTGCTTTTCCTGAATGTAATTTGTTATGTGTTGAACAGGAATGAATAAGGTGGAGGAGAAGTTGAAAGCAGGTCGGATGAAGAGGGCGGAAGGGGCTCTGTTCACTGAGGAGTCCCAGAGGAAGCAGTCAGTTCATGCTCCCACCAGAAAAGAAGCTGCTGTTATTAGTTCAGGTCTCTCTCCCTCTCTCTCTGCTCTCTCTGCATGTTTGCATGATAAAATCATCCAGTTCATTTGTACTGCCAAAGCAGTGTGAAATAACTCAAATAAAGCAAAATTGTACTAATAATAGTACTATTCAAATAAATAGTTCTATTAAAATTTTTTTTATAATAATTAAATTAAATAAAAATTAAATAATATAGAAATGCACTCTACATATTGAAAGATTTGGGGTCATTTATTTATTTATTCATTTAATTATTTAAAGTAATTAGTGTCACCATACTTTTATTCAGAAAATTTATCAAAGGTGACAGTAAAAGCTTTCTTTTTAACTTTCTATTCATCAAAAACTGTTTGCAGAATTTATAATAATAAGATCATGTAACACTGAAGACTGGAGTAATGATGCTGAAAAATCTGATTTTCATGACAGGAATAAATTACATTTTAAAATATATTAAAAGTGAAAACAGCTCTTTTAAATTGTAATCATGTTTCAAAATATTTTTATTGTTTTTTTTATAAAAATGAATGCAGTCTTAGTAAGCAAAAGAGATTTCTTTCAAAAACATAAAAAAATCTTACTGACCCCAAACTTTGAATGGTAATGTAATCTTAAAATATAGCTGCGAGCAGCGATGACGGGCCCAAGCCGTCAGCATACGCCACCCCGGTGGCATCGATAAAACGGTGCCCAGCGAGCACAAGCATCACAGTAACCCTCTGGCAGTTTGGTTTTAAGGGATACGGCAATTAAAGGGTTAATCCAAACCATCAACTCTGTGAAACACACACACACAGAACATATAAAACTTTAAATTCTGTGAAAATATATTTTTCATTGGTAGTTGATGCTAGTTAATGCATTTACTAATGCTAACAAATGAGAAATTATTATAGTTACCAAAGCTTTTAATGATTTATAAGCATTTTTTAATGATTTATTTTTCCATTAACTAACATGAATAATTTTTTCTAACACAAATTAATAAAGTAAAAAATATATTGTTAATATTTAATGTTATTTGTGAATTAACCAATGTTAAAAAACAACATTATTTAACTGTTGTTAATTTACATCATTAATAAATATATACCATTTAATGTTGATCAAAATCAATTCCAAAATGTGTTAATATATTATTACATTTTAAAGTTTTATCTTTTGAACATGACTATTTTTCTAATATAAAAAATATTTTGTTCATTGTTAGTTCATTGTAAGTTCATACTATCAATGAAGAATTAACATGCTGTAAAAAATATATTTTTCATTGTTAGTTCATGTTAATTAATGCATTCACTACTGTTAACAAATGAGACTTAATTATAAAGTGTTATCAAAACCTTTAATGCTTTATAAGCATTTTTTAAGGATTTTATTGAGATGTTTAAACAGACCCTCTCTCTCTCTCTCTCCCCCTCCACACTCACTGAACTCACACAGTCAGTCACCCACCCAGTCACCCACCGCACACATTAGAAGCAGTGACAGGAGAACTCTGATAGTTTTTAAATTTTCTCCTCCGCATAGTGTATTGTAAATTCATGAAATTAATCACATATCCTCAGACTGTATTGTTCTGTGTATGTAATTTTTTATAAAGTGTTTGGAAGCTGCTCTTAAAAGAAAAAAAAAATGAAAAGTTTTCTCTTTTTTACTGTAATTTTAATAAATTGCCATTAAATCATCGTTCAAGATATCCTAAATCCGTCCGCAATTTAGCATCTTCAGTATTTTGGCATCATAAGAAAAAATGTTTGGTGTGATTTACGTGTTTCTGTTTGGAGGAGTATGAATTTGTTTACAGCCTGTTTAAAAACAAAACCCACATTAAAATAAATATAGCCGACTTCCTGTTGGTCGTAGCTAATGACTGTAAATTAGAAAGTTGTCCGGATTAATAAGAACAATTTATGTACCGAGTTTGGTGTCTGTAGCTATCATTATATATATATAAACATTAATAATTATATACCATTTAATGTTGATCAATATTAATTCCAAAATGTGTTAATATATTATTACATTTTAAAGTTTATCTTTTGAACATGACTATTTTTCTAACATTAAAAAGATTAATAAATGCTTTAAAAAAATTGTTCTTTGTTAGTTCATACTATCATGGAAGAATTAACATGCTGTAAAAATATATTTTTCATTGTTAGTTCACGTTAATTAATGCATTTCCTAATGTTAAGAATTGAGACCTTATTTAATGATTTATAAGCATTTTTTAAAGATTTTAAAAAACAGACCCTCTCTCTCTCTTTCTCTCTCTCACCCAGCTCCTCAATCCACACAGTCACTCACACCCCACCCCACCCCCACCCCCACCCCTCACTCAGCTGCAGTGACAGGGATCTCTCACTCAGCAGTCTAACAGCTTTCTGATAGTTTTTAAATTTTCTCCTAAGCATAGTGTATTGTAAATTCATGAAATTAATCACATATCCTCAGACTATATTGTTCTGTGTATGTAATTTTTTATGAAGTGTTTGGAAGCTTCTCTTAAAAGATAAAAAAAAAAAAAAATTATCTTTTTTACTGTAACTTTAATAAATTGCCATTAAATCATCGTTCAAGATATCCTAAATACGTCCGCAATTTAGCATCTTCAGTATTTTGGCATCATGATAAAAAATGTTTGGTGTGATTTCCGTGTTTCTGCTTGGAGGAGTATTAATTTGTTTACAGCCCGTTTTTAAAAAAAACCCACATTAAAATAAATATAGCCGACTTCCTGTTGGTCGTAGCTAATGACTGTAAATTAGAAAGTTGTCCGGATTAATTAGAACAATTTATGTACCGAGTTTGGTGTCTGTAGCTAAAACTAACCCCCCCATTTTTGACAAAAGGTGGCGCTATAGAGTGCCTCTTCCACGCCCGTTTATGAGCTTTTTCCAGTGTCTAACTATCATTAATACTGATATGTGTGTTGAGTTTCATGACATTCTAAACATGTTATCTGCCTCAAAATCACCAGAAACGAATTTTCAACTTTGACACGTTGCCATGGCAACATACTTTTAGATATCAATATTGCCTTCACAGTTTTACATCGGCCGTGTTTTGACATTATTCTGGTGAAGTTTGAAGCAAATCGAGTAAAAAGAAGATGCTGAATTCAAAGCATTTTGAAAACGACACACTTCCTGCAGCCAGTTGGTGGCGCTATAACTTTCAGTCATAATAGTCACATCTATCCGATCGGCATCATACAACGAACAAATCACTGAAGTTTGATCTACATCATACAATGTATGTGGACGTTATTAGGCATTTCCTGGGTCTCATTTTTCGCCATAACTTCATCGCCTCGCCACGGGCAAACCGTTCGACATATCAAAAATATCTTCGCAATTTAGCGTCCCCAATGTCTTGAGATCATGTTCACCGAGTTTGGTGGCAATCGTATGGAAATCCTCAGAGGAGTATATCAAATTCCAGAGCATGCGCTTTTTAAACAGCCCTGAATAGCCGACTTCCTGTTGGGCGGAGCCTATGACATGCTGCGCGGAAGTTGTTCAGCTCAATGAGTTCTATATGTGTACCGAGTTTCATATGAATACGTGCAAGTATGTGTGAGCTATACATCAAGTTTTCTGACAATTTTCCAGGGGGCGCCGTAGAGCCCCTGTGCCACGCCCGGGTCCCAGCCTCAGCGGCGTCCTAATGGCCGCAGGTTCCAATGTGCGTGCCAATTTTCGAGAGTTTTCGGGCACGTTAAGGCCCCCAAAAGTGCCCGGATGATTGAAAAAAAAAAAAAAAAAAAAAAAAAAAAAAAAAATAAATAATAATCCTTAGAAGAACAATAGGGCCCTGCGCCTTACTGGCTTGGGCCCTAATAACCATGTTTTATCTGTTTGTCTCAGTGCCCCCTGCTGAAGCCCAGTGGCAGAACACCATCTCTGAGAGAGGGGAAGTGGTCTGTCCCACCTGCTCTGTCGTCACTCGCAAGACCGTTCACGGACTAAAGAAGCACATGGAGATCTGTCAGAAGGTCAGAGGTCACTCTAAAACACACTATTGTCATTAGTACGAGCATAGGCTTAGAGCAGGGGTGTCCAAATCTGTCCTGCAGAGTTTAGGTCCAATCCTAATTAAACAAACCTGAACAAGGCCTTCAGACTCACTAGAAACTTCCAGGTAAGTGTGTTGGAGCTGGTTGGAGCTAAAATATCCAGAACATTGTCCCCCCAGGAAAAGGTTTGGACACCCCTGGCTTAGAGGAACCCATTATTTTATAAATCAGAGGTTCCCAAACTTTTCCATTCCACGACCCACCTAGAAAATTATAATCTATTTCACAACCCAACACATTTTGAGCAAAGCATAACTATCTAAAACAGTTTGGAAATTAAAATAATTGTGCAATAGGTAAAAAATACTAAAAAGATGTCTCATTTTAAATAAACACTAAAAACTGAGATGACAAATTTACTTCAGTCAGAAATTGACTTTTGCAATGGTTAAATAAATGTTCAGCAATATCTTCAAAAGATTTTTGAACTTTGGCACATTGATGAATGAAATGAATGAATGAATGAATGAATGAACATACAATACCTAAAACAGTTTTCGTAACATTTGAATTTTCCGGTGTATGCAATCTCATGCAAAATACAGCGCATTGAAGTGAGTGAGTTTCTTCTCATTAATAATGTGGACCGATCGAGCCTTTTAATAATGACGTCGCTCTGAGACCCTCACTGTTTTTACAACTCGTGCGCACCCACGCTTCAAAACACACAACGCATGTTTTAAATCGCAGACTAAACTGTGATTCAAAAAAATCACACTAAGAATATTGAAAATCCCACAAGGTCGCAGAGTGGGACAAATTATAAATTACTCTTAACATTCCCAATGGAAATATTTGTTTTAAAGGGATAGTTCACCCAAAAACTCACCCTCGTGTCGTTCCATCTTCAGAACACAAATTAAGAGAGGAGACCCTGAGATGCGCTCAGCTAAGCGCACAACTCTCTGTAGTCCTGATTTGAGCTGTTTCCATTCCACACTGAGATGCACTGAGTCAATATACTTTCTATGGTCCCTGAATAGAAAGTTTTCAGGATTGCTGGTGAGACCCTGAATTTCCTCAGCTGTCGCAGATGGTATAGTCTTTGCCTGGCTTTCTTAACCTGTGTTTGGATGCGTGTAGTCCAAGTCAGGTTCACAGAGATGTTTACACCGAGGTACTTGAAGCTACTCACCCTCTCCACAGGGGTCCCACTGATCATAAGAGGAGTGTAGGGCCGCTGATGTCTCTTCCTAAAGTCCATGATCAGCTCTTTAGTTTTGCTCACATTCAGAGAGAGACAGTTGTCCTGGCACCATGATGTGAGTCTCTCTACCTCGTCCAAGTATGCGGTCTCATCGTTGTTGGTGATGAGGCCCAGAACCACAGTATCATCAGCGAATTTGATAATAGATGTGGAGCTGTGAGAGGACACGCAGTCATGCGTGTAGAGAGAGTAGAGCAGCCAGCTTGATGGGAACTATACTGTTGAAAGCTGAGCTATAGTCAATGAATAGCAGCCTTACATAATTCCCATTGTTGCTGTCCAAGTGTGCGAGGGAAGAGTGGAGGACGTGAGAGATGGCATCATCAGTAGATCTATTTGGGCGATAGGCAAACTGACGAGGGTCCAAAGTATCAGGTATGGAGGAGCAGATGTGGTTCTTTACAAGTCTCTCAAAAACCTTCATGACTATAGATGTGAGGGCAACTGGGCGATAGTCATTCAGGCAAGAGGGTTTATTGTTCTTTGGCACAGGGATAATGATGGATTTTTTGAATGAGATGGGAACCACGGAGGTAGCAAGGGACTCATTAAAGATAGACGTGAACAAACCAGCGAGCTGATCAGCGCAGGATCTCAGAACACGGCCGGTTATCCCATCAGGTCCGGCTGCTTTCCTGACGTTCACTTTCTTTAGCGCCCTCCGAACCTCATCCTCCGACACGGTGATTACAGGATCATCGCTGCTCTGCCTGCTGCTTCCTGACGCGCTGGACGGCAGAGACGCGCCGCCGCCGTTGCAATCGAAGCGGCCATAGAAGGTGTTTAACTCGTCGGCCAGCAACGGATCTGCTCTCAGCTGGAAATGACACTCAATTCTCTCTCTGTATCGGTGTTTGGCGGCTCTTACTGCGCGTCGGAGAGCATAGCACGATGCTTTGTACTCGCTCATATTCCCGGTCAGAAGAGCCTCATTATAAGCTGAAGTGCGTGTGTTAACCGCAGCACGGATTGTACTGTCCACCCACGGTTTCTGATTGAAGAATGTCCTTATCGTTATTGTTTCTGTAGCTTGCTCGGTTAGCGTGTTTACAAAGCTTAATGCTACATCCGTGAACTCGCTGACGTCAGATGAACTCGCCCGGAACATGTCCCAGTCGACGTCATCAAGAGCCGCCTGTAACATAGCTTCTGAGTGGGAGGACCAGAGCATCACTACTCTCTGCACCGGAGGATCCTGAACGAGCCTTTGTTTGTATTCCGGTGTGAGGAAAATGGCGGCATGGTCCGATTTGCCAAAAGCCGGTAGTGAGCGGGCTTTGTAGGCATTCTTGAACTGAGTGTAGCAATGGTCCAGTGTATTCGGTCCTCTAGTTGGACAGGATACATGTTGATGAAAGTTCGGCATGACCTGCTTGAGGCTAGCTTTGTTAAAGTCTCCCGCGATGATAAAGGCAGCATCAGGATGTTCGTTAATGTAGCCGCTGAGCACATCGTGAAGCTTAGACAAAGCCAAGCCGGTGTCTGCCTGTGGTGGAATGTACACAGCAGTAATAATGATCGATGAAAACTCCCGGGGCAGATAAAATGGGCGGCAAATAATGGAAAGATGTTCCAGATGAGGCGAGCAGGAACGCGACAGAATGGAGATATTCCTGGGATCACACCATTTCTTGTTAATCATGAAACACACACCTCCACCCCTGGATTTACCGGCCTCTGCTGTTCTGTCCATCTGAAAAACAGAGAAGTTATCACTTGGCATAACAGCAGTGTCCGGGACCGAGGACAAGAGCCATGTTTCGGACAAACAAAGGATGTTACAGTCCCTTATGTCCCGTGAAACTAATCCTGGCTCTAAGATCGTCCATCTTATTCTCCAAGGATTGGACATTTGCGAGCAGAATGCTCGGAAGAGGAGGACTGTGAGCCCTTTTCCTGAGTCTATCTCGAATTCCAGCGCGTTTCCCGCGGTGTTTCTTGATCCGTCGCCTCGGGGGGTTGTTGTTTATCTCCGCGTTCCGAAGAATCTACAGAGGCCATGCTGGATTCCTGGATAAAGTGTCCTGGAACAGGTTAGTGTAGCGGTTTCCTATGTCCAAAAGTGTTTCTTTGTTATAGGTGATCAGTGCCGACATGAAATGTGTAAAAAGAGAAAGTAAAAGTAAGTAAAAAAAGTAAATAAAAACACAATCTTAGCGGAGCGACCTGGACGGCGTCCGAACTCAGCGGCGCCATCTTGTTTTGATGTTGAAGCTATCGATGGCAATTCACCAACCGTGAAATCTAACTTATTACATGTAACAAGATATCAGACTCCTCAACTGACTGCTGTCATTGACGTTTGCGTTGACCTCATGACTCATGAGGAATCCACATGAGGTCTTGTTCCTCAGTTATTGGTAACCCAAACATCCCATGGGGACTTTGGTGGATTGGACCTTTCGTACAACCACGCTCCTCCAAAGAACAACTCTCAGTTTTCTAAACACATCAAATATAATGTGGCATATGTGCTCAAGCTCTTCCATATGAAGAGGGACAAAGCCATGACACTCAAGCAGAAAGAATGTTTGACTGTAAATCATATCTAAAAACATTCCTACATAAATGGACACACTCAATTCATTGGGATGGTTTATGTAAGAATGGATTTATTGTTCCACTTGCGTTTCGTGAATGAGGCCCAAAGAACGATTGAACGGAAGAGAGGGAATTAAATCTTGTTGTTTATACAACCAAACCGCAAAGGAAGCGGAGAGGAGAATGTTTCAGGCATGCAATTAGACACCTCTCTCTCAGGACCTTGCACAGGGGCCCGGAGGGAGTCATTAGGGGCACTTTATTGATTAGGCGTCTGTGAATGGCCCAACCAAGTGTGCATCTGGAGTAGAGAATTATAGTGGCAGCCCAGTGTATTGCACAACTCTATAAAAATGATGACATGTCTATTAAAGAGGGAATCAATCGGCTGCGTTATTGTGGGGCCACGAGTAATTGTAGTTTCTCTGGCCTCTTCCTCAGCCCTGTGTGAAATCAATGATGGCTGTGATGGGCATTAAGGGAGAAGACGTTTTATAGCAAAAGAAATGCATGAAATTGATACTCATTGACCTTATTTTCTCATTTGTGTTTTTGGGGATGTCAATGCAGAAATAAATAGACTTTTATTAAGCGAGGATGCATTCAAGAAGTGCCAGTTAAGACATTTACTGAATAATGTTACAAAAGATTTCTATTTCAAATCTTCAGAAAAGCTATCACAGTTTCACAAAAATATGAAGCAGCACAACTGTTTTCAGCATTGATAATAATAAGAAATGTTTATTGAGCAGCAAATCAGCATATTATACTGATTTCTGAAGGATCATGTGACACTGAAGACTGGAGTAATGATGCTGAAAATTCAACACAGCAATATAACCAATAGAAATGTTTCTTTGTTGCTGGATGAAGAAAACAAATTGTAAATAGGCCTTGAACTTGTTCAAATAATTTAAATTTTTTTGCATTGCATTTTTAAAATAAATATTTTTTTATATAAATCATGTTTACTTCATCACCGTGGTTTTTCTATTAAAGGTTAAGTGTGTAAAGGTTTTAGTATTAAAGGTCAAGTGTGTAATTTAAAATTAAGTGTGTAGATTAAAATCACCACACAAAATAAAAAAAAAATCAATAGCCATTACCAAGTATGAACCGAATTCACGTCATTGTCAACAGTCACAGTTGTCATGTAGGGCTGGTAGGGAATATTTTAATGCTTTTCAGAAGAAAAATCCTTCAAATGCTTTATTAGTTGACTGCTTCAAGGGGAAAAATACATAGTTTGCAGTTTGCATCATTGTAACTGGAATACCAAATATAAAATGTCACATTTATAACCCATGATTTCATGATATTTGAGGTGAACATCATAAACTGTGGTCTTTTTCTTGTAGCTGCGGGACGCTCTCAAATGTCAGCAGTGTCAGAAACAGTTCCGATCAAAAGCCGGACTCAATTACCACAGCATGGCTGACCACATTAAGGTGAGCGGCGGTGCCAGAACACATTTTACTTTAGCCTGTTATAAGAATTAACTGCAGATCTATAACAGAGCTCATCTCCTAGATGTCAAATGTCTATGATTTGAAATTAAAATGTATTTAACGTTTTTAAATCTTTAAACAAAATATCATAATTACTTGTGTTGTCTTTGAAATATGGTTAAAGTGTACTTCCAAATGTTCTGACAGGCATTTATAGTAATCTAAAATATACTTTAATGTCATTTCTATTGAAATGTGTATGTCGTGCATTAAAATATTTTTGTAATTACACATATGTAATATATTAATATATTTGTAATATGTTCATATATTTCAAATATATTAACTTTAAATTACACGTTAACGTAGTCAACACAAGAGTACTTCTTTAAAAGATGATTAAAACACAATGTTTTAAAATGAACTGTACTTTAAAATGTTTAATTTGACATGTTGCAAAGTGCAATTTTTAAATGTGTACTTAAGTGCGTTATGAAACATATAAGTAAACCCTCTTTAAGTACATTTGAATGGCATTTTATTTCAGTAAAATTATATAATCTGCAAGTATAAGATTAAAAATGTACTGTATATGTACATTTAATACAATTAAGCGCAATTCTTTTTCTGAAAGATCTGAAACTATAGCATTTTAATGTCTTTAATAAACAAGTGGAGCTGTGTGTGTGCATTATGTGCTGTTTAAAATGATATACTACACTACAGAGAGCAGCTGCTGCCCTGCGTCCACATCAGCCTCTAATCTCTATTATATCTGACACCATCTCTATACTCCAGCATCACTTTAAGACCTAAAGCATCCATTAGACTCTAACCATTAACTGCACATATGGGAAAAGGTCTAGTAATGCCTTTTAAAACAGTCTTCAAGCAGTATTTCAACTGTAATGATTGTCTCCTGTTCCCCAGCCTTATTTCTGTACAGTAATAATTTCCTCAATATTCCTAAACTATTAACAGCTTTCCTGCCAGTGATCTTTCTTCATGGCAAATCTCCCTTATGAGCAAAGTTCATATGTTTTTTTCCAGTCATATTCAGCCAACATCTGAATAGAAACGGCACATCCAGTAACGATGATGGTGTCACTTGTGACCCTTGTGAGGTTTAGTGTAAAAACATGAGAGAGAAATGCTGGTTAAAGAGGGCCATGAGGATGTAAGCTCCATCTGCCAAGCATTAGCTGCAAACAATATTTCCAATGAAATGTGTTAAATTATGCACGACCAAATGTCTCAGAAACGGTATGAAACATTAATGAGGATGTGCATTTAGGTCTGTGATTTGTTATTTGAGCCAGGTGCTGAGTCTCACTGAGCCAAACATTTGAGAATCAGCATAAGGTCTGGGCAACATTGCAGCTTATTCTAGCCAAGATCCGCCCACTTCGACAGGAAGAGAACGACAAACGTGTAAAGTGATTTCAGGTCTGGTTGTCTTAGGTAGCTGAAAACAAAATATTTAAAAAAAATTGTGATTCAATAAAATGAACATTCTTGACTGAAAGCAAAACGTCTGGACACACTTGGCCTGAAAATGAAAAAAGATTGAAAAGAATACTTGTGACTAGTACACTTGTTCTTGCTTCAGGGGGCATCACTGCCGTAACATCTGCCCATGATCAATCATGATCAATTATTTGCCTCCAGAAGTTAAAAACACTAGTTATTGAGAGGGGGAAATTAGTATTATTTCAATATTTTATCCTATTAGCCTATTTTGGCCTTCAATAGGAAAACATTATTTCTGTTCTTGCATTCCAACACCAATAAATCACCACTGAACGGCATAACAATTCAATTGTTTACATATTTAACTGGCTTTTAAAGTTTTATGTGGGACAATAGGCTATATATATTGCCATATCGAAATCCAAAATTTGAGCTTTTATATTGTAGCTATCTATCACTTCTAGACCTCAAAATGCATTTTAAATGTCAGAATCAGAAAGAGCTTTATTGTCAAGTGTGTTTACACACACAAAAACACAAAGAAATTTGTCTTGGTGACAGGAGCATCCAGTGGAGAAAGTACAGAGAGAGTGAAGACATGCATATCATTTAATGTAATAGGAGTTGTTTTAGGAGGTTATGTACAAAATATAGAGAAAATAGAAAGAATTGTGAATGTGCTATTTTACAGATGAAAAGTTTTGAGAAGTTATGTACAGATGTACAGTCCTGAGATGTATTGTTCAGGTGGAATATAGCCTGAGGGGAAAAAGCTGTTCAGTGATGATTTATCTGTGTCGGAATGCAAGAACAGAAACAATGTTTTTGTAATGAAGCCCAAAATAGATCTCAGTTTGCCTAATAAATGCGCATGCATGCTCTTGTTTTCTTCTTTGTAAATGGCAGAAGTGACACAACTGGAAACTGTAACGCATGAGCTCGCAAAAAGTTTCTTGTGCGCACGCAAAAGCCTTCATTTTTTTTTTTGCAAATGTCTCTTTAGGGTCTCTGTAGATTTAAAAAAATATATATATTTTTTTCTTTTTTTTAGAAAACCTGAATATTGAAATTCTCTCTCTCTCTCTCTCTCTATATATATATATATATATATATATATAAAACAATGCAATTATACTGTAAATATGTATATATACTGTATTATACTGTAAAACCACCAGTAGGTGACGATAAGTCACTGTTAATGTGTGAGTCATTCAGTCATTCATATAACTGATTTATTCAGAAACAAAGCAAGTGACTGTCTTCATGAATAAATCATTGAATCATTGATTCACATTGAGAGCTTCAGGGTGATATACTGTAGCCAGGCGATGCAGTATCTCTCACACATCATGTAACCCTCTACATTATCAGCCCTCTGTGTTTTGAGCGCCTATGGGTGTTAACACTGTCATAATTTAGTTTAACAGTCTGCGAGTAATTTTTTTCTGTACAGAACTGAAGTTGTATCTCAAACTTAGTGTTTACCCTCAGGTGCTGTGTTGAGGTGTCTGGCATCCTGTTTAGATAGCTCATGTCTCATTTCCCTGCTGATGTTTTTAACAGGCCAAATACAGTGCTGTAAAAAGCATTGCTGTTAACACGCCTTGAGTAAATGTCCCTCTATAAAGGCATCTGGCTTTCAGAAAGCAGTGATTGGAAACATACTGTTATAAAGACTTGAGGAAGAGTCTCTGGAAAGACACTAATGTGTTGCATTGTATTTGTTTCCCATTTGTAAGCCCTCGGCGAGTGAAAATGTGTCTGAGAAGGAGCAGGAGGAGAGAGAGAGGCTACGCTGCGTCCTCAAACAGATGGGCCGAATCAAATGTCCTAGTGAGGTAGGAATTTATCATTGGTGCCTGCCGTCTGTCTGTCTCCCTAGACGGCACTGGCTGTCCTTAATATGTCCTAATTTCTGCCTACTTTCTGTCTCTCACTTTCTCTGTTTTGACTTTTGTCTTCTTGTGCACACTTCAGCAGATCTATCTATCTATCTATCTATCTATCTATCTATCTATCTATCTATCTATCTATCTATCTATCTATCTATCTATCTATCTATCTGTCTGTCTGTCTGTCTGTCTGTCTGTCTGTCTGTCTGTCTGTCTGTCTGTCTGTCTGTCTGTCTGTCTGTCTGTCTATATTTCTATCTATCTGTCTGTCTGTCTGTCTGTCTGTCTATATTTCTGTCTGTCTGTCTATATTTCTGTCTGTCTGTCTGTCTGTCTGTCTGTCTGTCTGTCTGTCTATCTGTCTGTCTGTCTGTCTATATTTCTGTCTGTCTGTCTGTCTGTCTGTCTGTCTGTCTGTCTATATTTCTGTCTGTCTGTCTATCTATATTTCTGTCTGTCTGTCTATCTGCCTTCCTTTCTGCCTATCTGTCTGTCCTTCTACTTCTCTGTCTGTGTGTCTTGGGGGAAGTCGTGGCCTAATGGTTAGAGAGTCGGACTTGTAATCCAAAGGTTGCGGGTTCGAGTCCCCAGCCGGCAGGGATTGTAGGTGGGGGGAGTGAATGTCCAGCGCTCTCTCCCCCCTCAATACCACGACTGAGGTGCCCTTGAGCAAGGCACCGAACCCCCAACTGCTCCCCGGGCGCTGCAGCATAAAATGGCTGCCCACTGCTCCGGGTGTATGTTCACGGTGTGTGTGTGCACGCTGGATGGGTTAAATGCAGAGCACGAATTCCGAGTATGGGTCACCATACTTGGCTGAATGTCACTTCACTGTAAGCATGTGTTTATTTGGTTCACCAGCTAGACCAGCACTAACCCGCTTGGAAATTCATTTTAATTTGGTCTTTTCAGCAGAGCAGTCTGGTTCCAATTCCTACAGTATGTGTGGAGAAAGTGATGAGAAGAGAAATAGAAAGTGGAGGGAAGAAGATGAGAGCATTCCTGAAAAAATAGCTGAAATGTATCCTGAAAAAATCCTGAAAAATTATTTGTCACTAAGGGCCAGCTTTTCTAAACAGGGTGCACATTAAAGAACACAGACGCAGCCAGATCTTTTCCAAAATGACCAGCGCAATCTACCAACAGCAGCGCAAATTACTGCCTGCTTTAAGACATGCTTTTTTGCGGCATTAAATATTCAAATCTCCTCTCATAAATTTACCAATCGAAAGGGAAACTCCTACAAATCCATATCCATAATCCATATGAGGATTTGCACTGGCACAAACTGATAGTAAATCTGTCCCTAAGTATGTAAATGTAGTTTGTGTTAACAAACAGGCCCCTTCAAAGGAACCTAGACTGTCAGCCCACAGATCAATGAGTTAATTAATGAAGTATGTTTGATTCTCTGTCAAACAGGGCTGTTCAGCTCATTTCTCCAGTCTGATGGGTTATCAGTATCATCAGAAACGCTGTGGCAGAGAGCTGCCAGACAGACAGAAGCCTGTCTTCCTGTGCCAGCACTGTGGTAAGACCTATCGCTCAAAAGCTGGTCGTGAGTACCACCTGCGCACCGAGCACCCCGTCACCACCCTGTCTGCACACTCGGTGAGATTACACAGCCACACTACACGTCATACTGCTAATCTAACATTGTGTGGAAAAACGTCACGACCAGTGTCATGTTATTGATCAGTAATCAATCCAGATGCTTTTAAACGTCTGTTATATCACCACATTTAGCTCACAGCTGAGGACTGGAAACAGGAAGACAGTAAAGATGAGGAGGATGTGCTGGAGGATGAAGAAGAAGAGGAGGAGGAGGAGGAGGAAGAGGAAGAACCTGCGCAAATAAAGGGCAGAGAGAAGGCAAAGGAGAGAGTAGACGAGACGGTGGAGAAGATGGAGGAGAGGAAGGAGGAGAAAACAGAGGTGGAGCAGCTGCTGGATTTGGAGAGGACGCCCAGCGGCAGGGTGCGCCGGCGCTCGGCTCAGGTGGCAGTGTTCCACCTGCAGGAGATCGCAGAGGACGAGCTGGCCAAAGACTGGGGCACCAAACGACGCATCAAAGACGACCTCGTACCAGACATCAAGAGGGTATGGCAGTGTTGAAGTCACTTTAAAAATGCTACACTGGTCACACTTTTTTTAAGGTCCAATTCTCGCTATTAACAAACAGACTTTTGCCTACTAATTTGTTGCTTTTTAATAGTTAGTAAGGTAGTTGTTAAGTTTAGGTATTGGGTAGGATTGTGGATGTAGAATATGGTCATGCAGAATATGTGCTTTATAAGTACTAATAAACAGCCAATATGTTATTAATTGGCATGCTAATAAGCAAGTAGTTAATAGTGAGAACTGGTCCCTATACTAAAGTGTTAATGCTACACTATACGTTTACAAAAGTAAATTGTCAAATTAAGCAATTTATTTTTAAAAATATAAGATTTGTTTATTAATAGTATTTATACAACACAAAACAGATGTCAATAAGTTTAACAGCATTGATTTTAAATTATATTTCATTAAAGGGATAGTTCAACCAAAAATTCAAATTCTGTCATTAATTACTCACCCTCATGTCGTTCTAAACCTTCGTTCATCTTCAGAATTCAAATTAAGATATTTTTGATGAAATCTATCCGAGATCTATCTGGCCCTCCCATAGACAGCAACACAACTGAAATGTTCCCAGGTCCAGAAACGTAGCAAGAACCTCAGTAAATAGTCCACGTGACATCAGTGGCTAAATGTAAACATACTGCTTACGTTGAATGCGCTTTGCCTTGTTTACGCATCGAGTACAGAATGGGCATGCGTTGTTTATATTTAGAGGAGATGGGATGAGGAGGAGAAGAATTGTTGAATAAAGTCGTTTTATTTTCTTTGCGAACAAAAAGTATTATTGTAGCTTCATTAAATTACAGTTGAACCACTGATGTCACATGGATTATTTTACTGATGTCCTTGCTACGTTTCTGGGCCTTGATTGTGTTAGGACCCTTGCTGTCTATGGGAGGGTCAGAAAGCTCTCAGATTTCATCAAAAATATCTTAATTTGTGTTTGTCTTACGGGTTTGGAACGACATGAGAGTGAGTAGGGTAAACATACCTATTAAGCTCACCAAAATCTACATTGAGACATTTTTAGTGCACAAGACATTGGTTTCAGTACAAAGTTATGTTAAAATAAAATATTAATTTCTCACACAAAAATATTTCATTTTATTTTAAATGACAAAAGCATTTCAATTAAGATATACATCATTAAATTAAAGTCCAGCTGTGCTTAATGGGTACATTTCTGTTATTTCTGTACCCTGTTCCCATTAAGCTCATATCATGTTTTATTAAAAATTCTTGTTTATTTTAAAGAATAATTGTAAAAATATATTTTTTGAAGGTACAAAGTCAATCACAAAAAAAACAGAACACTGAAATCAAGTAACAAGCATTCAAGTCGATCAGTTATATTCATAGTGAAGTGTCATTTAAGCACACTGCAACATCTAGACTAGTCCACTTTCAGCTAAGTAACACGTTCAAAAATCAAATAAAACAAACCAATAAAACATTTCATTCATGGGGATGAACACAGAAACTAGCCTCATTACGAAACCTCTTTTTAAATGGATGTAAACGTATCTATAGTCTCAAGACTGGAATACACGACATGATTTTTGCCCCTATTTTCCACAGATTTACAGTCTGGAGAAGTTGATGCTAGATGCCAAAGATCAGAGCCAGTCTGCAGATTGAAAATTGATTAGTGACAACCATCAGTTAATATGTGAAGTCTGTTTATGAAGTATTTACATAGACGTTCAATGTGGAAGAGTTTAAAGAGAGCACACTGAGCTTAATTGGAGCAGCAACACTTTTTTTTATAAATTGAATGTAATATTTATTAAAATGACAGGATTTTTGCTAAATAAATAGTCTAGGTCATGTATTAAGTTCAAACATATTTTAATATGAACAAATATTATTAACAATATCTATGAAATTATACTTTTTCTTATTGATGTCACACTGAAGCTGTGTGATTTTCATAGTAGTGCACTCTTTAAGCTCACCTCAAAATAATATGAAATCTTTCATAATTACAGCACTCTAAAACGACAGACCAGCAATAAACTATCAATTTATAATATGATGGATGTAAAAGTACAAGCAAATAAAGCCTGTGAAGTAATATGTTAGCGTAGCGCACAATCTTATAGAGCTAGTCAGCTAACTGTGTTCTGTAGCATCTGCGCCGTGTTGCTAAAACTATCTTTTGGATCTAATATAATGATTTCCAACATCCAAGTTCCACGTGATAATATGCAAAAGTTTGAACACTAATCTCTTAATTTTACAATAAGTGGTGAAACTTACCCAAAATAAAGGCTTAAACATCTAAAAAAATGCACATTTAAGGGGCTCTTCTTTTGGTGAAAGTTTTTAGACAGCTTTCAAAATGACCGCCAGACAGTGTCAACACATGGAGAGCCATATCTCAGCGTGCAATGATCCGATTGACTTGAAATTATAGGAGGTATATAGTAACAAACACATCAAGTAGGATAATAAATATTTTTTTCTTTTTTGGGTGAACCATCCCTTTAAAGACTATGAAAATATTAGGGCTGTTGATTTAACGTGTTAATTTCATGTGATTAATTATGGGGAAAATAACAAATTGGTTAAATGAATGAATAAATGACTCGCTCATTATGACTTAGTTCACACTGCAGGTCTTAATGCTCAGATCGGATTTTTTTTCGTGTTGTTCACATTGTCATTTAAATGCACATGCGCAGAAGAAGACGTGAAGTGACATACAGCCAAGTATGGTGACCCATACTCGTAATTTGTGCTCTGCATTTAACCCATCCAACGTGCACACACACAGCAGTGAACACACACACAACGTGAACATACACCCGGAGCAGTGGGCAGCCATTTATGCTGTGGTGCCCGGGGAGCAGTTGGGGGTTCGGTGCACCTCAGTCGTGGTATTGAGGGTGGAGAAAGCGCTGGACAGTCACTCCCCCACCTACAATCCCTGCCGGTCCGAGACTTGAACCTGCAACCTTTGGATTACGAGTCTGACTCGTTAACCATTAGGCCACAACTTTACGACGTGACGTCAGACGCAGCGCATTGTGTTTGCGGAAATAAAAATGGATGCTGCTCGTGTTAGCGCAGAATTGTGACGTCTGTCGCATTTCAATGACGTAAAAATCGCATGAAATGCGACATGGCCGTTCAGACTGAAGTCGCATTGCAAAACATTGGATATGTATCTGATTTAGGACCACATATGAAAGTGGCCTGGGGCTGATTTGAAAAAATCGAATTTGTGCTGTTCAGACTATCATAAGAAAATCAGATATGGGTCACATTTGGGCAAAAAAGTCAGATCTGGGCCTCTTTAGCCTGCAGTGTGAACTAAATCTAAGACTCTCTGACACCTACTGATGGTTGTTTCACATTTAGAGAATCAATTGTTTTAAAAAACAATAATTTCATGTTTCAGTATTAAATAAAACTCATTAATACCCATTTATTATAATTATTCATGAAATGCTAAATCAAAATATTTCTTCTTAAAGCTTTTTTTTTAAGTCTATTCATTGCTCTTCTCATTTAACACAATTATGACTTTGAAAATTTATGTGCTGTTCATTTTAATCATTTGACAATCCTAGAAAAAGTATAGGGATAAACAGTAGCATATAACATATATAATTTTACATAGCATACATATTTATTTTAAATTTACTTTATCATTGAAGCAGAGGTACTACTTCTTTTAAATGTTTGGTCTCTCCATTCTGCTACTTATTGCCAAACAAGTTGCCTTAGCCAATATCATGCTACAAAAAAAATGTAGTCAGTAGTGTTTCTAAATTTTGGTAGTTAAGGTCATTGCAGAAATTGAAGTCTGACATTTTTGCACGTTGAAAAATAAATACGACCTCATGTTGTGTCAATCACGTTTACACACTGCCTTCGAAACTTTCGTCCGTCATAAAAAATTTGGATCAGGTTCGATTTTCTGCGTTTTCGCATCCATAACAAGCATTTTGATAGGAAAGGATGATGAATATGAAAAAAAACTGAAAAACTTTGGACTCTTTACTCCTCTTTACTCCTCTTTACGCCTTTACTCCTCATATACACATTTAACTGCTTATTTTTTAATTTCTATGTACACACTGTATTTTATAGCTCAACTATACACGACCAGGTCTCCCCAACTTTAGCCCTGAAACTGTGAACAGCTGGAAGAACGAAGTGAAGGAAAAAGGATTTATCTGCTGCCCCAATTGTGTAAGTATCTGTCTTGTACTTCTGACCGAACATTGACTTTAATAGCTGCTAGTGCTTCAGTAACAGATTCCAACCTCAATATGAATATCTGAATGATAGTTTTGTTGGAGAGCCTGAAGAGCTCTTGAAAATTGTGTTAAAAATGTTGACATTTTTGTTGTTCAGTTCTTCTCCTCATGTCTCTCTTGATTTCATAACAGAACTGCGAGGCAATCTACTCAAGTGTATCTGGACTTAAAGCGCACTTGGCAAGCTGTAACAAGGTATAAAAAACCTCTGCATGCTTTGCTGTAGTTGTTAATTAATTATAGATCATTTAAACAGTTGTACATGTTTGATCTCAGATATTGCTGATACTGTATCAGCTTCAGTGCTGTTATTGTTCTCCGCACAGGGAGGGGGCGACGTAGGGAAGTACACGTGTTTGCTCTGTCAGAAGGAGTTTAACTCTGAGAGCGGCGTGAAGTACCATATCAGCAAGACACACTCTCAGGTAAAGCAAACCTAAAAACTAAACCTGTGTATTGTATGCCCCTCCACTTGTTTCAACCCTGTATGAATTTCTTTCTTCTGTTTAACACAAAAGAAGATATTTTGAAGAATGCTGGTAACCTAACAATTGACGGTAGCCGTTGACTTCCATAGTACAGAATAAAATACTATGGAAGTCAATAGCTGATAACAGAATTAAAATTTTGGGTGAACTATCACTTTAAGGCCTGTTCACACCAAGCTCAATATGAATTGAATATGAAAGACAAGAAAAAAAGTACACTGTCATTTTAGTTTCTTAAGAATCCATTGAAACATTGAAATGCATTTTTATTTTAATACTATTTTCATGAGTTCCTAAGTTTTATAAGTTTATAGTTTACATTAAATTTTAGATTTTATTTTTAGTTTCTAATTGTAGTTTTTATTTTATAGACCTAATTCTTTTGCTTTTTATGTATTTTAGTTTTGGTTTTAAGTTCAGTTATTATTGGTGATACCTGATTATCAGAATGTTTTCCGAATTATCTAAAATAACCAAGACATCTAAATTAAATTAACTTTTATTTTATGAACTTTTTTATTTTTGAATAGATTGTAAAAAATTGACTTAAAGGATTGGATTTTCCAGAAAATTGGTTAAAACCTTAAGTTAATTTGCTAATAAATCTGCTATATATGCATCTGCAGGTTAGAGTTAATATTTTAACAAAGGTCACAACATTTTGCCGTCATATGAAGATTATTTTAATACAGCTATATTAAAATATATCAATCCTGCACACTACAGTTTACTAAGTTTGCATCATCACAAAAAAGTTTCCGTTAATCGACCTTCCCTTACAAGCAAGACGTTGCTCATTCAAATATTTGTGATGATGTGAACTTGAGTAGTGTGTGGGATTTATATATTTTCTCATATTATTTCATATTTATAGGTTTATATCCAGCACATCTATAACTGATTTGTGTGTGAAGCACTTTATCGTTTGAGTATTACAGAAAGTAATAGTTTTATATTACAAATATTTTTCGTACCTTAGTTTCAGATTTTAGTACACGATAATGTTGCTAATTTTAGTTTTTAGTTTTTTCTCGAGGGGTCTCTAGGGATGAATAGTGTCCTTCTAAAATGTTATACTTCTAAAAATTCATGCAAATTCTCTAATAGTCCTTGATTATCGGTTTCTTTTTGAACTTCATGTGGCCTTATGTGCACAGAACTGGTTTCGGGCGTCTACCAACGAGGTGACCAACAACAAGAAAAAAGAGCCAGAGAGCAATGGCTTACAGAAGGACATGAAAAACGTAGTGCCTGGGAAGAAGAGGGGACGAAAGCCCAAAGAGCACCACCTGGTGACAGCCCTCTTTCCAGCAGAGACTCAGAGCTACAGCCCAGCTCCAGCTCTGCTTCCACCCCAGACCGTAAGCCCAGCCCCAGAAACCCAAACCCTCGTGCCCAACCCCGTCATCAACACCCCAACCACACCCCCTGCCCCAGTGGACAGTGGGAATCCAGCCCAAGCTAGAGACACACAGCCCCCTATAAAGAAACGAGGCAAAACTAAGAAAGCGCAGACCGCAGAGTAACACGGCTTTCAATCCGTCAACACCAGAAGGGATGCTTTCCGAACTACTCCGGATAAAACTTTAGTTAATTCGGTCACAGAATTGAAGGATGGCACAGAAGAATGAGCTCGGAAAGATGAACGGCAGAACGAGGGGATGAAAAACAGCAGAAAACAACAATGATTTGCTCTTGTATTGATTTCACACTGATCTTTGTGTTTTTTAAGCTGAGTATATACATTATTTGTGTGCTTGTGTATACTGATATATATTACTCCTGTTGTTTTTTCATTCCATTTTTATAGCTCATTTTAATACGTTGTTCACTTTAAAGGGGTCAATAACATTTAAGCTCTAAGTTTTATATATATATATATATATATATATATATATAGGCCTTTATGTAAGCTTTTTAGAGCAGAAGTTACATTTCCACATAATTTTGGGGTAGTTACATCAACATGTCCAGTGGTTTCATGATGTTTGAATGTTTTTGTTTTTAAGAATATTGAACTCATTCAATTAGCATGAGGAGCTAATTTACTGCTAACATTTTATCATGGTTATACTCTGCTGTGTATATATATAATATCTATATCTATATATGAATATAATCAAAGCAATTCATTTTCGTCCATCGGTTTCAAACAAGGTGCGTCAAAAAAGTTGGTCATCGTTTAGGATGCTTTGCCTCGGGTGTGTTTGGGATTGTTTTGTCAGTGGCAGCTGAATGGAGGGTTGGATTTAGATTGACGGCTGTTGTAACAGTGTGCTACTGTGCAATAGTGTTGCTTTCGTGGTTTCTTGTCCTTTCTCTTGCTCGGAATCGCGAGAGGTCTGAGCGCATAGCCTTGCGTAACTCCTTATCCCGCATCCCTTTGGGCTGTTTGCAGTAGTTTGTAGTTTGCCGCAGTTGACCCGGAGGTCTTTTAACTAACCTTTAACTGTTTAGAAATTTGGTAGTGCTGTGTGCTTTCATTTTGTCTGATTGGTTTTATTATGGGAATAAGAGCTTGTGGTGCTTAATGTAGAATGAGTATACAGTGCAGATGATTAGAGAAATTCAAATCAATGATAATAAATGACTACAAATGTTTTGGAAGGAAAAATGTAATCCTCCAAAGCTTAGGAATGCCCTTTGACATCTGTGATGTCATCAGTCCTTGCTTAAACTTAAGAGGTCGTTCAGAAAGGTAATGGAATGAAAACCACAAGTTTTAGAGATGTGATTTTTAAAAGTTAAACTTTTAACTTGAGCGCTGCATTTTTAGATGCATGACACACATGTCCATCTAGCGCATGTTTACATAGAAAACCAATGGAAAAGCTGCAGTGGAATGCAAAAATGCATCCTGTGGGAACAGCCCCTAAGACTTAAACTGAAAAATTAAAACGGGAAATTTGGGTGAATCTCACAAAACCTGACAAGGATTATTTCACCTCAAAATCAAGGCAAAGAAAAATACAATTCTGTTTTACTACAAGAAAGTGAAGATTTTTTTAGGGTTATTCCTTTTTATGTGTATTGCAACACTTTTATGACAATTAAGCACATTTTATCTGCCTATTCTATGAAAGCCAGTTTCCGTCATGAAAATAAATAAATAAATAAATGTAATTGCGTATTATGTTACAATTCTGAATTTTTTTTTCACAGTTATGACAAAAAAAATGAATTTACAATACAATACAATATATATATATGAGATATAAACATGCAACTGCAAGAGAGTCAGAATTGTGAATTCATAATTACATTTTTAATAAAGAAAAAAACTGAAAAATGAAATGAAATAGAATTGGGAGATTATAAACTTGCAATTGTGAGAAAAAAGTCAGAATTCTGAGTTTATATTTTGCAATTCAGAATTTTTCTCCCAGATGTGCAAGTTTATGTCTTGTTTTATTATTATTATTAATTCTGTGGTGGAAACAGGCTTCCATACCATTCTTATTACCAATGCGGAAAAAAAAGTTACATTTTAGTTCCCGTTTTTGTTTTTTTTGTTTCGTTTTTTGACAAGTATTATTTAATATGTTTAGAATTTATACATTATGGTAGTATTTGTAAATTAATACTTTAATTTATTATTCAATTTTACAAAAAATAGTTGCAGTAATGATTTATGTGCTATATGATAATTAGAATTTGGGAAGCAAATGTGCTTAAATGTCACGAGAATAATGTCACAATGCAATCTTAATGCTAAAATTACACTTTTATCCAAAATGTTTTTTTTTTTCTTAGATTTTAGGGTGAAATGTGGCCATCTTTTTGTGAGATTCACCAGTTCAATTCACTTTTGATAGGAGTACAAGCAATGTGTGTGGAATGCACTTGAAGACCTGAGTGACTGTATGCAATGGTGAAAGTGTTTTGGGTGCACAAGCACGTGGTGTGAAGCATTGAAGAGCACAATCAGAATGGTCATTGCAGGCTTTATCCGAACGTTTCCGAATCAGAGAGCGTCTGTCCAAAACAAACGTGACGTCCGAATGGTCCTGCACATACTGATTCCCAAGCTTCTGATTGAGGCCTGTTTGAGAAAAACGCTGGTATTGCACTTTAACCCCTCCTCCCCCTCCCTCCTTATCTTGCACTTTGCAGGCACTGTTAGGCTTCCATTCTCCAACCTCAAATGAGTGGCTCTGTGTTGTTAGATCTCGGATCAGTTTCCTTCACATAAATGCACCACACGAGAGAAACTGATCGCAGACGGGCCACCCCGAACGACTGCCATGTGATCCGTGTGATACGTGCGAGGGAAGCCCGTCCTCCATTCCCCAATTTAGAAGGCAAATCTATGTCAAATATGAAATGGAAGTTATGTTTGAAGCCATAACGGTCCCCTTGAAGGTGACTTATGGAAGCAGTGTATCTTTTTATTCTTCCTCAGTTTGTATAAAAGATTATAGATTGAAAAAAATATATCATTTGCAACATAAATTAATTATGTATTCCAAAACCCTAATAATTCTAACTGAGGTACTTGAAATCATGAAAAAGAAATTGCCATAAAATTATAAGCATACAGGTCACAAATGGTAAAAAAAAGGATAAATTATTAAAAATATATTTATCTAATGAGAAAAAAATAATAAGCTCAAAGTTGCATACATTTATTTTATACTAATACTTGTAAATGTGATCTTAATCTCATAGTTGCTTAAGAAATCTAGGGTTGGTATGTTGTGGTTTTAGGCAAAAGGTGCTAGTAGCCAATCTACCTTAAGGAACGTTGCGCATGAAATTGTGAAGCAGTTAGTCTACCTTGCCATCGAGTCCCACGTTTCTGACATGAAATACTGTAGCAGTTCTCATTTTAACTGTCCTGCATCAATGGCACATAAAAATCTTCTGTGGCTTCCGTCACACTGAAATCCCCCTACTGCACTGTAAATGGTTGACTTTTAAAATGGTGAATCTCACAAAACTGTTAAGAACATGTATCTTCTTTAATCCAAAAATCGGAAAAAAATAATATATATATATACACTCACCTAAAGGATTATTAGGAACACCATACTAATACTGTGTTTGACCCCCTTTCGCCTTCAGAACTGCCTTAATTCTACGTGGCATTGATTCAACAAGGTGCTGAAAGCATTCTTTAGAAATGTTGGCCCATATTGATAGGATAGCATCTTGCAGTTGATGGAGATTTGTGGGATGCACATCCAGGGCACGAAGCCCCCGTTCCACCACATCCCAAAGATGCTCTATTGGGTTGAGATCTGGTGACTGTGGGGGCCATTTTAGTACAGTGAACTCATTGTCATCTTCAAGAAACCAATTTGAAATGATTCGAGCTTTGTGACATGGTGCATTATCCTGCTGGAAGTAGCCATCAGAGGATGGGTACATGGTGGTCATAAAGGGATGGACATGGTCAGAAACAATGCTCAGGTAGGGCGTGGCATTTAAACGATGCCCAATTGGCACTAAGGGGCCTAAAGTGTGCCAAGAAAACATCCCCCACACCATTACACCACCAGCCTGCACAGTGGTAACAAGGCATGATGGATCCATGTTCTCATTCGGTTTACGCCAAATTCTGACTCTACCATCTGAATGTCTCAACAGAAATCGAGACTCATCAGACCAGGCAACATTTTTCCAGTCTTCAACCGTCCAATTTTGGTGAGCTCGTGCAAATTGTAGCCTCTTTGTCCTATTTGTAGTGGAGATGAGTGGTACCCGGTGGGGTCTTCTGCTGTTGTAGCCCATCCGCCTCAAGGTTGTGCGTGTTGTGGCTTCACAAATGCTTTGCTGCATACCTCGGTTGTAACGAGTGGTTATTTCAGTCAAAGTTGCTCTTCTATCAGCTTGAATCAGTCGGCCCATTCTCCTCTGACCTCTAGCATCAACAAGGCATTTTCGCCCACAGGACTGCCGCATACTGGATGTTTTTCCCTTTTCACACCATTCTTTGTAAACCCTAGAAATGGTTGTGCGTGAAAATCCCAGTAACTGAGCAGATTGTGAAATACTCAGACCGGCCCGTCTGGCACCAACAACCATGCCACACTCAAAATTGCTTAAATCACCTTTCTTTCCCATTCTGACATTCAGTTTGGAGTTCAGGAGATTGTCTTGACCAGGACCACACCCCTAAATGCATTGAAGCAACTGCCATGTGATTGGTTGATTAGATAATTGCATTAATGAGAAATTGAACAGGTGTTCCTAACAATCCTTTAGGTGAGTGTATATATATATATATATATATATATATATATATATATTAAAAGTAAAAAATGTTGTCAGCAATTGTCTAAAAGCAAAATATTATTTCCTTTGGAGTAAAATACAATCTTTACATGTTTTTGGATCATACTTCATCCTGTATATATATATATATATATATATATATATATATATATATATATATATATAAAATATATATAGTAAATTAATATATAACTATAAAAATAAAAATTAACAGTTTTTAAATGACTAGATGTTTTTTTTATAATAAATAATTGTGATTCAGTCAAATAATGCAGTAATTAAAAAAAGGTTAATTATCAATTATTTATTTTTAATAATTATTTGTTAATTTACTACACTGCAAAAAAAATGTTGTTTCAATTTAAAATAATTTGTTACCCTGCTGACTTCAAATTTTTAGTTTAGTCAACTAAAATATTCCAGTTGTCCCTTAAATTACCATTGAGTAACTTAAAATTTCAAGTTGACAAGTCAGCGGGGTAACAAATTATTTTAAGTTGAAACAACTTTTTTTTTTTTTACAGTGTATGTAATGTAAATTTCAAACATTTTTAAATGTATTGGATTATGCTAAATGTCTAGATGCATAAGCATCATTTTCTTTAAGCAAAATATTTATTTATTTATAATGCAACATCATTTTTCATCCTCCAGATCCTCCCCAAAATGTATAGTATAGTAAATTAATAAGTAATTCTTAAAAAATAAGTAACTAAATACAAATCAAAATTTACTACATTACATTTTTTACACTGTCATTTGATTTTGCAGTAAAATGCAACATTAACATGTTCTTCACAGGTTTATGAGAGTCACCCTTCAAAGATTCACAAACTATTAAGTGAACAAGAGTAGAAGAAGAAGCAACGCAAGTATCATACATGTTGCCAGGTTAAATCTGAGATAGGAGCTCAGTGTTGCTCCATGACATTTCTGACTATGTTGTGTTTTATACTGTAATGAAACCTTAGACAGAGAGTTTGGCCCAGTAGAATGTATCTTTCTCAGTGGAAGTTTAGTTGTCGGTTTGCCATCTCATGACAAGAAAGGTGGCGTGTAGTTTCTTCTAGGAATATTGTGTGTGGCTTCAATTACCCGTCTTCCTAGATTATGTGGCGTACACATATGCAGATGTTGTACGATCATGACACTGCAACAGATTTATTTCGAAATTACAGCAATAGCTTGCAGTCGAAAGCGCTACTGCAACGTTACATATGATTTCCAAAGCTTGGTGCGAACTGTATTCGCTTTCTTTTGCTTCTTTGCTTCTTTCTTTGTGGCATAGTTGCTTTAAACTATTTGAATATGATCTTGCGCTTTTCTATACAGGTCAAAGTACATGTTGAAAATATCCTTTTGTCCAAAACGCTATACGCAGTGTGTGTGTGAGCGTGTGTGTGCGAGCATGAATGCGTGTAGGTGTGTATTTCTGTATTTAGTGCACTTGTAATCCCATGAAATAGGCTTGAATATGGAGTGTCGGTAGAGATTTTGGTGAATTTGATTGTGTGCTGTGGAATTTTGTACTAAGGGGGTCTGTAGAAAGTGGAGCCCCCTACCAGTTTTTAAAAGTCATTCTTTTCATTACTTCAACTTTTGTGTGAAATGAGGATTTACGAAGATAGTTTGTCCCATCAGAGTTCTGATGGAGAACGTGCTCAAAGAAGTTTACAAATACAATTCATTAGAAATGAGTCCGAGCAGGGCCGTCCTGACGGCTCTGGTTTGAGGTACAAAAGGATGATCCAAAAAATGTAGATTTTATTCAGAGGCTCTAGGAACTGTTAAATCTATTAATACTTATAATGGACAAAATGATCTTTTATTCCTTTAAAGTTTTTACCTAGGCTGGCAAGAGTTCTGAATCTAAACTATTCTTCTCTCTCTTTTTCCCCTGGTGTATTAACTGTGCATTAATACCCCTCAAATAATTAATAAAATGTTGACAAAGATTTGACTGACTGATTTGTTTGTTTTCTTGTGTTTGGATAAATTTGTTGTCAAATGTCACCCCAAAATCAATAGGATATATATATATATATACAGTAACATTATATTTTTACTATCACTTTTGATCAATTTAATGCATCCTTGCTGAATAAAAGGATTTATTTCCTTCAATCAATCAACAAATCTGGCTGACCCCAAACTTTTTAACAGTAGTGTATACTGCATATATAGTTTTTTTTAGGATTTGTGACAGTTCATGTGTGTATAATGTTGTTGTCTCTTTTTGTGGATTTTAGTAATAGATTTGTTCACATGCTCTTTATTATTATGTGTCATTATGATCAATTAAATTACTATATAATATTAAAACACATTATGACATTTGAGTTTAGATGGCAACTATTAAGGATCTTCAGTATGTGTATATATTTGACCTAATTAATAAATGCCTTTCCTGTCATTTTGATCAATTCAATGCATTCTTGCTAAAAAAAAGGTAGATACATAAATAAAATGTATAGTATTAATGTATATTAGTGCTGTCAAACGATCAATCGCGATTAATCGCATCCAAAATAAAAGTTTTTGTTTACATAATATATGTATGTGTACTGTGTTTATTTATTATGTATATATAAATACAAACACATGCATGTATTTTAATTTACATGTATATACATTTATATTATATAAGTATATTTAATATATAAAAATAACATATTTTTCTTAAATATATATATGCATGTGTTTGTATTTATATATACATAATATATACAGTACACATACATATATTATGTAAACAAAAACTTTTATTTTGAATGCGATTAATCGTTTGACAGCATTATAATATTTTACTTAACTTTCAGCAGATGTCTTGCCAATGTGACACTATTTTTAGCAATTCAGTACAGCAAACGCTACCATGAGGCAAATATAAAATATACAAATATAAAAGATAATATACAAATATACTTTACAGTTTACATTCTGGGACTTGTAGTTCTTTTTGGCTGAAGACACGCACGACCCTATGAAATATGGAACTACATATCCCAGCAGCATTAGTTGAGCCTAAAGTCGCAACAGCTGATTGTCAACAATGTCTGCCGTGTGTGGAGACGGAAGGGTCTCAGCGATGGAGTGCGGAGATAAATCGTCTATGCGGTGCACAAGGTACGTTTAAGCTCTTTACTGCCTAACCTCAAAGCTATTAAGACTCCTGTTTTCTTAATATGTGTGTATAAGTTACATAGGTAACATTTAAAGGTTGACCTGTCGCGCACGTGCTGGAGTCACTGCGGCATCTCGCGTGTTTCTAAGACTTCACAACACAAGTTAATTATACACGTCTGATACTATTTATACGCCTCCTAGAATAACAAGAAGTGTGGACACTCGTTTCGACAATAAACATGTGATTATGAAATTATGACACGCAGTTTTAGTCTATCAATGTTTTCCGTGCGTCTCCACAAAATCTGGTCGTTAAATATGTTTCAGATGTCTTCTCTTTAAAACCTACTGTGGGTAAATGTGTGTTTCTGCTTACTGTGGGAGAAGCACGTGGTGCGATGTTCAGTAGTGACTCATATTTGCAAAGCTATATATGTACGTTAATCCCATCAGCACCGTTATATCTGTGGACCGTTTCTCAACTAATTCTTAACTAATAGTGTATGCTATGCACTGTAACTATTATAGTTTGTATATTTATGAAGCTTGTTCTCTGTCTGTCCTCGTGTTTGCTTTGAGTCACAGCGCCGCAGTCCGCCGCCAGGGGGCGCGCTCATTCAACCCTTTACGAGCTGAGCTCATGTTACTGTATATTTACACACACACAGCTGCTGGTGGGAATGTTCTCCATGGGTGTAAACTGGCATGTGTAGGATTGAAGTGGAAAGAGGACGTCTTGACCTTTTGGAGCGAAATCTAGTAGTAGATTAAAAGAGGTTATTGTCACGCACAGAATCATATCTCGCGCACACACAGCCTACAGTAGATGCACCATTACATGCATGATTATGGATCAGCTCTTCTGGTTTTTGAATATGCTTCTTTTAGGTTACTATATATAGCTTACTGTATATTCAAAGGTTTGGGGTCAGCATGATGATTTTAAAGAAATTAATACTTTTATTTTTAATTTATGATGAGAGATTTCGGTTTCAAATAAATGCTGATATTTTGAACTTTCTATTCATCCCAAAATTCTGGAATAAAGGTATTAGCTTCCACAAAAATTTTAACATCGATAATAATGAGAGATGTTTCTTGAGCAGCAAATCAGCATATTACAGTGATTTCTGAAGGGTCATGATGCTGAAAATTCAGCTTTGCATCACAGGAATAAATTACATTTTACATGTTTTTTTTTTAATTGTTAAAAATATTACTGTTTTTGATCAAATAAATACAGCTTTGGTGAACGAGTTTTACTGACCCCAAACTTTTAAATAATATTCTGCATGTATGCATATACAGTGCTGCTTGAAAGTTTGTGAACCCTTTAGAATTTTCTATATTTCTGTATAATTATGACCCAAAACGTAATCAGATTTTCGCACAAGTCATGAAAGTAGACAAATAGAACCGAATCAAACAAGTAAGAGAAAAACATTTTCTTTGTCATTTATTTATTGAGAAAAAATGATCCAGTTACATATGTGCGTTGCAAAAGTATGAGAATCTCTTGGATTAGCAGTTAATTTAAAGGTGAAATTAGAGTCCATCTGTGCAGAGGTGTTTTCAGTCAGTGCAATGACTATCAATGTCAGTACGTGACCGGTTTTATTCAAAGAACAGGGATCTATCAAAGTCTGATCATGTTTGTGGAAGTGAATCATGTCACGAACAAAGGAGATTACTGAGGACCTCGGAAAAAGAGTTGATGTTGCTCATCAGGCCAGAAAAGGTTACAAAACAATCTCTAAAGAGTTTGGACTCCACAAATCCACAGTCAGACAGATTCAAGACCACTGTTACCTTCCCGAGAAGTGGTCGACCAACAAAGATCACTCCAAAGCAGAACGTGTAATAGTCTGCGAGGTTGCAAAACTTCCCAGAGTAACTTCTAAGCAACTAAAGGCCTTTCTCACATTGGCTAATGGTAATGGCAGAGTTGCAAGAAGAAAAAAGAAAATTGCTTGCTAAAGATCATGTGGACAAGCCAGAGGACTATTGGAGAAAGGTTTAATGGATGGATGAAACCAAAATAGAACTTATTGGTTTAAATGAGAAGTTATGTTCAGAGAAAAGAACACACTGCATTCCAGCTGAAGAATCTTATCCCATCTGTGAAACATGGTGGTGGTAGTATCATGGTTTGGGCCTGTTTTGCTGCATCTTGGTCAGGACAGCCTGCCATCATTGATGGAACAATGAATTCTGAATTATACCAGCAAATTCTAAAGGAAAACGTCAGGACATCTGTTTAAGAACAGAGTTTCAAGAGAACGTGGGTCATGCAGCAAGACAACAACCCCAAGAACACAAGTCACTCTACCAAAGAATGGTTAAAGAAGAACAAAGTTAATGTTTTGGAACGGCTGAGTCAAAGTCCAGAACTTAATCCAATTAAAATGTTGTGGAAGGACCTAAGCAAGCAGTTCATAGGAGGAAACCCACCAGCATCACAGAGTTTAAGTGGTTCTGCACTAAGGAATCAGTTGCTGCAGCAAAAGGGGCTCACACCAGATACTGAATGCAACGATTCACATACTTTTGCAACGCACATACACTCACCTAAAGGATTATTAGGAACACCATACTAATACTGTGTTTGACCCCCTTTCGCCTTCAGAACTGCCTTAATTCTACGTGGCATTGATTCAACAAGGTGCTGAAAGCATTCTTTAGAAATGTTGGCCCATATTGATAGGATAGCATCTTGCAGTTGATGGAGATTTGTGGGATGCACATCCAGGGCACGAAGCTCCCGTTCCACCACATCCCAAAGATGCTCTATTGGGTTGAGATCTGGTGACTGTGGGGGCCATTTTAGTACAGTGAACTCATTGTCATGTTCAAGAAACCAATTTGAAATGATTCGAGCTTTGTGACATGGTGCATTATCCTGCTGGAAGTAGCCATCAGAGGATGGGTACATGGTGGTCATAAAGGGATGGACATGGTCAGAAACAATGCTCAGGTAGGCCGTGGCATTTAAACGATGCCCAATTGGCACTAAGGTGCCTAAAGTGTAAGAAGAAAACATCCCCCACACCATTACACCACCAACACCAGCCTGCACAGTTGTAACAAGGCAGGATGGATCCATGTTCTCATTCGGTTTACGCCAAATTCTGACTCTACCATCTGAATGTCTCAACAGAAATCGAGACTCATCTGACCAGGCAACATTTTTCCAGTCTTCAACCGTCCAATTTTGGTGAGCTCGTGCAAATTGTAGCCTCTTTTTCCTATTTGTAGTGGAGATGAGTGGTACCCGGTGGGGTCTTCTGCTGTTGTAGCCCATCCGCCTCAAGGTTGTGCGTGTTGTGGCTTCACAAATGCTTTGCTGCATACCTCGGTTGTAACGAGTGGTTATTTCACTCAAAGTTGCTCTTCTATCAGCTTGAATCAGTCGGCCCATTCTCCTCTGACCTCTAGCATCATCAAGGCATTTTCGCCCACAGGACTGCCGCATACTGGATGTTTTTCCCTTTTCACACCATTCTTTGTAAACCCTAGAAATGGTTGTGCGTGAAAATCCCAGTAACTGAGCAGATTGTGAAATACTCAGACCGGCCCGTCTGGCACCAACAACCATGCCACGCTCAAAATAGCTTAAATCACCTTTCTTTCCCATTCTGACATTCAGTTTGGAGTTCAGGAGATTGTCTTGACCAGGACCACACCCCTAAATGCATTGAAGCAACTGCCATGTGATTGGTTGATTAGATAATTGCATTAATGAGAAATTGAACAGGTGTTCCTAATAATCCTTTAGGTGAGTGTATGTAACACTGGATCATTTTTCTCAATAAATAAATGACAAGGAAAATATTTTTCTCTCACTTGTTTGATTGGGTTCTCTTTGTCTACTTTAAGGATTTATATGAAAATCTGATTGTTTTGGGTCATATTAATGCAGAAATATAGAAAATTCTAAAGAGTTCACAAACATTCAAGCAGCACTGTATATACCCCTATATATTTATTCATTAACTGCAAGCCGTTCTACTCACCGCGGGAGTTCTGCTCGTTCATTCTCGTGAGTGTCTACATTCCACCGCAAGCGCACGTGAGCACAGCTTTACAGAAACTCGCTGATCTGATCACAGAGAATGAACAACAACACCCGGACTCTGTTTTAATCATTCTCAGGGACTTTAATAAAGCAAATCTCTCCCGCGAACTGCCAAAATACAGACAGCACATCCCATGTCCCACCAGAGACAGTAATATACTGGATCACTGTTACACAACAATAAAGGACGCATATCACTCGGTTCCACAAGCAGCTTTAAGACTCTCTGATCACTGTTTGGTTCATCTTATTCCGACCTACAGGCAGAAACTTAAGTCTGGAAAACCTGTATTAAGATCTGTTAAAAGATGGACTAATGTAACAGATCGGGATTTACAAGCCTGTCTCGACCTCACTGATTGGTCTGCTTTTGAAGCCGCTGCCATTGATCTGGACGAGCTCACAGAGACTGTAACATCTTATATCAGTTTCTGTGAGGACATGTGCATTCCTAACAGGACTCATCTAATCTACAACAATGACAAACCATGGTTCACTGCCAAACTCAGACAGCTCCGTCAGGCCAAAGAAGATGCTTACAGAAAAGGGGATAAAGTCTTGTACAAACAGGCCAAATACACACTGGAAAAGGAGATCAGAGTGGCAAAGAGGAATTATCCTGACAAGCTCAGGAAAAAAAATCTCTTCCAGTGATCCTTCTTCAGTGTGGATAGGAATGAAGGATATCACCAGTTACAAGACACCATCCCCCAATACTGTGGAGAATCAACACCTGGCAGACGACTTAAATGACTTTTGTCGTTTTGAAAGATCAAAGAAGTTTTGATGGGACTGCACTTCATCCTGCAGCATCTGGACAGACCAGGGACTTATGTGAGGATCCTGTTTGTGGACTTCAGCTCCGCTTTTAACACCACCACCACGGAAACCCTTCAGAATAAACTAACCCAGCTCTCCGTCCCCACCTCCGTCTGCCAGTGGATCAACAGCTTCCTGACAGACAGACAGCAGCTAGTAAAGCTTGGTAAATTCACATCCAGCACTCGAACCATCAGCACTGGAGCTCCTCAGGGCTGAGTGTGGAGATGATTGTGGACTTCAGGAGAAACCCCCCTGCTCTCCCCCCACTCACCATCATGAACAGCACTGTGACTGCAGTGGAGTCATTCAGATTCCTGGGCACCACCATCTCTCAGGACCTGAAGTGGGAGATTCACATAGACTCCATTGTCAGGAAGGCCCAGCAGAGGTTGTACTTCCTTCGCCAGCTGAGGAAGTTCAACCTGCCACAGGACTTACTGAAACAGTTCTACTCCGCCATCATTGAATCCATCCTCTGCACTTCAATAACTGTCTGGTTCAGCTCAGCTACCAACTCTGACCTCAGAAGACTACAGAGAGTAGTCTGGACTGCTGAGCGAATCATTGGTACAACCCTCCCCACTCTCCAAGAACTGTACCTATCCAGAGTGAGCAAAAGGGCTGGTAAAATCACTCTGGACCCCTCACATCCAGCACAATCCCTCTTTGAACTGTTACCGTCTGGTTGACGCTACAGAGCTCTGTGCACCAGAACGACCAGACACAGAAACAGTTTCTTCCCTCAGGCAATCCATCTCATGAACACTCAACAATAAACGTGGAACACACAACTATAATACACTATCCATTCACCACACTCACTTATTTTATCTTTATTTTCTCATTTCTAATTTGCACATACTTGGCCTATACATACATAGTTATTTATATTATATATTGTGTTCTTGCTGCTTTGTACATTGCCTTTTGGGTAATTGTTGTTATTCTTTTATTATCTGTGTCCTGTCCTGTCGCTGTCTTTCTGTTGCACTGTAGAGCTTCTGTAACTACAACAAATTCCTTGTATGTGTAAACATGCTTGGCCAATAAAGCTCATTCTGATTCTGATATTTATGGATCTTAATAAATATAAATAGATTTATAAAAAAGTATGTATATTTTGTAACATTAAATTATTAGAATATTTTATTTTCAAACGTTGATACATTTTATTTTCAGGATTCTTTGATGAATAGAAAGATAAAAAAAAAAGCATAATGTCTTACTGTTATTTGTAATCAGCATAATGCATCCTCGCTGAATAAAAGTGTTAATATAAATCATTAAAATATATAACATTGTTATACTTTTTTGTGGCAGTTTGTGTGTATAACTATATTACTGTTCTCATCTTTTTTTGCTGGATTAAATCATTACTATAATAGTAAAGCATCTAATTACTGGGACTTTTTTTTTTTTAGTTTGCGACTATAGGATATTAATACACTCAGAACACACAGGTTTATATATATTTATGGATGTGCACGCGCTGTAGCATTACATTCAGTACTGGCTGGGATACTGAGTTTCATCATGATGTTTGTGAGGGGTGTCCCGCGAGGGGGGCAGGTGGAGATATGCCCCACAGGACGGGCTTGTTGATAAGGTGATCGCAGAGCCCTAGGGTGTAATGAAGAGAAGGCACAGACCTCATGACACGACACCTGCTGTCACGTCCAGCGCTCTCTGCTTCACAGAGCAGCCTGATTTGTTTATGTTCCGCGCCTAAGAACACAATTCAAAAGCGTTCCTCTCACTCTGAGCTGCCCCATAAGAGGCCAGCGGAGGGGGGGGCGTGTGCTCTGCATGTTTCCAACCTGCTGCTATTAATACCACCCGCCAAACATAATCTGTCTTGAATAGTCTTGAATGGTCCCAGCCCACTAAACGCTTGCGACGTAGAAAACAAAACCAAACCGACGTGGAAAGCACAGTTTTGTTTTCCTCCCCTCTGCTTCACTTTCGTTTCTTCCTGTTCTGTGGCTCTCCTCGGCTTGCCAGAGGGCAGGCGCTCTGAGCGTCTGTGTTTGTGTGTGTCCCAGCGCTGATCTTTCATCTGTCTGTGTCTCTGCGCGCCCGTCATGAACACACTCCCAGCGTACTCAGGAGCCAGGATCTCAGGCTGCTGGGCTCTTAGGGCAGATGGAAGGTAAGCCTGGGAACTTGAAGTCATTTTCAGAGCATCTTTGTGTCCATCCTCAGGTGTGTTGGACGCTCTTGAGTTGCAGTTGTATGGTAAATTCAGCTGTTGCTGGCAGGACTCTGCTTACTGTGTTTTTGCGAGCTGATTTGCATCAGATTCATGTATTTGCAGAAAACCTCAACTCAGGTTTCGATTTGATTTCTGGTATTTTAAAATGTTTGATGGAAAATATTAAGCGATCTGCACAATGGTATATTCTCATATCATCCTTGAGTGTGAACTCATGATGCGAACCAGAAGTTGCTAATGTTTTGTCGTTGAGGTTTTTTTTTTTTAAAGTGACAGTTCACCCAAGTAAACAAAAAAAAATTGCATTTATCCTCACATTGTTCCAGAATCATATGTTCTTCTGTAAAACATGAAAGGAGATGTTTTGAATAATGTTCACACTGCTCTGTTCTGTTCAAAATGTGAACAAATAAATTACTGGTAATTGTTGAAAGTTTATTTGCAATATGGCATTGTTACAGGATTGAATTACTTTATAATATCAGGTTGAAAAGATGAGGGAAAACTTATTCAAATTTGAATAACTTTTTTCAAATGACAGAAAGAACCTTGAACATTGAAATACAGTAAAACAATAAAACGGCTACAAAAAGTAAACAAATCTCTCAAACAGATTAACGTGCAAAAGAGCACAGCTGTAAGAGAACAAGAATAAAAAAAATCTGATCATTTTCAACCATTGTCTAGTTATTGTTTCAGGGGTGTAAATGCTGAACAAGAAAAATGACATCTTGGAATATTCAGTGTTAGCGAATACATAGCAAATACAGAAATCTGAATGGAAGCATGCAAATACTGACCAATGTGAAATTCATACTCTAATCCAATTTTTACATAGCATACATGCAGTGTTGTTGATTTTAACCAGTTGAAGAAATTAAACATAGGCAGAGTTTAGGGGGACACAAGAACCAATCATGATTTTGTCTGAGCTATGAATAAAATGTAAAAATGAAAGAATTCATATTTTCTCATTTTATTTATATTATCTTATTATTTTAATGGATAGAATAAGTACATTTTGGGCTCAAATTAATTTTCGTTATATTTAAGGATGTCATTATTCAAAAACGTTTTAGAAAACTGAGTCGGGCCGAGTACCACAACAAACTTGTAGCCAATAAGCAGTAAGAGGTGTGTCTACTCATGATGTGGAGGAGAGAGCGTTCTGTGGAGGAGAGAGCGTTCAGTGAACAGCCGAGCCGAGCGACAGAAAGATAGAGATGGCGAATAAAAAACAAAAGTGAAAAATGTCTGCGGAACGATAAGGCAAGAAGTAGGACCCGTGTAAATTATAGGATCAGCTATCCAGCCCTGGAGAGAACTCAAGGAGCGGAAGGTCTGCGATCAGAGGCCGAGGTTGCTTTGGTTCTTCTCGATAGGCGAGTAACACCGTATCTACACCGGACGCAGCGCACCGCAACAGTCTGCCTACACTGAAAGCGACAGTTGAAAATCATTTGAAATTTGTCAGCATGTCATAAATGGAACGCGGCAGCAGTTTTCTGTCAGAGATCCAGTGTAGACAGCATCACTGATTATGACTTCTATAGTATTTTGTCGCGCCGCTCGCGTCCAGTGTAGACACGGTGTAACATTGGTTTTGCTTTGTTTCACAGAACTAATCCTTGCCTGGGTTGCATAGGCTACATATGTGTGGGGCGGAGCTATCAAAATAGGGGCGAGACACTTTTGGGGTAGGGGCGTGTTTGTTTTGGTGATTTTCAAATATCAACACTGGCTTCCAGAAATCTCTTACCCCACCTTTAATCGAATCATGATTCTCAACTTGTCACAATACATGAGAGGACTCTCTTTTCGTTATTTTCCAGCTTTAGCAAGTTAACTGAATAATCAATATTCGTCTTTTTTGTTTTACTGTCACTGCTGGCTGAATTGGACAGGCAATTTGATACAGTATTCAGATTGAGCATGTACACAAGCTTGTGACAGCTGAAATGGATCTTGTGAAATGTGTGATCGCATTGCCAAGAAACTTAAAGATTAAGGAGAACTATCCAAACTTTTTCAGACTAATGTTACTGCAGTTACTTGCACTCACGCTTTCCCGTTGGTTTCAGAATTAAATTTCTCTGTTATGAGGAGAATCTGACTCTGATCTTCAATGGCACAGGACAGATTCTCAGATCTTTCCTTATTGCACATAAGGAAAAATTTGACTGAAAAACTATCAGAAGAAATAGTGAAAGAAAGATAGTAGTCATCTACGCAATTCGGAAAAGAAACTGCTTTTTTGCATTAGGCATGTTTTTTTTTTTTTACTCTTTGTACAGCAGTCATTGTTCATTCTAAATGTATTTTTTAATGTAGAATGGGTATGTTACATAAATATATGAAATGTAGGACATATAAAAAAAGTGCTCGTGGCTCGTCTGCCAGTGGGTGCCCCCCCACGGATAAAAGTGAAAATCTGCCTATGAAGTTAAAGGAATGGTTCAACCAAAATTAAATTTTTCTGAAAATGTACTTCCTCTCAAACCATTCAAGATTTCGATGAGTTTGTTTCTTCATGGGAGCAGATTTGGAGAAACATTCCATCACTTGCTCACCAATGGACACCTTTATAGATCATGATAGTTGATCTATAATTAATGATGGGCAAAGTAGCCTAATAGTGTAATCTATTAACTACGCATACAAGCCCGTCTTTTTACTTAAGTAACAAATATGGGTGTCATGCCATAAAATTGTATTTAATATGTATGACTTTGTAATTAACGAGAATTTAATAAAACATTGTAAGTTACTAATTACAACACTTTCATTGTACAGAAAGAGAGCAAAGAACATTTTCACTGACTTCAGTCTAGCCAGTCTTAAATCTACCTTTATAAAACTTTTAGAAACTCTGATAAAACGAGTCCAAATGGCTTGTGCGGTATATAGTCTCAAAGTCATTCAATAGCTCTTTGTGAGGAACAGACTACAGTTACATTATTTACTGAAAATCCTTGAAAGTTGTGCTTTCTTTACAGTGCACTTTCTTTATATTTAATTGTCTAGTGCAGCTTGGATATTCTACTGTAATTTCTCCTTTTGTTTTCTACAGAAGAAAGAAAGGCATACAGGAAATGAAGACAGACTGTCATTTTGGTGAACTGTTCCTTTAAGAGAGACTCTTACGAACTAAAGTTTACGGTGGTTTGTTTTGCTCTGAAAATGCGAGGGCAGGGTCCACCGTTTGCCATCTTATCTGTTATCGCAGGGCAGATAAACTAGAAAGCCAAGGTGATCCCTATTCACACAAACAGAAACTCAAAGGCGGTCAATACGTCTTTAAAAATTGCTTTATTGTAGTTTTACCAGTTGCACAGGTCCAAGGTCTAGGCATTTTGGGTTAACCATGGTATGCAAACATGTTTAGGTATTACACAGTCATGCACCGCTTGATCTGACTGGCTTTTTAAACATTTAGATGATTAGTTAAGAGTAGGCTGTTTTATTTCTTCTTCTTAATGGACAAGTACAAGCACACATCTTCTGTGGACATTTGGCTTTCTCGCCTGCTTTAGTAAGTATTTTTCTTTTAAAAATTTCAGATTCTTGCTGCTTATGAGATTTAGTAAGCTCCTAAGGTTTGACGCACACTGCAGAAAGTCTCTCGTAGGCGTCCACCAATTTTACCTTGAATCTCTTTCATTGATTCGTGACTCATCAATCATTCCAGAAATGCTCTTAGAAACCAATGCATTCCAGCACTCGGAAACATCCAACAAACAAATGCACCATTGTCATACTGTAGTTTGCTTATGCATATTAGTAATCATTGTTATCCAGCTTTCTTGCTAGCACCTTTGTGCATACTGTATTATTATTTGATTACTGTGTGGGCATTATGTTTGGTATTAATGTAATAATGTAATATTGGGCTTTAAGCAGTAGTTGTTATCCAGCTTTCTTGCTAGCACCTTTGTGTCCAAATTTGGTCCCAAGAATTGAATAATTTTCAATTATGATATGATACCACTGATGTTGGTTTATTTTTAATTGAATTAAAAGGATAGTTCACCCAAAAATGAACAATCTGTAATCACTTACTCCCCATAATGCTGTTCGAAACCCATAAGACTTCAATTCCTCTTTGAAACACAAATGAAGATATTTTAAATAATGCAACTTGAGAGATTTTGTCCCTTCATTGAAATCTACGTTTTCCGAAGAGACCCGATCGATTTATATAATGAACAGATTTAATATAGGCTTATATTTGCATACAAACATTGATCAACACATAGAGAACATCAGATATGATCAACTGTACTTCACACACGAAAACAAACCTCGGGGCCTGTGGGTTATCTTTAATCACACTATGCTGCCACTGGCTATACTTATGTTTGTCTTTATTAATAACAAGAGATCAAACACTTGTTTAGATCTAAAACCAGTTGAACAAAATGAGGTTAGCTGCTTTGCTCAAGCTGAATTGTCATAAACAATTTATAACTGGCATGACAATACTGATATTTCAGTTATCTCTGTTTTATTGATCATGATGTGCCACATTTACTGGTGACATATTTGCTAAGTTCAGTGTAATATGTGGCAGCTGTTGTTTATGCCAGAGGTTACACCACACTACAAAACTTATGATGCCACTCTTATCAGATCTTTTTTTCAGTGTTTCCTCATTGAAATAGATGAAGCTGCACTGCCTGTTAACTACATAAAGGTATAGATGCATGGAGGCATTGACATGATGGTCGCCAAGTCAACTGGAAACAGTTTGTGTGCAGGAAGTCAGAGTTGACACAGAAAAAAGCAGGATGTGACTTGTCTCGTTCACTGTATCGTATTTCCTCTTTTTAATAGTGGCGGTGGGGAAGGCTCTCTGGACAGGCTCCTCCCATCCGTCAACACCAGCCTGTCGCCACGAAAACGAACCACCAGCCAGTGCAAATCACAGCCTCCGCTGCTGCGGACCAGTAAGAGGACCATCTACACCGCTGGACGCCCACCGTGGTACAATGAGCACGGCACCCAGTCCAAAGAAGCTTTTGTTATCGGTCAGTATATTAAAGTGCTCCGGGGAGGAAAAATCAATGCTAACTCGTACGCCATCACAATCATTGTCAACCATCACGTGTCAATACTGGTCTCTTTGTACCCACAGGGCTTTGTGGAGGCAGTGCTTCAGGCAAAACAACAGTTGCTCGTAAAATTATTGAGGCCTTGGATGTTCCTTGGGTGGTTCTTCTGTCAATGGATTCCTTCTACAAGGTAGCGGGTCGTCTCATTGTAAATCACTCATACATTAAACGTCCCTTCGGCAGATATCAGGGAATTGGGTGTTCTGGGAAATCACACCCATTTCTGTGACAGCCCTAAGCTCTGTGTAAAGTGGAGTGGCATGCTTTTTTGACCAATCAGAAACATTCTCTGGCTGTGATTGATTTTGCATCTTTGTGTTTGCTGTCATGTCTTTTGTGGGCAGGGTCTTGGAGATAACACTTACGGTATTGAAGAAAGCAGAAATGACCATAATGGCTGACAGAACCTTTAAGACAATGAAATAGATGCATATTTTCTTCTGTAATAATAATTCCTTGGCAAACTTGAAGTTTATGCAGTACTTGAAAAACTGACCCGAATTTGGCCCAAAACACAGTGGTTTGTTAGGTTCCAGTGGCTGCATTTCTTAAGATCAATTTAAAGTACTCCATAAGAATGTTCCTACTGTATGTGCAAGTCTTGACAATTCTTAAGAAGTTCCCAAATACTTTCTGAGGAGCATCTTATTCTGTGTATTCTAAATGGTTAAAAAAAGTCTATCTCAAGATTGAGCGATGTGAATGTAGTCTCGCATAACCAGACCTTCAGACTAACAGCAGAAGGTCTGGGCTCCATCACAGCTATTATTGGTCAATGGCCGTCCAAGAGGCCATCTGACCGACATGTAAAGCAACCAATCACAGTTAGTTTTGTTTGGCGTCTTGTTTAGGGGTGTGTAAACATAAAGGCGATGTCCATAACAGACCAGCATACAACCAAAAAATAATTCAAGAATTTTGTGTAATAGACCATAATCGATTATAGCCTATGACGTCATTCGCATACGCGCTTGTCACGCGAGTAATTAAAATGCACTCTCTATTTTAAAATCTGAGCTTGCCTTTCTCCCGTGTGTGCGCTAGAGACAAACGTGGTGGGCTTCATTGCACAGAATATGCGCTCTGATACACGTGCGCATTGCTTGACAGTGCTTCCACTCACTGTTATTTTAGTCTTTTACTTTAGATATGCTTTAATTTCTGCTGTTTGGAATGCAGTATGTAATAGATACACGAAACTCACATATTGACAGACTTTCGCGTGCGCTTTGTGTTTGTTTGTCCTGAAGATCACGGCTGCACTTGCATCTACTTTTATGATACGAAATTGATGTAAGCACTGTCAGTGTCCATTATCTCATCAGTAGGCCTAATAATCAAATGGCAATAAGGCTGAGGAAAAAAGAAAAACCCATAACTATGATTATCTGTAAACTTTCCATAGTTAAAGCACTCCCAGATACTGAAAGTGCTTTTTGTTTAACACTTGTAATTGTCTTTTCCCCCCTTTATTACTTTATATTTGCTTGTATGTTTTGAAGCGATATTTACTTTTAATTCTTAACAATAATTAATTGTTAATTAATATATTAATCAATTAATTCATTAACATAATTATTTTTCAAAGTAGCCTGCTTATATAATTTAATAAAAATGCACAAATGTGATATAATCGTGATGCATCGTGATATCGAATCGAATCGTTGACATAATCGTAATCGAATTGAATCGTGAGACCAGTGTTGATTCACACCCCTAGTGTCCTGTCTATGTACGGTCTCATATTTACTGAGCGGACCAAAAAATATTGGTTGTTACAGAATTGGAATGTAGGGTGCTGCTTTGTTCTCTGGCTAAAAGGTTGAGAGATCTTTAACTTCATTACCTTCTCACTGTCTATTAAAATAAAAGTATCTACAAAAAAATAAAAGTAAGTATATGAAATGGTGTTACTAGCCTGTAGGTCGGTAACCTTTTTCTATTAATTCTAATAATGCCTGCAAATGCAATATGGTTTGACACAATTATCAAACCACGAAGTCTGCATTGAAATATATAAATTATATCTGCTGCGCTTCGTGTTTCAGAGTGAAACGCTGTGATCTTTTCAAGTGAGCTGCTTATAAGTGTTTTCAGTGTTCACGGTAAATGCAGCTCCACACAAGTACTGTGAGTTTGAGTCTCTTAAAGAGGTCATATGATGCGATTTCAAGTTCTCCTTTCTCTTTGAAGTGTTACAAGCTGTTTGTGCATATATAAGATCTGTAAAGTTGCAAAGATTAAAGTCTCAAACCCAAAGAGATATTCTTTACAAAAGTTAAGACTCAACCACGCCCTCCTAAAATGGCTCATTTAAACACGCCCCCACGTCTACGTCACGGTGTGGGAAGATTTGCATAACACCGCCCAAACGTACACGCAATGAAAGAAGGCGTAACTTTTATTCTCACTGTAGTATTGTTACCGCCGCCATGTCGTGGAGACGCTGTTTCTCGTTGTGAGAGCGAAAGTACTTTGTTTGGACTTCCAAAAGAGGAAGCGACTAGAAACCAGTGGTTAAGTTATATTTACAACACTGTTCCAGAACAGTACAACACAGATATTAGAGTGTGTGCTGCGCATTTTACGGAGGACTATTTCCTGAACCTGGGAGAGAAGCCTACAATGTGAACACTATGAATGGCTGTGATGTGAACACTATAAAGGGGGGCAATTCCAACATCGCAAGGACTGTCTGCTGCTTCTGACTCACAGCCTGTAAGTATGTTTCGATATTTAAAACATTTGCTACTGACGATTCAAACACGAGTTTTGAGCAGTGTAGAGCAGTGCTTGTTTGGCGTTTCTAAGATCACAAATGCAGACATATGTTTCCGCGGCGCAACACGTAAAAAAGACCATTTAAGTCATTATAATCAGTAATTATGTCCTCACTGAAAGCAACAAATGCCTCGTTTATAATGGGTTTTATTGTTTCAGTCTCGTCACGGCATCTCAGCATGGTAAGGGGGCATGACATTTCCGTCTCTCGCTTGAGGTATTCGGCCAATCACAACGCACTGGATAGCTGGCCAATCAGAGCACATCTCGTTTCTCAGAACGATGAGCTTTGAAAAATCGGCGTGTTTCAGACAGGCGGAGCATAGAGAAGCAACTAATTCACAGTATGTTGAAAATAATGTCTTTTTTTGAACTTCGAACCACGTAAACACAAAATAATGTTCTTTTTAGCGACATCATATGACCCCTTTAAAGTGAATTTAAAATGTGAGAATGGTTTATAAATCTGATGTCAGAAAAGAAAGAAACCTTTTTAAAGAGAAGTGTCCCTGCAGTTTTTCACCAAAATAAAAGTGCTATGGTTGAAAATTAAGGAAAAAAAATATTTTTTAATTATTTAAATGTTTTCAAGGTTTAATTATTATTATACAAATTATAAAATACTTTACAGTTCAAAGTATTATAATATATTTTTATTGAATTAAAGAAAGAAAAATAATATTAACAATGGTCATAAAAATTGGATGCATTTCCCCAAATAGTTTGCCTGTTTTAATAAAGTAATGCACATACAGTTTCATGGCCAATAAAAATATTTATGGCCAGTAAATTTTCTCTAGACACGAACATTGGCAGATGTGGCAAAATGTTAGTTTTAGGCCTGATTATATGTGTTTGTAGTTAGTGTCATGTTGTAATGATAAATATTTGAAACGACCCAATAAATTAAATAGCTTTGGGGATTTTAAGACAAATTGGAGGTAACTCTCTCTAAATTCTAACTTAATTACAATGATTTTTATGATCTCTCTAGGTTAATTACAATGATTTTTCTGTCCAGAACGTCAAATTCTTAGGTTTTCTCTGTAGAACAATCTTAAGAAAAAAGATGACATACTTAAGAAATGTGTTTGGGAATATAAAATATTGACTGGTTTAATTGACTTGAATCAAAACTCTTACATTGAGTTTTTCTTTGAAAGGCTAAGCATAATTTCAGACAAGTGTGTCTAAAAACTTGACTTGTAAAGTGTCATCTTTTTGAATTTTGTGAAAATCTGTGGACATTGTTAACCATCATCTAGATGTGAGAATATAAAAGCTCTATCCAGAGATACGAAATATTTTATATAGCTGTTCTCATAAAGAGAGAGAGAGAGCGGACACGAGCCATTAGTGTGCTTTGAGTTATATAATCCGTTAAATCCTTGAGGCAGCTAGTGACTTTACAGCACAGCGAGGTGTGCTGAAAAACGCAAGCGTCTTTATTGTGGCCTGCAGCATTAAAACACGAGCTGTTATGTCTTTATGATGTTTGAGTGAGCTGTGCTGTCATGTGAGGAATGTGAATGACACTGTTGAGTCTGCAGAGGAACAGCACTGTCAGGTGGATCAGAGCCGCTATTCTAGACTAGTTTATCAGCTGTTGTATATCTGAAGAGAAATCATATTTATATGAGGAGGAACAGGCAGAATCGCATAGCTAAAGCAGTAAATGGCCTGTGTGTGTGTGTGTGTGTGTGTGTGTTTGTCTACATGTACCTGTGTGTTAATGTTCCTCCTAAATTTAGTTCAGCTGACCTTAGCCATGTGCCTGACGAGAGGAAGGGGGGTAATAATACCACACACTTCATTTGCTCAGTGTCTGCATGCAGGGTGGCAAAAACAAAAAATTGTTTCATGGAAACAACCTTCCATGAAGATTGGAGGGTGTTTCAAGACGTTCTCTTGTCTGAAGAATATTACTTGAAAATGCAGCTCATACAGACAGTTCACCCTGGAATTAATGTATTTAATATTGTTGTTTATAAAACAACCTAATGTCTATTTTTTTATGATATTTTTAAATTTTGTATAAATTATATTTTTTGAAATTGTGGAAAACCATACGATTATATAAATTCTTACAACGTTTTTTGACTCCAATATTATCTAGCCTCTGTCTCTACAAAATAGTTTTTTTTATTTGTTTTAAATTGTTCCATTTTTAAAAATCATGGAAATGTACACTAGTCAACATTTGAAGCGGATCAAAACTTGTCATCAAAGTTGTCCTAAAACTTTGAGTTTATTTATTAATATTTTAATTGATGTATTTTTTTTATATTTTGTCTTTTATGCTTACCGTTTATGATTTTATGCTACATTTATCAAAAATACAGTAAAAACTGTAGTATTGTCAAATATTATTAAAATGTTAAATAATTGCTTGCTTTTTGGATATATTTTAAAATATGAAATTTTACTCGTCTTCACAAATCATTCAAATTTGCTGATTTACTGCTTAATAAACATTTCTTATTGCTGTTAATATTGAAATCAGTTGTGCTGCTTCGTATTTTTGCATAAATCGTGATTTTGTTTTTGTTTTTTCAGGACTCTTTAATTAATAGGAAGTTCAGAACAGAAGCCTTTATTTGAAATAGAAATGTTTGTACATTTATAAATGTATTTTATCGTCGCATGGTAGATGATGAGCTGATTCTGCAGCAATAATAATAATAATATTTTTTTCCCCCATGTATCATCAGATTGCTTTTGCTGTCATTTATATTGAAGTATGGCTGTGTGTTACAGTGATTTTTCTCCTTTTTTTCCATTGTTTACCCCTTTGCATCATGTCTAACAGCACACCGTACCTGTGCTAAAACCACTGCACAAACACTCGTGGCTTGTAACATTTATTAAATACATGATTTGCAATGGCAATTATCTGGAGGAACCTGGTGTTTTGTGTCTTGCTCAAGGACAGTGAGTTCATGGATCAGCCCTTGTCTGTTTTGAACCTACAACCTTTCAGTTAGCAGCCTTGATCTCTGACCAGAAGGCCACACCACTGGCAGATATTTGAGCTGAAGTCAGAGGTGTAACCTTGGTGCCTCTTCTGTGACGTCTTTCCTGCAGGTTCTGACGGCCGAACAGCAGCTGCTGGCTGCTAGTAACGATTACAACTTTGACCATCCAGATGCCTTTGATTTCGGCCTGCTGGTGCACACTCTCCGCAAACTCAAGCTGGGCAAGAGCGTGAAGATCCCGGTGTATGACTTCACCACACACGGACGGCAGAAAGAATGGGTGAGTGGAAACACACAGAGCGTGGAGAGCAGGTCGTGTGTAAACACATTTCAGATTAACCTAATTTGTGGGTTTGATGTTCCTCATTTTTCTGCTCTGATTTGCTTAAAGTGCCATGTCTATGTAAATTATCAGTGTTGTGGAAGCTGGTTTATGATTTAAAAATATCACCACTACGGTAAAGATACCTTGTAGTGGCTAGCTACATTTATAAGTCGACTTTTTGTTAAATTCCTGAATTTGGTTGTGAGTTTATGAAAAATCTATTAATTAATTAAATAATTAAATTGTAAATATTTAAATAAATAATTATTTGTAAAATATATATAATTGTAAATATAACAATTAATAAAATTAAGTCTTAAATAATTAAAAAATATATTTAAATCATAAAATGTAACACTTGAAATATTGTTTTTAAAATAAATCATATAAATATTCAATTACATTAATTCATAATTTACACATTTAAATAGTTTAAAAATCCATTAAAATTGTACAAATAAAACTATAAAAAAATAAATAGTAATAATCATAATTAAAATTAATATTAAAAATTAAAATTAATCACAAAAATGTCAACTGAAAATAATTTCAAATAATTAAATCATAACTAAAAAAATATAAATTAAAATGCTTGCTTAAAAAAAAAAGCTGAAATATTTTGTTTACACCTTTGTATTAACATGCAAACAAAAAATTGCTAACCTCTAAGTCTTAAACTAACAGAAGCTAATAAAAGCTGCATTAGCATTTTAATTAACTGTAATGTTACATAATATAATCTGAGCATTTCTAAAACATCTTTTAAAGTTTACTTTCTATACAAGAAACACAAAATAATTATACAAAGAGCTATAACTATTTTGCTAAAAACTAAACTTTGCTGCTATTTTTAATGAATGTTTATCTGCTTGCAGAAAACGGTGTATGGGGCCAGCGTCATTATATTTGAGGGCATCATGTCATTTGCAGATAAAGAGCTGCTGAAGGTAAATATCATAAAATATTTCATAATCTGGTTATTTCTTGTTTTTCTCCACCTCGGTGACCTCAATGACCTGTGTTTCAGTTGCTAGATATGAAGATCTTTGTGGACACGGATTCTGACATCCGGCTGGTACGGAGGCTCAGGAGGGACATCATAGAGCGCGGCCGGGACATCGAGGGAGTGCTCAAACAGTACAACAAGTTTGTGAAGCCAGCTTTTGAACAGTACATCGAGCCCACCATGAGACTGGCAGATATCGTGGTGCCACGTGGTCAGTTTGCTTTGACAGATATCAAGCGCATTGCATTATGGGTTTTGCACTGCACTTTTTGTCAGTTGTACAGAAATGTCACAGTGCACGCATTGGATACTGTAGCAGTAGTGCTAGTCTGAATTTGTAAAGCTTACTTAGAATTCCTGTTCTTTATTTCCTGTAGGTGGCGGCAACATGGTGGCCATTGATCTTATAGTGCAGCACGTTCACAGTCAGCTGGAGGAGGTAAGATCTGTTCAGAAGACTTCTTGTAATATCTAGCAATAGGCAGCACAGTATAGTCACAATTTAAAGCATCATTTCATCACAGTGGTTCTGGTTATGAAGAATTGTTTTACTTGTAAACTCATTGTAGACAAAGTGTTTCTGTTGTCTAGAAGGCTCCCCATTGTCAAACACAATATTCCAGGCCACCTATTTAATAACATTTTAACAAACATAATATATAACTATAGTTATATTAGCTCTAATATTTAATTGTAAAGTTAATATAAAATATATAGAACTAATAATATTTAAAACTACCATTCAGACGTTTTGTTGACTTTTGCAAATTGCAAGTTAATACATTTACCATTAAATTTTTCATTGTTTTTTCTTTTTAAATTTAGATTTAAATATATTATTGATATTTTAACAGATAATGGGAGTGTCTATAAAGGTAAATTAATTCCGTTCAAGACCATATGGTCTTCAACTAAATAAAGAAAAAGAGTAAAGAAAATATTTAATTTGATTATGAATTATTATTAACATTTTAATTAACTTAGATTTTAATATATTTATAATAACATATTGCATTAAATCATTAAAGGTCCTTGCACAAATCTGAAGTCTGACATTTTCGTATGCGTTTTTTCTGGTGGGGTTTGCGTATTCGTCATCCTTTCCTATCAAAAAACTCGTTATGCAGAAAATCGAACCTGATCTGAATATTATTTTTATTTAAATTTTTTTATGACAGACAAAAGTTTCGGAGGCAGTGTGCAAAGACCTTGTCATTCCACCAATACTGCAATACATTTCAGGAGAAAATCAACATTTTAATTATCTAAGAAGATTCTTATTCCTTGTGAGACATCTTCATTAATATTTCCTTTATAATGCAACAATGTGTTTTGTTGATTATGAAAATGTTATTGTTTCCTCCTAAATGTTTTTCCTGAGATTTATTAGAGCAATATTCAGTGTGTGGCGTGCACCTCATGAGAAGTAGTTTTAATAATGCTTATGCATCCTGGATTGGGAATGCTTTGTAGTGGACTAATATTTGACTTGTCATGTGGTTTGTATCATTGACTGTAATATTAAACAGCAAATGATGTAACTCATTTTCAGGCCCACAGGGAATCTGCAGCCACAGATTTAATCAAAATGTTATGATATTTTCAGCTATCACTAAGAAAGTAATACTCTATCATTCCATAGAATCCCACAGATTTTTTCCTAAAATCAGCTCAAAATGTCCCTTTAAAGCAGATTCTGTGTGGGCCTGCTCATTTTCTGTAATACTGGTGACACGTTTTGTTTGGCTGTGCTTTCTCACCGCACTGGATTATTCTCTCTTCCCCTCTTTCTCCACTCGTGGTGGCACAGCGTGAACTCAGCGTCAGGTAGAGTAGCACTGCTCATCTTCTCACTTCCTGTCACTGCCTGCACAGAAGTTTCCCCTCGGCACTGATCTGGGCTCAGTCCTGACAATCGGATTCAGAGCTGCTGATGATATTCAGAGCAGTCACAAATGCAGAAGTGAGAAAACTGGCCTTAGATCAGTCTGTAGGGGAAACTTATACCAGCCTCTTAAACTGTGGCCTTCACAGCACGACGGGATCTTCCTCCTCCTGAGCCCTGCTGCACTTCCTGTACAGACCAAAAGAGGGCAGCGTCTCTGTTGACTGCTCATTGTCACATTGGTCTTTTTTGAGCATTGGAGTGGTTCAGTTTTTTAAATAATGAATCTAGTGAATTTTAATTAGCATGAAGACACGTGTCATATTTTACCTCGACATATATATATATTTTTTTTCATTGAATTGTTTTTGTTTTTATTATTATTATTATTATATTTTAATGTATTAGTATTATTCATATACTAATATGGTGTTTATTAATATTTTGAATTAGCTTTTATCTTTATTTTCAGTTGTCATTTTTATTTTAGTTTTTGGCAACTTTATTAGTTTGTTTTAAAAGTAGTTCTTATTTCAGTTATAATTTTAGTTTTAGTACTTTGTACATCAGTTTATATTTAACATTTAAATAAAATAATTTTTAAAATTTAATTTAATTTTACATTTTAAATATTTAATGTGTGAATAATGTATAAATTATCAAATTTAATTTATATATGTACAATTAATTTTTTAGTTTTAATATTAATTTTAGTACTTAAATTTAAGCTTATTAAAGTTGTCAAGGCAGCATTTCTAATAAAAAAGTTTTGTTTACATGTTTACGTTTTCCATGCAGTTTTATGCATTATTTCAGTAACTGCAATAATACTGCAAAAAATAAAAATAAAATAAATATATTTAAATGTGTATATATATATATATATATATATATATATATATATATATATATATATTTCTTTTTTTGCAGCGTTATTTCAATGGCTGAAAATTAGTTTCAAGTTTAGTTTTAGTTAGCAGTAAAAGCACTTATTTAATTTATTTTACTAAATATAATAATAATTAAATTTTTATATTTATTTTTATAAGTTTTATATTGTTTAATTGCATTTATTTATTTTTATTTGGGGGTAAGATATGACCTGGAAGTGTTCTTGACTGGTTTTAAAGATCATTCTTGTTTTTCATTAACATGGGAAAAAATTTGGCATTGTCAAAAAATAATAAAAGGGTCAAGCTTTATTATTATATACAGACCCACACTGATATACTCACAGCCATGATGTTTGGGAAACCACAGACCAGCACTGATCAATCCAGTACTGCCCAGCTGTAGAGCATCATGGGATGGATGTCTCATGGCATGATATAATATGGGAGGATAGATCCTCAGCGCTGCAGTCAGGAGGGAGGCAGATACCTTCTGTTTTTCCATCCTTCAGTGTTTTACAGCAGACACCCTCCCTGCATGCCGTGTCTAAAAATACTCCGCTGTCTTCCTCCCCTTGACCTCTCTTTCTCTTACTTTCTCTTTCTATCTTTCCCCTCTCGTTCTCTCTCTCTCATGGTTGTCTCTGTAGCTATTGTTGAACACGGCGTCTCGCACGCACTGAAGTTTCCTATGTCTACTACAAAGAGTTAAATTTTTCCGTTGGACTAGAAACGACAGCACATGCGTGTGAGAGAGAGACAGACAGAAAGGAGAGGAAGAGAGAGAGAGAAACAGGAGGAAGTACAGCCCCTGACACAGGATGTAGCAGACCTTTGTGTCAGTGAAAGTGAATGAGAGGATGACAGCTACAAGAGGACCCACACCAAATATTTATATATAAAAAAAAAAATTATGTATTTGCATGGTACTGTCACAGCTTGCACAGGTTAAAGAAATGGTTCACTTAAAAATATAACTTCATCATTTATTCATTTTATGTCATTCTAAACTCACATGCCTGACTCTTTTAGGGCTGGGTATCACGTTACCTCACAACACATGATACAAATCTCACAATACTATGCGCTGTGATGCATCATCACAATATTATAAATGGATTGTGATTGAAACTGAGAGACTGAGCGTGCCATGATACTCTCTGGTGCCAATCCCTTCAATTTTTTTCTATACTGTGGCTCGTCTTCTAAACACAAATTAAGGTATTTTAATAAAACTTGAGACATTTCTGTCCCTTCATTAGTTCATAAAAACAGTGCAAGTACTTCATATAAGCAGTTTGTTATATGAGACGAACAGATTTAATTTAGGCTTTTATTCAGATGTAAACACTGCTCAATGCACAGACATATCAAATACATTAAACGTAAGCTCAAACATGCGTGACTGAGTAAATGACAGAATTTTCATTTTTGGGTGAACTATCACTTTAAGAGGAGGTCATTGCCATCAGACTTCATTGGTTCCATTACTAATCGTCATTGACATATTTGAACGTGCATGAAAGTCTTAAATTTCCGTCAGTTTCCCACATAGTCTACCGTAAGGCTTCAGATGACTTGTCACATCACATTTCCCCCTAGAAGCAGCTGGGACATTTTGCTTCTTTTGTATTCCATGATGACAAAAATGGTCATTTTGGGTGAACTGTAAAATGAGCTGAATGGCGTAATCAGTGCTGGATGATTTGCCCACAGAACATGCACACTGTGTGCTGAAGTGCCGTTCGCAGCTGTCACACTCTTGTTCCACTCGGAGTCATGTGACCGCCTCATCCTCCTTCACCTGACAGTGTGTGACGTCTCTTTTCTTTTCCTTCTCTTCCTGTTGTCATTGTCTGTTTTTCTGTTGTTTGTCACTTCCCCCACAGAGAAAGCTCCGCTGGGATATGTGAGGAGATTTGCCTATGATTTTTTTTTTTTTCATGTTTTATGCTGTATTACAAACCATAAGTAGAACAGAAGAGATCTTGGTGTGATTTCCAAAGACTGCAAATTGTCATCATAAATCTATGTTTTAATGAAGCATCTAATTTAAATGTAAAGCAATGACATGACTGTTCTTCTTGAGTTTGTCAGAGTTTACATTGAAGGTGGTGTTTTGTTTGTGACCGGATGCAGTCTTTGACCTGAGTGCTTTTGAAATTGAATCATGGGATACTCCCAAAAAAGCCTGACCTACTCAGAGCTCATGAAGTTTTCTAACAGATGTGATTAACCAATAGTCTTTGCAAGCTGGAGTGAAAAGTGGCTTCAAAAAGTATAACTATGATTGTTTGAATATTTGGGCTTGGTTTTAATTTTTCTAAAAGTCTGTTATGCTCAGCAAGACTGCTATTTATTTAATCAAAAATGCAGTAAAATATTGTGAGAAATTAATTTTTATTGACTGTTTTCTATTTGAATATATTGTAAAATATAATTTATTCCTGTGATCAAAGCTGAATTTTCAGCGTCATTACTTCAGTCTTCAGTGTCACATGATCCTTCAGAAATTATTCTAATATGCTGATTTGCTGCTCAAGAAACATTTATCATCAATGTAGAAAACAGTTATGCTGCTGCAAATTTTTGTGGAAGTGACATTTTTCAGGATTCTTTGATGGATAGAAAGTTCAAAAGAACAGTGTTTATTTGAAACTGAAATATTTGCTATAAATTAAATCTTTACTGTCACTTTTGATAAATTTTTTTTTATTATGTATCCTTGCTAAATTAAAAAAAAAAAAAACTACTGACCCCAAACATTTCAACAGCCCAACCTGACAAATACAATGAATAGAAGTGGTAAAATACTTTTTGGGGCCACCATATACATGTATCTAAACACTAATTCATAGACGGGTCAGTTTTTCATTTGGAGATTGTCCTTTGGTTCTCTATTCTATAAATCATTCCTGTATGCTTCTAAATCCTCGCTTCACGCTCTCCTCTAACATTGCATTAACGTTTGAATGATGGCCTTTGGGTGACACTTGTAGCTATTGTGTGAGCATGTGTCTCTCTCCGCCTGTGTAGTGCTGGAATGAACATATCTTTTAATTCCCCTGCGTTGATGACTTACTATCTGTTTGTCTCTTGCCGGTGATGATGGTAACAGGGCGGCCCTGGCGTCTGCCCACCAGGCCCAGCCCCTTCCGCAGACCCTCAGTGTTCTGGAGAGTACGCCGCAAGTCCGCGGCATGCACACCATCATCAGGTCAGACACACACACACACACACACACACGTCTGTGCCGCAGCAGTTTACTTCACACATCTCACAGCAGTGTATGCATTGTGTAAAACTCAGCAGTACTGAGAGTTTCCAGACTAACTGTACAGCATCTCATATGGCTGTTCAGAGTGAAGTAACGTGGAAAGACCTTATGCAAAACACATTTATAATTTTGATACTTATAGTTCGAAAATGTGTATAGACAAAATAACCAACAATTTGCCAATTTTTTTAACCTAAGGGCAGGCTCCATGGTCTTTTTTTTTTTTTTTTTTTTTTTTTTTTAATGATAATTTTTTGGTTTCTTGTTTTGATTGGTTTTGCAGTTTTTTTTTTTATTGTAGTTCTTTTTCTCTTTTTCTTTTTTCTTTTATTTTTGTGTTTTTTTGTATTTATGTAAGCTTAAATTTGTTTCCTTCATTTTTTTTGTTATTTTGTTTTGTTTAGTGTTCTTTTTTTGGTTGGTTTTGTTTTATTTTGTTTCATTTTTAGCGTAGTTATCCTTTTTTTTATGTTTTATAATTTTTTTGGTTTGCTTTGATTGGTTTTGTTTTGGCTTGTTTTTTTAGTTTAGTTTTTTTTAGGGGTTTTTTTCTTTCTTTTTCTTTCTTTTTTTATTTATTTTATTTTTCCCCCCACCCTCTCAGAACATACCAGTGACCCATTATTGGTTGGAAATTGTCCCTCACCCTCATACTACCTGTGACCAACTACCAATATCAAGAAGCAGAAGCCAGTGGCTGAAATGTACTCATTTTGAAAGTTGTTTTCGTTGCTTTCGTCCATGTCACAGGCTGTGCGTGGTTATGCCAGGCTGTAACATAAACTAACGGCTATTGCACGGTAAAATAGGGGAAGTCCTACTACATATCCTGCCTAAATGCCTGTTGGGAAAATTGGGTTGGTCCATTTGTTTTATGAGGTCTTATGTCTGATTAACTAGTAAAGCTCTTAAAAAAAAAAAAAAAAAAAAAAAAAAAAAAAAATATATATATATATATATATATATATAAATATATATATATAAATAATTGTTATACATTTAAATATATTATGTAATATATTTTGAATAAAAAGTTTACAAGGTTCAAAAAAATATCTTCCATTTTTATTACAATTTTTTGAACGTGAATAAACACACAACTGTTTTGTCGTTTTAGTAAGTAAATTTATCGTTCGTGCTTGTGTTGCAGAAATAAAGAGACCAGTCGAGACGAGTTCATCTTCTACTCCAAGAGGTTAATGCGGCTCCTCATCGAGAGAGCGCTGTCCTTCCTTCCATCTCAGGTGAGAAAAGAGTGACAGACCAAGCGAAGATGGAGGGATTGCTGGGGAATCTTAAGATTGACCTAATAACAGCACGCAAATGGATTTGAGTGTGTGGGCATGGAGACCTCGTCTTGAACGTGGAAACTTGTCTCACTTGTCCACCGCAGTGGAAACTCAGACTAACTCAAACTCAACATGATAGAAATCGGCTTAGCAATGCGCAGCAGCAACACGGCGACCTTTACACTTAAAACACTCACAGGAGAAGTGCAGTGAGCTAGTGAGCTTCATGATGTTGCTGCTGACATTTTACTGTGGCTTTTAATCAGAGAGGAAGATCAGTTTAGCTACATGTGATATGCCAGGACAAAAACAGCTTGACGTTACAGTTTGTCTGTTATCTGCTGCAGGTTCACATTGTTCAGACCCCACAAGGAGAAGATTACGAGGGCCAAACCTTTCATGGGAAGAGGGTAAGAAAATAATGTGCCTCGAAAAACATCAGCCTAATCAATCTGCTCGTTTGGGGATTTCCTCTGTCATACAGAAATGTCTTTGTTCTGTGTCGTGTTGAAAAGTTTAGGCCCTAAAAAGGAAATCACAGACTCTCCCTCTTTTTTGTTTTGAGCAGATTACGGGTGTGTCGATTCTCAGGGCGGGAGAGACCATGGAGCCTGCGCTTAGGGCCGTGTGCAAAGACGTCCGCATTGGCAAAATCCTCATCCAGACCAATCAGGACACAGGAGAGCCAGAGGTAACGCCCTTTTCTGCTCTTACTACCTCCCCAGATCTTACACATATCAGAGAGATCAAGACAGTTAAAGTAAAATGTTAACACTTTAGTTTAGGAACCAATTCTCACTATTGACTAGTTGCTTATTAGCTGCATATTACTAGCATATGGCCTGTTTATTAGTACTTATAAACCACATTTTAATTCCTTATTCTGCATGACCATATTCTAGATCCCTTAACCCTACCCCATGCCTGAACTTAACAACTACCTTACTAAATGCTAATAAGCAGAAAATTAGGCAAACGTTGTAGTTAATAGTGAGAATTGGTCCCCAAACTAGTGTTACTATTTGTTTATTTGCTTATTTAAATTGTTTTATTTTAAAGATCATTGTTAAACGTTTTCTGAGCAAGACATTTCAGTGTTACAGTATTTTGTGTTATTAGTACAATTTATAGATATTTTGTAGTTTATAACATTTATTTTCTTTATTTATTGCTGCTTTAAAATTTAGGTTTTTTTGTTTTGTTTTAAAAATTTAACTTTTTTTTTTTCTCATTTTATTTTGGATTTGCAATCAAGTAATTAAAATTATGATAATCTCAATTTATTCATAGTTAACATTTAGTTTCTTTTCTAGGAAAGAAAAGTAAATATGTTAAAACATTGGTTTCAGCGATTTGGTGTAGTTTACACGTTTTATTGTATATGTGTGTGTGTGTGTGTAATATATATGTATATGTGTGTAATATATATATATATATATATATATATATATATATATATATATATATATATATATATATATATATATATATATATATATATGTATATATGTATGTGTATATATACATACACACACACACAGTATATATAAATATATGCACACACACAATGTATATGTATGTATGTGTGTATATTTATAAAAAGACAATGAAAATACGAAATCTGTCTGCAGCAGTGCTCTAGTCTTACTCGTATCTTTCTGTTCTTCACAACAATCATTGTTGTGGAGTAACTAGTTACATTCAACAGAGTTATGTAATTTAATTACAAAATAAATGTAACTTTATATTTACACTTACTATTTACATCTGTTGCAGTTCCTGAGAAAAAATGTGTAATTAAATTACAATTACTTATGAAAATGTTAATGATTACAAATACATCTGAATATTTTCACACACACACCCACATACAGATTTAATTGATCTCTTTCATAAATTGCTGACACCAGTGTTTCAGGGGTTTAGGACACAGAATAGGACACATGCTTACTCAATAACGGTTTTATTTCTTTTTGAGTTTGTATATGCTCTATTTTTAAGATTACCTTTTTTTTTTTTTTTGTCTTCCAAGGCATTGTTAGATGCTAGTGTATCCTGTCATAGATATGCAAAGATTTGATTTCAAAAACCGTATCATAGCTATTAAGCTATTTTTTTTATTTAAATTTTAACCTCAGGACTATCTAAAGTGAAGTAACCAGCCGTGCTAAAGTCTGATTTTGTGGTGGCTGTGCCCTACTGTAAAGTTAACCCTGCCTGGTTGTTTCAAAATGAATAATATTCAAAAGTAATCCATTGTATGAATAAAGTAATTGAAATATTTATACTATTACATTTCCAAAGTAACCTTCCCAACACTGACAACAATATGATGCATCAATGCAATTGTGCAGTTGTTTTTTAGAGTACCACTCTTAACACATTCCCATTACCTGCCATCAGTCATTTTGCACAATATAATATAGAGTAAATATTATTTTTAAAGAAAGAAATGTTTACATAATTGCATGAACTCACTTGCTAATTTTGATTGATTCATTCATTTAGACATGTTATTGCTGCACATTTCACTTGTCTTTTCTGTTGCCATCCAGTTGCACTATTTGCGTCTGCCCAAAGACATCAGCGAGGATCACGTGATTCTGATGGACTGCACTGTGTCCACCGGAGCGGCAGCCATGATGGCCATCAGAGTTTTACTTGTAAGTCTGCATTTGAACCTTTTTTCCTGCATAACACCTCTCGCCGTCTAATGGAACTGATAGTGTGCAGTGGCACAGACACACACGCCTACTCAGGCACCACATGTAGAGCGGCCCAGTTTGTTTGTCTCAGTGTAGGCGTAGCAGAGAAACCTCACTAGCTGACAGCAGCCATAGAGCATGACATAACTTTACACATTCTCTCACACTAATTCTACAGAGCTGTATTTATCCGTTTCTATGAGCGTTTTTGGCACCGGTGAAGGTTTAACATAAAATAAACCATCTGAGAACACACTCTTTACTCTCACACGGGTTTAAATATAATTCATTTACTAACACTGAAGATGCATGAGCTGAAATAAAATCATCCACATCTGTGATTTATATATTAAATGTAATACTTCTGTGGTGCAAATGCCTTCTTTTTTTCTTTTTTTTTGGGAAATAAATGGCACACTATTCAATATGAAAACTGTGGAGGAACGGGGCTGTATTTTCTTCATGAGGTGTGTGTGTGTGTGTGTAGGATCATGATGCTCAGGAGGATAAGATCCTGCTGGTGTCTCTGCTGATGGCTGAGATGGGCGTCCATTCTGTGGCCTACGCCTTTCCTCAGGTCAAAATCATCACAACCGCCGTTGACAAGAAGGTCAATGACCTGTTCCACATCATCCCCGGCATAGGTGAGACCTTATCAGCATTATTTCTGCCTAACTGTGGCTTTTTGTCCTAAAAGTTCTACACAAATGGGCAATTCTCACAAAACCAGCCTTGAGCATGCCTGGCTCATATTTCACCCCAAATCATAAGAAAAAAATGAATAAATTATACATTGCTTAATGGAAAGTGAAGACTTTTTTACCTCTAGGACCAATAGGACCATTAAGGTTTTTGCAATGTGTGATTTTTGTTTCATAGTTATTACTTTATATATTATTTTTGTGCTGTCAAACGATTAATCACAATTAATTGCATCCAAAATATGCGTTTCATAATGTTTTCATAATATATGTGTGTGTGTACTATGTATATTTATTATCTATATATAAATACACACACATGCATGTATATATTTAAGAAAAATGTCATGTTTATTAAATATTTTTATATATAATATAAATTATAAGATTATAAATATATACATGTGAATATTTTCAAACTATATACTGTATGTGTGTGTATTTATATATACATAATAAATATACACAGTACACACACATTATGTAAACAAACTTTTATTTTGGATGCGATTAATCGTTTGACAGCACTATATTATATATTAACCCTTTGACATGGATAATCAGTGTGATTAGAACATGATTAGATGCTAAATTCAAATCTGCTTTCCCGCTTTGAGTTGCGCTGAACCAGCTTATATATCACATATATCACAACTTTTCAGTATTTTCAACCACATGATGGTTGTGTTAGGTTTCAAACATTTAAATACACAAATACTAAATATACTCTGTCTATAGAAGCAGTAACTATAAAGTTTACTCTTTAAAGGGAGGTGGGTCAGACTCTGATTCTCTGCATTTCAGTGTAAACTAACATTGTAAATGTGTTTAAAGTACAAAATATATTTATTTACAAATTTGAGAATCAGATTAACAGAAAACCAGTTTGTGAAGAACTGTTTCAGAATTTTGTATCATATGTGACCCTGGACCACAAAACCAGTCTTACGTTGCTGGGGTATATTTGTAATAATAGCCAAAAATACATTGTATGGGTAAAAATTATCGATTTTTCTTTTATGCCAAAAAAATCAGTGAAGCTGATGAAGTAAAGATCATGTTCCATGAAGATATTTTTAAAATTTCTTACTGTAAATAGATCAAAAGTTAATTTTTGATTAGTAATATGCATTACTAAGAACTTAATTTGGACAACTTTAAAGGTGATTTTTTTCAATATTTAGATTTTTTTTGCACCCTCAGATTCCAGATTTTCAAATAGTTGCATCTCGGTCAAATATTGTCCGATCCTAACAAACCATACGACAATGGAAAGATTATTTATTCAGCTTTCAGATAATGTATAAATCTCAATTTTGAAAAAATTGACGCTTAAGGCTGGTTTTGTGGTCCAGGGTCACATATGTAAATGTAAAACATTTTAAATGTTGTATCTTTCGGTTTATTTGCTTTTCATTATTATTGTATTTCTGTAACTCTCTTATAACTCATGAAAATTGCCTCAGAAGCTGACATGGCATAAAAATCTGTAGTACTGTTTTCCAGTTTGTGAATATTTTGAATAAAATTTTGTTTTTAAATAAACCAATACATCGGTCATATACCAATACATATTGTGGATGCGGTGTGTCATGTGACAAACTCGAAAAACACACACAGGGGACTCCGCTAGAATATTTAAACTCTAAATATTCTATTTGAAATATCTTTAATATTATAAAAGGGTTAATTGTATATGTGGGTGTGTATTATGAGGGTGAGTAAGATGAAACAGTGTACTGTTTTATTGAATTAAAATAATAATAATAATAATAAAGTAAGGAGAATCTGATGAGAATAATGAAAATTACAACTGTAAAACATCCAGACACATTACAGTAATGATCAGTTTGAGAAAATGTGCTTAGATTTTCTTTCTTTTTTTTTGTCCAGGAAATTTTGGGGATCGATATTTTGGCACAGATGCGCCTCCAGACTGGAGCGATGATGACATGGATGAGCCCAGCTGCTGACGGGTGTCAGATCATCTCACCCGCTCAGACGGGTGAAGCCAGTCTGATAATCACGCCGGATATTTGTACATTATAAAATATTTTTATACATTTTGGCACTCCCCAAACAGAAATGTTTTATGTGAATTTTTTATTTGTGAAGGTTTTATTTATGAAGGTTTATTTAGTTGTTTTTATGTGATTTATTTAATATTTACAGTACTGCTGTCTAAAGTGTGTAGTGTTTGATTCATGCTGTTGATTTATTGCCTTGCGTGTTTGCTTCCACTTTTGGAATCTATCTGTTTAGTATTTCTGGCACGTGTATGCCTTGTCATGGCAAATGGCGTGTCATTTTTATTATTGTACTCCGTTTCACGCAGCAGTCAAGCTTTCAGAGAGTAAAGTAAGACTCAAAGCGCTGCCTTGCTACACTTAGACAGTGAATTTCTTTGAAGGACCACTTCATCGGAAAAAATGTGTGGGCGTTGCTTTGTTTTAATCTTTGCTTTCTCTCTCGCTTTACCTGCAGATGGCTGCTGACCAAACCACACGCTGTTAACAATTACACTTTCACAACTCAGCACTGCATTCTCTACAACTTAAACATCTTTTTTACAATTTTCTGCAAAGATTTTGACAGTTTAAGATAAGACGTCAAGCTCAGTTTAAGGGATTCTATCTATTTATCAAACATAAGCATGATGGAGCAGCTCCTGTTAAATGTAGATATGATTTATTGTATTATAGATCATCTGTAATCAGCAGCCATTTGTTTTTAGGAAAAATTTCACATTCTGCGATGAGAATAACCTACTTTTTTTTTTTTTTTGGACCCACAAAAGTGCAGCATCTAGCATCTGTCCAGTGAGTATATAGCTGTCTTTACCATATATGGCTGACATCTGCTTGATGCTCGCCGTCACGTCGAGAACATATAGGACGTACAAGAACAAAACTAGCCCACAGGAAGTGTTGGTGTTTGGCCTGAAATTCAAGCCAATGAGCGTTGCGCTTGCTCTTATTATATTGATGCCACGTTGATATCTCTTTGTTTTATCGTTTTTACCCACTGAGCACTTTGAGAAAGTACCTAGCCTCAAGAAATTAGTTCATCATAGAAATATGATGTGATTGTGTGTTTCATTTGTTTGATTTATGCTGACTCGCAATAGTCAACCAAAAAAAAAAAAATGCTGTACTGCAATATACAAAAAAAGTTGTCATCTTTTTAATATTTGATATAAAATGCGATCAATATTCTATTAATATGGGAGCACTGAGATCTGCAGTGATAATGTCACGGCCTAGTGAACGTATCTACTGTGACTTTTGTCATACAACAGAAATATTAGTCTAGGATTTATTTAGCTATTTATTTCATTGCATTGTCATTGCACACATTCTGGAATACTTGATTCTGATTGGTCAGTCTGATATTTTTGTGTAAAGACTGCTACACTGTATAATTGATATAACTGAAGTTCTATAAAAGTGACTCCTATCCATACCTTGCATAATAATAAATTCATTTAAAATCAAGTCAATGTTTCATGCTTATTTATCTGATTGAAGCGAATTTATATATTTGATAAATAGCAGTGTAATAATTGTGATGTGCTTCATTTAACTTATATCTTACAATATTACAAGTGTGTACTGTATTTTTGATCAAATAAATGCAGCTTTGCTGAGCTTAAGAGACGACTTTCAAAAAAAGTAAATGACGCCAGACGTTTGTATGGTCGTACAGTGTTTCTTTTCAGCTGTAACTCTCACAGCCAGTTCATCTTCTACACCTTGCTTGTCTTTCGAGGACATAAATGAAATGTCATGTCAGAGAATCTCATCTCAAAGAATTTTCCATTCAAAATCAGTCCGGAGATGATAAGAGAAGAATGTGCTAGACTGTTTTATGGCACTTTTATTCTTTTATTTGTATGCTTTTTGTAACCGAGAGAGCGGGATTGAAACCCATTCATGTCTCAAACATACAGGAAGGATGCTGTGGTTGTCCTCTCGATATGGAAACTAACCTAGCAATCTTTCATCAGTTTCCATAATTAACTCCACTCTGATATATGATAGTCAACACTATAATAACTACCCTTCTCGGTGTATTCTACTCTGAAAGATCACCTTTTAGTTCATCACACAACATGTAGTGTATAAAAGAGCTTCTGCGAAGCATTGCTTCTACAAACTGAGAAAATTTGTCTTTTGGTTAATATGACTCATTGTTATAATCAGCCTGGTTAGCTGATTATAAGCGGAGGCAAAAGTTACTATTTAGCCATGTTTGAAAACTAACTGCAAACCAAATTTTCATTTCAGAAAAGCTATAATTTTGCTCTTCCTCTGTCATAAAACAATCCCCACGTCATATAAGGCATTTCAAAAAGGGAGCGGTTGAGATGAATGAAACGTGCTCTAGTGGCCCTCAATATTGAGATGTCATGGAAAGTTTACCACAAGCTTGTTCATAGTGACAAACAGGAAGGAGGTGCTTTGCTCATGTGTGGCAGCTCTACAGTATCTCCAGCAGCTCGCGAGGGCCCTGCAGGTCACAGCGCTGGAGGGAGCGAGTGTGTGAGCATCAGCCCGATGGTCAGGCTTCTCTGCTGCTTCAAGAGAGGGCTTCAGCGCATACTTTGAAGGCCTCAAAGTCCTCTGTCAGTGTGGAGCGAGGAGGAGCGAATCAACGTCTCTGAAGGTAAGGCAGAGGTGAGAGTTTTGCATAGCTGCGTGTACCAGCCCACAGTGAATGCCAAATTAAATGTACAGTGAGAAATCCAGGACTTTTTGGAGTCTGAAATACACCTGAGATGATGTTTGTGCAGATATATTTAGGCTTATAGTTTGTGATGAGGTCAACCAATGCATCTGTGAATAAATTCGTAAGATTTCATGATTTTGAACATCATCCTGGCGTCAAAAGTGATGGTAGGAGCAAGGTTTTATGGGTTTTTTGATACAGGCAGATCTTTGAGAGATATGGAGGGTTAAAGCTGTGGGACGGTGTTGTTCTGTAAAGCCACGAGGCCATTCCAGTCAGACACAGCTGAGCTGACTGTCCCTAAGTGGCTGTAATATAATAAGTGCATCTGCTTAAACTATCTGCTTCATATTTTTAATGTATGTAGCTATTTAGATGTTATGGATGTTGTAGGTAAAGGTAAAGGTAAAGGTTTCCGTCGCCCTTTCCAACTGGAAAGGCGCGAAAGTTGGCACATGATGATGACCGATACTGTAAGGGCAGCCAAATTTAGAGTAAAATGTGTGAAATGTGTTTATTTATTTAAATGTAACTAATTTTCTTTATTTTTTCTTATGTAGGCCATATATTATGTACTTTTAATGGGAGACATTTCTATAAGATTTCTTAGGATTTGGTCAGTGTGTTTTTGTAAATGTGATGTTGAGTGTTTAAAGTTTGATTCATGTACCTGTAATGACCACAATCTGAAAATTGCAGAAATCGTGCTAATATTATAGTTTTCGGTATTCCAGATTGGATTGGATTTATTTTTATATACTGTTCGAATGAAAATTGTAGGAGATATTTAGTAACTTTTTCAAGCATGGTTTAAAATCAGATTTTCTGTGCTTCTTCATCTATTCTTTTTTTTTTTAAATCATTCTATATTTTCATATTTTTGTAAATGTCCATGCTTTTCCTGCATTCACGAAAGAAAGAAAATGTGCTATTATTTTATTCTCATCATTGAAATGAATTTAAATTTACAAATTGCAAATTTTCCAAATTCTTTGGAAGGTCTAGATTTTGCTAGGTTTTTTTTTTTTCTCTCTCTTTTTTGAATTTCTTTCTTTTTTCTTTTTTTTTTAAGATGATGCAAGTAATCTGTAGTCGGTGTGATCTGGCCATCCTGGATGAGCAGTGCTTTCGAGGACTGTCAAACCTGAGAATGCTTGAGTTTTGGTCAATCTCAGGTTCGTCAGCCCATGAAAAACTGTCTCGCTGAAACCCACACGGATGAACCAGTGGTCCTCCAAACCACCGAAATGCCGCATCACACCATAGCCAGAGTGAAAGCAAAATCACTGTACTTCTATTCATGGCATGTATTTTCAGATGTTATTTGTTTATTCATTGAGTTAAAAGACTATTCAATGCTATGACTTTGTCAAAACTATTTTATAATAACACATAACTTTACAGATTCACAAAATGTTGTATTTTTTGGGATTAAAAAAAAACCCCAATGAATTAATAAAATATTCAAAACCCAACTATAGGTGCAAATGAAAGTCATTGGGTAAAACAAATCAATTCAGTGTCACCAAATGTTCAGTAAATGTATTTATTTACAGTACGACCATAGATATATTGTGCAAATGCGCAAGCACTGGTTGGCACAGCATTAAAATGATTTATTTAAAGATAAAAATTATCATTTAAAAAAATGCCACTCAATGCGCATACCCTTATAATAATACATTTTTGATTCATATTTTAAGTGGTTTCATTTCAAACATTTTTAACTGTTTATTACTGGCTTTTAATGTATATTTCATAAGGACCATCAATTAAAAAAAGAACACATATTGGTTGACCGCTATTTTGAAAACTGACATATCCCTCTCAATGTCTACGCAGGTTGTGGCCATGTTATATGTGCTGTGTGTGTGTGTGTGTGTGTGTGTGTAAGTAGGCTACTGCACATATTCACATATGCTCTGAATAATGAGTTATTTTACAGTGTGGCAACCAACCACAAAACCAATGTGCCAATCATCCTCACATACACTATTTTCTATTTTCATGATCTCAGATAGCATTATTTGGTTACCAAAATTCTCTTTCTTTTTTCTATTTTTCATTTATTTATTGTTATTAGGATTGATTTGTGTTGTTCTCCATAGATGTCACTGACGGATTTTGATCTTTTAATGTCTTGTGTCAATCAAGAGGGAAATCATGCAATTATGAACCAAATAAATAACCCGTATCCCCTGCCCCCCATCTCTTCTTACATCTTGCCTGAAATGTGTAAATAAGACATAATCTGTTACATATCTGTGCTGTACTATAAATACATCCACATATTTTATTTGATACAGTGTGTTAAGAGTGGTGTAATGCTTCTCAAACACTCCTTATCTGCAACTTTTCTGCTCAAATCCTTATTTGTGACTTAAGTCTTAACAGTGATCGGTGTGGCAATCTGATATAGAACAAGAGAAAGCCACTTAGACCGGGTCACTGGGTCAAAGGATTTAAACCTTCAACAAAAGACCGGAGCAGTGAGACGGCAATCCAGCTGACGCATGTCCCCGAAACAAGCTTAATTAAAAGAGCTTTCCGAGTGCTTTAAAACGCTTAATGGTATAGTTTTATACACATTTTCCCAAGCATTAACCTTAAGTCCCAAAGTCTGTTTGGTGTGATTCTTAGAATCAAAGATAAAGCTGTTTTGCACACCTGAAGGGTGTGGAGACAAACACGGAGAGCAACGTGGGAGCAATTATGGGACAGTTTGCTGAAACATTTGACAGGATAAAGTGGTCTATTAATGTAAATAGTGGACAAATTATATTCTGAGTGGGGGGAAAAGCGGGTAAAATTCATTGCAGATTCTTATCTGGAATCCCGAGGGAGGCAAAGGGAAGATATTTGATGGAATCGTGTGGAATAACCTGCTTCTTCAGAGGGTTTTATAATCTGTTAACTCAGGTAGCAGTTTGCAGATAACACAAAGCAGAAGCTTGGAGCACATGTGCTGCATCTGTTCGTGGAACACACACCTAAACCTCATGCACCACTAGAGGGACCATCATCCATGTGTGATGATACAAGCTCATGCTAACCTGTGAACAGCACTGACAAGACATTCACCAGCTTAAGCTGTTACTTCAGTTTCTACACAAAAAACTCTGTATAAAACAATTGTGTGTATGAGTCTAATTTAGTGAAATTTAATCTTAGCGATTTCTGAACTCAGCAATTACAATACACTAACCCTAAAGTTTGTCATTTTATAAGTGAATTAAAACATTCATTTGTCTCTTCATGAAGCATTTTTATTTTTGAGGATGTCCCCAAAGCAAATATTGTCAGCATGTGAATTTGGATAATTAGTATTTTAATTAGCTGTATGTAAAGCAATAGAAGTATGTCCCTGTTTATATAGCCAGAAAGACCATGACACATCTCACAACAATACCTACATCACTGGGGCAGTACTGATATGCAAATGCATTATATTTATAAAGTAACTGCTATATATTATGCCAGTGGCCAGTGGCAATATACCATGTTGACGATAGACTAAGGTTTGTGTGCGGTTTCTTCCGCGCCTCTGTGTGGTGCTGTCTGTGCTGAACATGGTGGAAGACACGATTTTAAGTGAATATAGGTGAGTTTCAGTCTATTATTCACAAACAAAAATAGAAAGAATTCAGAAGGCTTAACAAACACGAATCATATGGACTTGTATGAGGTATTTGGAGATACAATAGCCTACCATCATTGCATCTCACAGAAGAAACCATTTTTGGAGAGACACGTGAGGGTGAGTAAAGGACAGCTTTTTATTTTGGGCCACTTTTAGTTTACATTGATTAACATATGTTATATTTAAAGGATGACATATATTTATACTTAAAAACATAAACATAGCCTATGTCATACTTTAAAATATGTATATTTGTTGGTCAACAGAGAAATGATACAAGATACAAAAAAACAATAATATAGTTCATGTTCAATGTGTGTGTGTGTGTGTGTGTGTGTGTGTATATATATATATATATTAGTGCTGTCAAATGATTAATATATATATATGTGTCTACTGTGTATATTTATTATGCATATATAAATACATTCATGTATATATTTAAGAAAAATATGTTATGTTTATATATTAAATATATTTATAGATGATATAAATTATATGAAAATAAATATACACATGTAAATGTAAATAATTTCTAAATATGCTGTATGTGTATGTATTTATATATACATAATAAATATACACATTACACACATAATGTAAACAAAAACTTTTATTTTGGATGCGATTAATCGTTTGACAGCACTAATATATATATAATATTCAGTTTTTTCACACACACACACATGAGCATATGGATTATTGTTTATTTTGGGGTGAACTATTCCTTTAAGACCTGAAATAAAATGCTAAACATATACATACATATATACATACAAATAAATAAATGATGATTAATTTATTTCTTAAGCGATAGCATCACCGATATGAATCAGTTTTATTTAACTTTGACTTTGGTTATGTGAAACTTTTGTGGAATGAGACAAAAACGTACTGAGTTTTAAGTAAAGACAGAACCCTGTACATGACGTGCATGTGTGAGCATGACATAATAATTGAGTTATTATATCATGCGCACGATTTACATAAAACGAGGGAGCGAATTTGTTGTGAGCACAATTTATTATTTTTTTCTGCATGTCATGTACGGGGCTTCCGTAAGTAAGCCATAAGATACCAGGTGCATACTGTATACCAATTATCTCACTAATGAAATATTAATGAATAAAATGTGTCAGGTGGACCTATAGACTAGAGGATATGAAAAGCAGTGTAGATCCTCTTTGAGTTCATCCCGCCGGTGTTTAACAATAGGCTTTATCCTCAGGGGAAGAACCCTACATGAGCGTCTGTGTGTGTGTGTGTGTGTGTGAAGGGTTGGGTCTGTGCAGCTCATCATAATGTGTTTAGGGTTAAAAGATATTTGGGTAAGAGGTCTGTTACTAAAGTGTATACTTTAGCTTAAGAGAAAGATGAAGGACCATGTGTGCATGCATACGTGTGTGTGGGTGGAAGGTTAAACACCATCTGGATAGATACGTTTGAGAGATCATGCATGTGTGTGTGTGTGTGTGTGTGTGTGTACGTGTACATAGGCTCTGTGTATAACAGTGACCAACATCTCTACTTCTCTTTCTTCACTTCTCTGAGCTCCACAAACGGCTTCCACAAACCCAGGTCGAGGGGAAGAGATGGCCAATGAGGCTTTTGTTCTCTGATTTTGAAGCTTTCCACCAACTATTTTCATCTTACCTCTCTGCGCGTTTTCACATGCCTCTTCATGACAGGCCTTGTCTGATTTCACATCCTTCTCCCTGATGAAAGAAAGAGCATTTTGTGTTATAAGGGCAGCTGTTAAAGTTTCTGTCTGTCATGAACGGCTGGAACATGAGCTGCTCATGAACCAAAAACATGCACAAGTGGTGTTGCGTGTGTTTAGGGCACATGGGCTTTAAAAGGCCCCCTTTTCATTTCATTTTCTAAGTATCTGAATATAGCAAACAAAACACCTTTTCTAAATGCCTGTTTTTTTTTACTATGAACTGAAATTTCCTGGTCATCATGTACAGTGACTAAACACTGAATTTGAAGTAATTTGATTCAATAATTACCCATAATTGAATCCCTGACATTTTCACATGTACAGTACACTACCGTTTAAAAGTTTGGGGTCAGTAATATTTAAAAAAAGAAATAAATACTTTTATTCAGCAAGAATGCTTTCGAATAATAAAAGTGATGTACAGCAAAAACATGTATAATGTTATAAAAGTAACATTATAACATTTTTATGTAAAATACATTCGTTCTTTTGAACTTTATATTCATCAGAATCCTGAAAAAAAAAATCAGTTTCCACAAAAATAATAAGCAGCACAACTGTTTTCAACTTTGATCACAATAAATGTTTCTTTATGAGCATCATTTCTGAAGGATCATGTGACCCTGAAGACTGGAGTGATGATGCTGAAAGTTCAGCTTCATATCACAGGAATAAATTGCATTTTAAAATCTATATTTAAATAGAAATAGAATATAATTTCACAGTATTACTGTTCTATTATATGTTCTTTCAAAATCGATTAACTATTACAGGCCCCAAACTTATGTCTAGTCAAATATTTTCAGTTTTGTTAAAGATGGTTAAACAAACAGTGTAGTAAATGTGTAAGTGTGAATTCCTGAACAGCAATCATTTTTAATAGATGTGCAAAATTGACTTTTGACTCCTCCAGTCCCAATAGAGTCTGATTTGTGAAATATACCTGTATTAATATTTCAGCTAGCAGAATAACACAGAAATTCAGGGCTTAAGTATTAATGCAATTAATGTACTGAAATGTTATTTAAAATTCTTCACATATCAGAAGCATTTGCATATGGTGGCAAATTAGGCCCTCTCAATATTGCCTGCACCAAACTGTACATATACGTATACACCCTCTAAAAAGATTTATTGAAAAGAATTGAATTATGAAATGACCCTAAAAGAGGAATTCTGAGCAAACTCAATCATTACATTTGGATTTAAAATTCTAAGGAAGAAGAACATATAAAATGTTTCTGCATGTACCTTGAAATGTGCAGCCTTTTGTTTACAGCCAATAATAAAAAATATGCTGTAGGCCATGACACAGACAGCCGCTGTAGTCAATAAAATAAAAACAACAACAACAAAAATAGTGCTTTTGTAATAAAAAATTCAACAGAAATAAAAAAACATAAAAAAATAAAATAAATTCCTTTTTTTACAAAGGAAAGCAGCACTAATTTTTCCTAATAACATGTTCTGCATTGTCGCTGGAGTAGACCCTTAAACAGTATCGAAAGTGTCACATGCACACACACAAAACACAGCATTATCAATCTCACATAAGCCAAGTGGGAGGTAAATCTGTGTTTACATAACTAAATTACGCTAAATATCTTCTGCTCTCATGAAATCCGTGTTTGACTCAGTTTTGCAGTGTGTTAGAACAGTTGTGCTCGGCTAAGCCATTAAGACATAAACACACTGTGTCTTACAGTCACTGAGCTGACTAGAGGCAGGATGCATCCCACAATGCATTGCCTAGAATCTCCCAAAAGTCTCAGATGAAGCCATCAGGGGTCGTGGGTCTTGGATAGGTAGTCAAGAAGGGTCACAACCTCCTCTCTCCCTCTCAGTCCCTCCCTCGCTCGCTCACTCCTGTTCTTCTTCCATTGTTTGACCCACTTTCTCTGTGTCTGAGCTGACTGCTCATAGAGACTGTATTGATTGGGATTTCTATTTGCTTCTCGCTCTCAGCATTCTTTCTCTCGGTTTCTTTCTTACTCCCCTGTGAGATGTCCTGCTCATTTCTGAAGGTTTTTTATATATATGACGGGATGAGACAGCTGCGTCTATCTTAAGTGTTGCTCTCAGTTCCTTGCAACTTCTTCATTGCTTTCTCTTCTTTTTGAAGAATTTGCTGGGCATGAGTAATCTAGTCTACGCGTGTAAAATGTGATAAGTTGAGGAAGTGAGGATCAGAAGTTAATATATTGTGTATAATTAGAAGCTTTACTTTTAAGAGTGTGTGCGTGTGTGTGTGTGTGTGTGTGTGTATACATATATACACACACACACACACATATATAATTCTAAAACAGTTATTTTAAATTGTAATATTTTTTCACAATTTTACTGTTTTTTGTTTTGTTTTGTTTTTTTACTGTATTTCTGATCAAATAAATGCTGTCTTGGTGAGCATAAGAGCCTTTAAAAAAACATTATATTCCTATGTAATTCTTCGCTTTTGTTGTACACTATGTCGTCTTCTAACACATTCATGGTTGTTTTTCTTGGGAGAGAGAGGAAGGAGGGGGGATGAGTAGAGGTGAGAGAAGAAATGAAAAACTAAATTAGAGGAGTTGGTCAGGCGAGAAAGGGAGGGATGGATAGAGGAACTGAGAAATGGAGAGATGGGGGAGGAGTGACCTAATGAGGGAGTGTTTGCGTCTTCATCAGAATGAGTTTGCTGAGAGGACAAGACAAAGACATATTCTTCTGTGTTTGTGTGTGTGTGTGTGTGTACCTGCTTATGTTTCTGTGAGCGAGGGTGTATCAGATCATTGGTGTGCCTGGTTCATACTCAGGGTTATGGAATTGAACAAAACCTCTAATAAACACTGCGTTCTCTTAAGTCTTTGTTGTGTAACTGGTCCCACACTATGTGCTATAGACATGAATAATACCTCAAAACATGCTGCTTCTGTGACCTTTTCAAGAGAATTTCCACCTGACTTATGATAAAATGTGTGAAAAATCCTGCATCCCAAGATATGTACAGCTCTATACACTGTGAATTTACACTTGGGTAATCTGGCATAGAATATATTAATTTCAGAAGGGTATGTCATCGCAATTGGAGTACCTAAATGTTTGTTACTTCATAGAAACTTGTTCTGTTTTCCTTTTGAAAAAAAAAAAAAAAAAGATATTTCAGACGCATCTGCCGTTTATAATACTCAATGCATTTTTCCCAGACTTACGTGGAAGTTTCACCCACGGAATTCCACTGAAAGCACCACACATTTCCATATAACTAGAATGCCTGTCATTTATAATATTCCTCACATTCCCTGTCCATTCTGTGTTTGTTTATTCAATATTTTGGCTAATTTAAATGTCCTTTCAGTCATCAATAGGAGTGTTGTACTCTGGGCTCCATTTAGAATGTTTATGTTTCAGTGCGTTCAATGGAATTCCACAAATTTTCCCTCAGAATCAGTACTGTAAATATGAACATAGCCTCTAGGTTCTGTCCTGGGCTATCTTTATTTTGGTGTGTGAGCAGATTTTGGGTAGATGATGCTGAAACTCCTCTTGTGTGTCTTGATCAGTGGCCCTACCCTTCAATTATGTTCTTTCCCTCCCTCTGTTTCTCTCTATCGCTGTTCCCCCTTCACTCCTCCTTTCCTGACCTCACTTTTCTTTCTAACCGCAAAACAGGCCGAACGGATAGAGAATCCCACGCCTTCCCATGATGCCTCTCCCTTTGCGTCCTTTAACCCATTCCATCCTGTGGGAGTGTGGAAATTATTGGGGTGGGTCTTCTTACACAAGACATGGGGCTTAAATCTCTCATCGTTACAAACATACACACAGCCCAGCTGGATTCTCTGTTTGACCCCCTAAAGTTTGTAATCTGTCACTCTGACGCCTTCACTCTGGATCCTGTCTTCATTAGTTTCAAGAAACAAACTGCCAGACACAAAGATGTATATTCCCAAATTAACAAATATAATTTTTTAAAAATATAATTAAATTGTATTTAATTTATATTTTTGTATTTAATAATTATTTTATAATTTATTTTAATTTATTATTATTTTTTTTTTTTTTGTCTTTATGTGATGGTTGCCTGTGTAAAACACCCCTGTTGTTATGATGGTTGCCAGGGCATTGCATTTTCTGAGGTGTTCTGTGAGATTTTTAGAACGTTACTAAAGTGGTTGCTATGGTGTTCTAGGTGGTTGCTAGGTGGTTGCTTACTAGCCCAAGTCCAAACAGCCCATCCACAAGTTTCTATAATATTCTGATCCCTAGGCTATATGTAAGTCTATGGAGTTACAAAAAAAGTTCACATGAGTTACATACCAAAGTTACTTACTTACTGTTAAGGCCTGAATCAGGAACAATAACTGTATATTAAATGGTTAGTTCACACTAAAATTAAAATTGTCATTATTTGCTCACAGTCATGTCGTTCGAAAACTGTATGAATTGAATTTTTTTCCATGCTGTGGCTATGGAAGTCAATGGCTACCAGCAACTCTTTGGTTACCAACGTTCTTCAAAATATTTTCCTTTGTGCTCAACAGAAGAAAGAAATTTGTGCAAATTTGGAACGCTTTGACGGTGAGTGAATGATGTCATAATTTTCAAATTTGGGTGAACTATCCTTTTACTTTGACAGTGTTTTAGTCCCAAAATATATTACTAAATATATTACTAAAATAAATTAATAAAAAAAAAATATATGAACAGTAAGAGAAAAAAATCATTGTTTTAATGAGTATAAAGTCATAGCATTATGATATTAAAGTCAGTATTTTGAGAATAAAGTCAGAATTATGAGAATAAAGTCATAGCAATGAGATTAAAGTTGTAATATATTGAGAATAAAGTTGTAGCAATATGAAATTAACGTCATATGAGAATAAAGAATCATAATATAATAAAGAATCATAATATTTTGAGAATAGTCATAATTCTTTGAGAATGAAGTCAAAATTACTAGAATAGAGTCGTAGGTTGTTGCATTTTGAGAAATTAAGTCATAGTATTTGAGAATAAAGTCACAGAAATACGAAAATTAGTCACAAAATTAAATTATTCTCAAAATTCTGACTTTAATGTCATAATGCTATGACTTTATTCTTAAAATGTAATGACTTTATTGTCATTTTTTATTTTTTTATTTTACGTGGCACTAAAACGGCATCGTACTTTACACAACAGTGCACGATAACATTGTTTATAAGCAACCTGGTCTCATGGCATAAATGTATCTGGAGGCACTTTTTAGCAAGACCATTTTTATCAAAGAGAGTGGCGCTAAAACACAGGTTCAATATGTAAACCCTGGCACGTTTTTATTACGTTGATATAGGTATGTATTGCTGTGTTTTTATAACGTTGCTTCAGGTACATATTGCGGAGGCTCAGAATTCAAATATCCGGGGACCGTCATTAAACATCAATGCTCTATCGTGTTGGAAACCCAAACCCAACCCTAAACCTACCCGATAGTGTTAACAAATGCAAAACTGATATAAAAACGCATTTGTTGATGTAACCACGCTATTTGAATTTCCTTATATTATGCAGATTTGAGCTGTTTTGTCAAGCTGTTGTTACCTCTCAAGTACGTCTGCATACTCCGTGAGCTACCGAACAAATCTACTGCCTTGGAAAACCCATAAATATGAAGCTGGATATGTGTGATGTGTTATGTGTAACGTTCAAAAGCATCAATTCCCCAACATATTAATATTGTTTTGAAATCATAACATGATATTCTTCAAGTAATTGTGCGAAAATTACGGTTTATTAATCAAAACTCTGTAAATTTGTGTAAAAAGGAATAAAAGGCGTTGGAGTTTTACTGCCTCTAGTGTTCATTTCTTTTGGAAACTGCAGTGATATGTACTTATATGTACTCGCTAAAAAGTGCGCCCAGGTACGTTTATGCCATGAGACCAAGTAGTACTTCTCTTTAAAGAAGGGGTGGATTCTGATTGGCTGTCAATGCGTTTATATCTCATTCGCTGGAAAACAGTGATTCTGAAAGTGTGGACTTCCTTATTCTCATAGAATTAAAAGAGTTCATAGTTGTCGTTATAGTTTTGGCCTTAGAGGTTTGTTCAGATCTCTGATAAGTATGAGCAAGAGCAGTAGTTATTCTTCGATTAGCCAATACCACTAATCACGTCTTCAAACTCCCGCACACATTCACAACCTAAGAGCGGTCACTCCCGGCTCCATGTATCTGCCCTTCTGACACACATCATCCTCCACCGAGCGCATACCCACATACAGCATCTGCACATGCCCCTACCCTGTCAACCCACGCTGTGTGCTCTCTCTTTTTCTCTTTCTTCCTCTAGTAAGCTGCTTAAACACCTACCAGTAGTGACATCACAGGCTCGGGTGCCAGCTACTTTCCAATACATTTCCCTCAGTGCGAGAGGGAGGGAGGAAGAAAAGGACCAAAAAGCCAGAGTGGTTATCTGTTCTTTCTGCACTCGTATGTATTCTTCTCTCGCGGCAGAGGCTGGGGGCCTGTCCTCTCACATTAACCGCTGCTCAGACACACACAGGCCTCCACCTCGCTAGTGTGGAAACGGGTCGTCAGCCTCTGAGACGATTATGACAGAGAAATGCAAAAAACCAATGCTCCCCAATAGATGAACAGCTTGAGAAGAGGAGGAGTAGGCTGTGAGCGAGTGGAAGTGGAGGAAGAAAGAAAGAAGTCATATTTCATCCATATAAAGAATTGTGCTCTATATAGAAAACGAATCCTGTTAAAACCATTATTTTTAAGTGTGACATTTTTGTAACAACTAGGAACCCTGCAATATTTTCATTACTGTAATGCCAAAAATATTAAAATAATTAATTGCCTTGTAAAGTATTTTACATCATGCCATTACAGCACTGAGAGTAATGATACCCAGGTTTAAAAAAAAGCACACTTCTGTTATGTACTTAAAGTGCTCTATTTTCACGCACTAATTTTGTATTTAATATACTAAAATGATTCTTTAGTACTTCTTAAGATAAACTTGAGATCAACTAAGTGTACTCAAACAAATTACTAAATTAGTGCGCAAAAATAGAGCACTTTAAGTAACTACATCATGGAAGTGTACTTTTTTAACCTGAGTAAACACTGTAAATATCCAAACACAATCAAATTTTTATTATTTACAAATTTTATTTTATTATTATTTACTCTTTACAAACAGCCACAAACAATGAATAGTGAATATAATTTTTATTAATGTAATTAATTATATATATTATACTTCATTTTTTAAGTAATTAAATTCTTATTTTTTTTATTTGATACAAATATTTTAATTATTATTTTTCTTATTCTCAAATATTTGCTTGTGTTGTTAAATTGATAGTTCAATCAAAAATACAAATTCTGTAATAATTTACTCACCTTTATGTCATAATAGAATAATAATAATAATAGAAGATATTTTGAAGAATGTTGGTAACCAAACATTTTGACTTCCATTATATGGAAAAACATCAACTGTTTGGTTAACAACATTCTTCAAAATATCTTCTATTGTGTTCAACAGAAGAAAGACACTTATTCAGGTTTGCCTGAAGTGGTTGCTAATGTGATTTTTTTATTTTATTCCAGTTGCTTAGAATTAAAATAACACACCGCTTATCATCAAGTCACATGATTTGAAGCTTCTTTCATGTCCCTAGCACAAACGGGGGTTACATCCAGGCACATTCAAATTTAGGGTGAAACATGATCTAGACTTGACTGAGATACAGGAAATGAGTGAAGCAATGAGAAAGAAAGCGAGAGGGGAATTATGAAGAAAGTTGGACATGACTGGGGTGACAGTGGATGTTTGGAGAAGCTCTTAACAGCTACATCATGTCAAAAAGGTGTTTCCCTGTGAATTACATGTTCATGTGGGCAAAAAAAAAAAAAAAAGGTCATGTCTGAAAGTATTTCTGGGCTTTTACTGACATCAGTTCCTCTTGTGTTTTACCCCTAAATGTTTTCTGCATGAAACCACACTGTAAAATCTTCAAAAACTCCTGGAAAATACTTTGTGAAGAAATCACCCTGGGGCAACAAAGAAGAAGTACATGAAACTGCACTGTGTAGATCCTAGAATACATTTGTATTGTCTAATGAAAGAATACACAATGCATTGATTTCCTGCATAGCGCACACACACATATATTGGTGTATAATGTATTGTAGTTCCAGTGCAGAGCTGATGACCAGAGCACCCTCATGGCCGAGCGCTGCCCCTTCCCTGCGAGGTCAGGGGTAATTTGTTCTGGTGTGGGAGTGTGTCACGGCCCCTAAAGGTCAGGGAAGGTCAAATTAAATGGCTTGCTGCTCTGTTAAAGCAGGAGGCAATGCTGAGGATTAACCCTTTCCTCCCCCTCACTCAACACACACAGCTCTCACTGGATCTACAAACCACTCGTGAGGGTGTAAAGGTTGAGATAGCTGTGAAGAGCAACATGGAGCTCAAAAAGGCTTTTATATTTTAGACATTTCTCTTGGTAAAATTTGTTTTTTATAGATTAGTTTATTAGTATTTTATAGATTTATTACATATTTCATGTAATTATTCAGTTATTAGAGTAACTGTAGGTTTTGTATTATTATTATTATTTTAATTACATTTATATTTTTATGATAAACACTGCAGGTCAAAGGTTTAGAATGTTGTTGTTGTTTTTGCAAGAAGCTCACCAAGGCTGCATTTTAGAAATATGTTTTTTTTTTTTTTTGGGGGGGGGGGGGGGGGGGGGGGGGTTATAAATACAGTAAAAACTGTAATATTGTGAGATAATATTACAAATTAATATTGATTACATTTTAATATGTATTTTATTCTTGAAATGACAAAACTGAATTTTCAGCAGCCATTGCTCCATTCAGAAATCATTCTGATATTATTATTATTATTATATATCTAATATTCTTGAGAAAAATGTGATTCAGGAGCCACCATCTCAGGAATTAATTAAAATTTTAAAATAGAAAACAGTTTGTAGAAATATTTCCTAATATTACTATTTTAATTTGAGATATAATAAGGAATTGGAAAGGCTTTTTCTCTCGCCATGACAGATTAAAGGAAGGGTTTTAGTATTTCAAAAGAAAAAAAATGGGGAGAGAAGTCCTGGAAGCTTTGTGTGTTCCCTGACATCATAAAAACAAGCAGTATAGTGTTCCAACCTGGAGAGCTGTATCAGGAGGGTGACCGCTGCAATAAGATGATGTTTTTGCTTCGAGGCAAGAGAAGGTCATTTTGTACTCTAATACTCCCCCCTACAAGTACAGAGCGAGTAAATGAGATATAAGCTGGGGAGAGAGACAAGAGTTAGGGAACAGTGGTCTGGCTAGCTTTCGTTTTTATGTTTCAAAAACACTGACACTGAACGAGAGAAATGGAAAGAAAAGATAGGAGCTTGTTAAAGCTAAACAGGAGGCGAGCCTTCAGTCTATGTGCTTGTAAGCTGGGGAAGGTCACCTCTGGCTGCAAAGAACCGAGCAGAAAACAAACAAGGGAGCAGGAGAGAGAGAGAGAGGGCCTTGAGTGATTTCTGAGGCGGGCAGGGGCAGAGGCGGTGGGCAGCGAGGGGGGGTGGTTAGTGATGGTCAGCCAAGGCCATTCGTTGCTACAAAAGAAATGAGAGAAGAAGAGGAAATGGAGTGGGCGGAGTGGGAAGAGAGAGGAGAGAAGCCCGAGTTCAGCCCAGCTCGCAGCACAGTCCGTCTCTAACATGAAGGGCTCTAACTGCAAGTAAAAACCTTGTTTTAAAACAGCGAGTATAGGGCCGTTTGCATACTTGGTTCAATTGTTTGGTCTGAACAGTTGGGTTACACCTCCTTCTCCTTGTGGGGCTTATTTCAAAATTTTAGTGTTTGGTTCCAAACCCCTAGGCTACATTTGTGTCCTCTACATGAGCACCGCCGTGATTATTAGTGACAACTGTTCATTAAACCAACTCTAGACAGGAGGGTGCCAGCTTACTTGTGACTCTTGTTGTTTTACAACCAAAACATGCACAGATTGAGCCTTGCGTCTGTTCATGTGAACTGGTTAAAATACAATAATGTTGCCAAGGGGAGAGTCCAGAACTACTAGGTGCCACATTTGGTCGGGACCATTAAAGGGGTCATATGATGCTATTTTAAAGATCATTATTTTGTGTAATTGGTGTAACAGAATATGTTGACATGCTTTAATGTTCAAAAAACACATTATTTTTCAAATACTGTACATTATTGTAGGTCCTCTATGCCCCACCTCTCTCAAACGCTTTCTACAGAGCCCCTCCTCCAACAAGTGGAGTCTGCTCTGATTGGCCAACTGACCCAGTGCATTGTGATTGGCCAAACACCACAAGCACGCGTCCGAAATGTAACACCCCTTACCATAATCACAAGCTTCAGCTTTCAAGTTTTATCAGTTCAAGCCTGAAAGGGGAACCGAGTCGCGTGACAGACACAGTGATGATGCTCGTATGTATTTGCACACAAGCCGTGGTTAAGACTATTTCTGACGGGCTGTACACTCCGCTGTGATGTGACCCTGTTCCCCTCACACACACGATGCGTTATGTGCAAAACTCCACATTTGAACAGCCCATAGCAAATACTTGAACTAATAACAAAACATACTTACAGTCGTTGATTCAGAAGCGTCTGATGTTCATTCATGTTTATTTCATGCCATAACTAGTAAAGAGAAAGAGACGATCGGTTCACGTGCCGCTTGAAATGTGGTACTAAAGTGATCTGTCACGAAAATGTTATTGAATTTCTTTAAAAATGACAACATTTGTGAATGAAGTGTCCGTCAGTTGTACCCTTTGAAATGGACCGTGACTTTTGGAGGTGGATTTATCCTGTTTGGGACTCAGTGACGGTTTTGGGCCTAACAGACTAAAAGATAATCATTAGTGGTTCCCCAAATTAGGCCAGATTGTTTTCATACCAATTGTGAGTACAAATGAATCATACTGTTTCAAAACTCAGGTGTGGTTTACTTATTCACACACATACAACCAACCAACCAATCAAACGAACCGAGCCCTGACGTGAAGCGGAGGCTGCAGCAAAAGCTCTGATGTGAAAGTGCCCTGTGTTGAACACTGCTTCATGTTGACAAGATTAGACTTGACCAGACTAGACGATGATGGACACGCAGACACCTAAGAGCTGTTGTGTTGTTTGATAGTCTGTCATGTATCTAGTCTACAGTACAAAACATCTCACTCTCACTTCCCTTTCCTCAGTCTATCCACCCTCTTTTCCGTTCACCCATTAATGTCTGTGAAGGTGTCATTGTTTTGCTGTCGTTCCGGTGTGTTTCTTTTGTTTGTTTGTTTTGAGAGGTGTTTTTAGAGCGGGTGCTAGTGTAGAAGTCGGTTTTGGTTTTTGTCAGCTGCCATTATCGTCACATTGCACCGTTAGATGGACACCTCGTCTCTGAGCTCCCCACAGAAAACCGGAGCGTCACTGAATAGAACAGACACACACCTGGTCTCCCTTCACATCCACTGACAGACTGGCAGAAACAGAGCACTATTCAGCTCGCTGGCAAATTGATAGTGAAAGGTGGGGGGACGGTGCTTTGAAATCCATCCGTGCTATTTTTATGACAGTTTGTGTTTATATATATTTTTCGCCCTCTTGTTTGACGTGAACGATTATTGCGCTTCACAGCAGGGGGGCCAGAGTAAAGATGTAATTAATTTCAGACTTCAGAAAGTTTTTAAGGATGCTATTTATGTTTCTCCTCCTGTTGTCACGGTTCAAACGCGTGTCAGCACTTAGACTCCATTCTCGTTTCCTGTGCTGACGTTTACGGGAGTGTTTTCTTTTAATTATGCATCTACGGTCTGTTTGTACATGTGTTTGAGTGCATTGATGAGTTGAAATGTGCTTGTAGTGGCCTAAATAACAAAGTTTTAAGGCTGCAAGATACCTACCCTTGTGAAAAAGAAGTGTGGTTAATTGCACTGAATGTACAGTGTACTTCAAATCTTAAGAGTATTTTTTTAAATAACATGTAAATTAGCTACTGATTCTTAAAGAGAACAATAAGAAAAAAATATAATATAGACAATTAGGTAAGACAATAGTCCCAACAGCTAAATTAAATATTAAAGAGTTTAATATAAACTATATTATTTAATAATAAATAGATATATTATAACTTTAATAATTTTAATTATAACTTTTAATAATTCTAACTTTAAACCAAAATATATATTTGTAGTATATATATATATATATATATATACACACACACACACACATACAGTGCCCTCCAAAAGTATTGGAACAGTAAAGACAAAATTGCTCTGTTGGCTGTGGAGTCAAGACATTTACAAATATGATTAAAAGATGAATATGAGACAAAACTACAGAATGTCACATTTTATTATTAGAAAGAACAGCACTTTTAGAGTTCATCCCACTCACATCATAAAAGCTGTGAAAATGAATCCTAAGAGACCTGTCTGTAAAATCACCAACAACTTCCAGAAAGCTGGGGTGATGCTCTGACAATCTACTGTCCTCAGGAGACTTTGACACAGATTTACAGATGCTACACAGCAAGATGCAACCCTCTGACCAGCACCAAAAATAGAAAGGCAAGATTAGAGTTTGCAAAAAAGCACAAAGGTGAGCCAGAAGAGTTTTGGAACTGTGTTTATGGACCGATGAGACAAAGATGAACCTTTATCTAAGTGATGGGAAAACAAAAGTGTGGAGAAAAAAGGGAACTGCAAATGATCCCAAGCATACAGCCTCATCTGTAAAGCATGGTGGAGGTGATGTCATGGCATGGGCATGCATGGCTGTCTCTGGAACAGGCCCTCTCAACTTTACTGATGACTTAATGTATGATGACAGTAGCAGAATGAATTTGGAAGGGTACAAAACCATCTTGCCTACCAATATTCAAGAAAATGCCACCAGATTCATTGGGAAGTGCTTCATATTGCATTAGGGCAATGACCCAAAACACCCTGCCAGTTCAGTCAAGGAATTTATAAGGGCAAAGAAATGGAAAGTCTTAGATTGCCCAAGTCAATCTCCAGATTTAAATCCGATTGAACATGAATTTCACCAGCTGGAGAGGAGAGTAAAGGCAGAAACTCCCCAAAACAAGCAACAATTGGAATTGGCTGCATTAAAGGCTGGGAAAAGTATTTCAAAGGATGAGACCAAGAGTCTGGTGATGTCTATGGGTCACAGACTCACTGCTGTGATTGTGCGCAAGGGATCTGCAACTAAATAATAGCTTTTAATCTTTTATATCTGCCTTATGTTCAACTGTCCCAATACTTATGCTCACATCAATGAGTGGGATGAACTCTAAAAGTGCCATTCTTTTTATTTGGTAAAACATTATGTGTTGAAACGGCTAATAATAAAATGTGACATTCTGTAGTTGTGTCTCATATTCATCTTTTAATCATATTTGCAAATGTCCTGACTCCACAGCCAACAGAGCAATTTCGTCTTTACTGTTCCAATACTTTTGGAGGGCACTGTATATATTAGCACACTCTTACACTTAGTGACAATTTTTCTTAACACATTTAAGTACACTTTTTTTAAGTAAACTTATAATGTCAAATTAAAGTGCATTCATATAAATTTAGCCTATAATACATTTACATTTATTTGCAATTAAAATGCAGTTAGGTGCCTGAAAACATTACATTCTGTTTTAAGTATATTCTTTTAAAGTATATTTGTTTTGTATTAGTACTGTTTTTAAAAATATGTTACAGTGTACTTCTTTTTCACAAGGTAATTTTTCAAATAATTTTTTTTTTTCTAGCACAGAGTTTGCTAGCAGGACTGTCTGAGCATATTTGTTGAGAGGTTTTGAAAATAATATGTTGTCTGGTCACTTCCCTATGTTTATGTGTGTGCAAGGCCTTCTTTGGCCCTTGTCCCTCTGGCCCGGCTTTGATGAGTGTTCATGATAGGAATTAATAAATACGTAAGAGGGCTAATGAAGTTTGAGCCCCATGCTGGATGGAGGGGGATGGTGTTTAAGAGGTGGCAGGATAAAAGGGGGCGTAATCAGGCAGACTGTGTTGTGTCAGGCAGATTGGCAGACCGCCGTTGGCGTACATGGACAGGCAGACGGATAGAGCAAGGGAGAAAAGCAGCTTGATTCTGACACGGATTGCGGATGCAGAGAGTGGCTAAAGAACATCAGTATTACACGCGTGCACAGGAGCCTAAGACAGAAACCCTGCCACAGGTCAATGGGTTTAATCCACACAATCCACACACACACACAAACCCTGCCTGACACACGTTCCGATCCGGCCAAAGCTCTGAAACACGCACATGTGCAGTACAAAATGGCCTGACTGCTGTTTCTCAGATTAAGCGGTGAGAGACAGCATTAAAATAACAAAAACTGGAGTGTAAAGTTGAGCCATTCAGATTTTTATGCATCTCCAAGAATATGCTAAAAGAGCAAAAGTAACCACGCCTCCTGCGATTTGCATAAGTACGCAGGTGACACCTTCCACACAGATTGAGAACACTAGCCTGATGACATGCCCTCGCTGGTGAATTCAAAGCGCCGTTCTCGCCACTAGGGGGCGCGTGTCACTCTCGCGCACAGTGGACAAAAGCGTGTGGCAGCCGCTCACTCACGCCTACACGCGCCTATACGCACAGACGCTCCCTCATGCAAATTCAGCAGTATCCACGGGAAAAACCAGCACAATCTCTATATGAACTGGACACTCGCTCTGGTAGACAAAAGGATTTTTAAACGAGCTATTAGCCAAAACAATAAGACAAAAATAATCAAATAAAGAAAATTAGTAAAGACAATAATAGTTGCAACAGCTAAAATAATTACATTTTAACATGTATTATAAAATATATCATGTATTTTATACTGAAATATGTATGTATGTGTGTGAGTTTGTATAAATCATATTATATTTAGTTAAATCTTATATAATTTTTTCATATAATATAATATAATATGATATAAGCATACCAGCAGACTTTTTAAGCAAAGTAGTGAATAAAAAAGTTGACAAAAACTAAAACAAAACAAATGATCAGTTTTATATTTACAAGTCATGTGTATATAAATATAACTGGCAAATTGCTCAGATAACATAAATTAAAAATAACAACATAACATTATATACACACACACACATACGTCATGTACAGGTTAAATAAAAATGATACGAATTGAATTACTTTATTATTTTTAATTTTTTAATACATTTTTTTTTAAGTTTAGTTTAAATTAAATTCACCCGTATTCCACCTGTCTCAGTACGCTAAGCATCTTTATACTAATAAGGTGTGTATGATGCCCTCTGTATATTCATAATTGACCCGGAGGCTTCATGGCAGTATAAGGTTAAGCTGGAGCTGTCCAGGGTTTGATGGTGAATGCGAGCGTTTATGTTGCCTCATTTCCTGTATTTGACTCTCAGTCGAGAGAGAGAGAGAGAGGGAGAGAGAGAGAGAGAGAGAGAGAGAGAGAGACACACACACACACACACACAGAGGGGGAGGTTGGTTCCTGATACCGAGACACGGAAAAGCAGGGGAGGGAGAATTACAGAAAAAGACGAGCGTGGAGAGAGGGAGACAGCGAGCAGGGGAATTACACTGACCCACACACACGCGTCTCCCAGCTGCCTGCTGACATTGTTGACGTGCTCATTCTCCCAAACCTGTCACGAGCGAAATACTGGAGCTCCAAAGCATCGACATCGCGCTCCCCCAGAACTCATGGGTTAACAGGTATGCCTCTCTCACCTTTCCACTCTATCTCTAACAGCACTTCCTCTCTCTGACCACCGCACAGGCTTCAGTCTCAGCGCTTTTACAATCATACTTGACTTGTCATCTGGATGTATGGCAGAGACACGAGCTCGCGCCTCAACACAGGTTTTCAGGTAAGTTCAAGTGCGAGTTTACGCGAAGCCGGTGCGTTTGCGTTATTTTCACGTCATTGAAGTAGACTGCGTGACAGCAACCTGTTTGACGTCTCCAGGTGAGAACATGCTCATGACAGATGATGCACGCGCCGCGAACAGCTGTCAGATGTGCAGTCATTCATTCAGGATAGAGTTTTATTGGAGTGATGGGAGACTTTCTTTTTTAGTCTTGTCAACCTTTTGAACGCGCCGATTACGCTTTACTTCACATTTCACCAGGAACTTAATAGCCTACTATTTATATTATAACATTTGCCCTAAGTTTTAATCCTAAAATCACGTCCTTTGGGGGTCAATGTATGTGGTGGTGGTATTTAAATGAAAAGCTCAGCTTTGGCAGGCAAGGGCTTAACCCCACTCTCTCTTCCCCTCATTTAACCTCCAAAAGGGGAATTTCTCCAGCTGGAAATTTCTGCTGCGTCAACACCCTAAACCTACTACCAGAAAAGGGAAGGGGTTTTTTTTTTTGGACTCACTTTACTATTATTTTATGTCCTGCATAATTGAATCCATGGACTCGGAGCCTAATACTTCCCTCAACTTGAGGAGAGCGGAGTATATTCGAGTGTTCGCTGGGGGAAGCGTTAGGTGATACTAGCGCTGCTCTTTGGGTTATTGTCTGTTTTTTTTTTTACCCCGTCTGCCCCCTTAAAGCTGGTCAGTTCCGTCTTCCTCCATTTTCTCCTTGCTGACGGGTTGGTTTTAAGGGGAGCGACCCCACTTGTTTGACTCGCCGACGGCGGAACATCAGCGGGTTTACAGATAAACGTCAACAACGAATTGGAACGCGCTTCTTTGAATCGATACATTCGAATCGAGCGTTACGCGCAGCAATGTATCATTCAGCGAGTCTGTCAAAAGAATGTGGCACTCTATTGATTATTATGATGCTTGTTCGCGACGTGTCGGCTCTTGTTTGCTACAGGTGCACCCGATTCTGATTGGTTAGTTGGAAATATTTGTAACTGTTCAGGCGAAAATGTCGAATTCAGACTGTTAAAAACATTAAATGTTACTTATCAGTGCATTTATGTGTGAAATTAGCCGCGGTATTTGAACTTGTATTACGATATACAAGAAGCTAAATAATTGGAACCGTCACGATTTTTAAAATGACATTCATGCATTTATGGCATTGTAACTGTCTGCAGTGCAAAAATGAGTCAGTTGAGCAGAAGAACTGGTTATGTAAGGAACTGTCCTCATGCCCATCTACACAGAATGAAGCCAGTGGAAACATGACAACTTCCCTTTGCCAATCACTTTTTAGGTTTTCTCTGCCTCTGACACTCATGACCTCGATTTTAATTGAATAATGAGTTAATAAGCATGCCATTGGCATTATTTATACTATTGTAGATGTACAGATTGTAGTGTGTCTTGATGTTAGTGGTGTGTGTGTGTGCCTGACGATGCTGGCAGGTGTCTGTTGTAGCAGAACAGCCTGTCCACCCCTATCTCTCTCCTGGGATGGAAAACAGTAATTTTAAGGTAGCCTAGAATCATTTAATGACACCATGTGCTGGACTTGTTGCTGACCAAACCGGCGTAATAGATTCTCATGTGTTCTTTTTATCTGTTATATACTCTTATAGTTTCAAACTGTTATTAGCCACTAAAATGTGGTCTTTTCTTTGCTTTCTTCCTTTACTTGACTATGAAGTGTGTAGATACTCCACAGAATTATAACTCTTATTCTTGCGGATAAAAGTTTAGTGATTGTGTTCCTGCAGCTTGTCTGGTAAAGCATGGTGCTAACAGCTCCAGGGGTTTAATTCCCATTGAGCACACAAACTCATAAAAATATACCGTCATAAATATGTTTTTAAGGCACTTTAGGTAAAAGCATCTGCCAAATGTATAAACGATTGTTCTTCGATACACACACACACTGTATTTGTGTATTCTTTATAGCTACAGCTCTCATTCTAGAGGGCAGTGTTGGTGTTGCGTGTCAGGGTCGTGTCCAGGTGTTTTTGTTTAATGTAGAATCCGTGTGTGTGTGTGTGTGTTTGTGTATAAGTGGGAGAACATTTTAGGCAGGAGGGGGCTCTGGTCCCCTATGCATATTGACTTCCTCACAGGTGTGGTTGTATTGTGTCAACAGAAAGCAGGGGAGGGGAACTGGTTCCTCCTACATGGGGTAAAGGGAAGAGAGGGGCTGAAATAAGAGTGAAGAACAGCATTGTGTTCTAGGAACTGCTTTAATGAAGCCAAAATATCATACCTGTCCTCGCTCAGCACTTAATGAGCTGTTAAAAGAATATTAAACACAAGTTCAACTCTATTGTTGGCTTGCTGTTGATTATCGATTATTTTATTCTGAAATGAACACTAGTGGCAGTATAACACCAGTAACTTTTATTCCTTTTCAAACAAAATATGATTAAAGGGGGCATTATTAATTAAGACACATTTTTGTGTGGTTCCTTGCACAATATGTTATGACCTCAAAACACAAATGTCACAAAAAATAATTGTGACATTTGCTTCACATAACAAGCTCTATATGTTTGAATTTTTAGATGTAGTAAACTTACTCTGTAGCGCACCTGGTACAGCATTACATTGAAAAAAATGAGAACTGATAAAAGAGCCCAAAGACTCAGAATCATTGCTAAAGTGGCATATTTGCTTCAGCAAATGCCCTTTTATCTCACATTTGCTTTTGTTAATACTATTGAGTAGGTTTAGGGTCAGGTTTAGTGTAAACTGTGTGTTACATTCAAGTGCGATAGAGCATTAAGTTGTTTCGAAACAACCTGTATTGTATAAAGTGCTATATAACTAAAGGTGAATTGACATTAAACATTTAAGGCCTCTCATTGGACATCATCATTTCTAATCTGCTGCGATACGTACAACAACCAACATAATAAAACATTGTTAAATTTCTTGTATTCATGTTGCCAGATTCCCTCACTGGACATTTCACTTTGAAGGTGTCGTGAAACGTATAATATAATTTTGCTGAAATATTACCACAGGCATATTTTTCAAGTGAGCCTGAGTTGGACTAATTATGAGTCTATGCTTAAAACAAACAAACAAATCAGCAAATGAATGCCCCATAGAGTTCCACAAAGTTGAAAGTTTCTATTGAAATTGACAGCACAGAAGTTTCCAAAAGAACTGAATTTGTATTTAACCCTGAATATTCTTTTAATGTGCTGAATTATGCATGTCAGCGCCTAAAGCTCAAGTTGCATTCAGCTAAATGAATGTACAAAGAATGCAAATTTTATATGAGGGAATCCACCATGTTGGAGTTTGTTTAATTGGTTGTAGTGCTATAATGTTTAAGCATACATGTTTAACATGTCTGTGGATGTGCAAGTGTATCTTGAGGGAGGTTCAGGCAGTTAGTTGAACAAGTGTTTATTCAGGGTGGTTGCGGTTGTTAATCTGAACATTTGCACAGAAAGGCAAGATATGGGGGAGGAGGTGGCTTATGGTGCAGAGGGATAGAGAAACAGATAAAGAGGGGGTAGTTCAACTGGCCGTGTGTGTGTTCATGGAGAACGGGTGCTGATGTGGGGGGGGGTGGGGGTATGGGGGTGCAAGCTGACACGACACACAGCTGAGTGTGTATGTATGTGTGTGTGGGTGGAGTGTGTGGAAGATGGCTGCTCTCCCCAGGCTGTGGGCTGTGTTGTGTGGGTAACAGGTTAGAAAGCATGAACCTGCAACAACACTGGGGACCTGCTTCTCCCCCTCACTTTAAAGACCACACAAAGCCCAATATTCTATTTATCAGCTTGGAAACACACTGTACATTAAACATCTGTACAGTGCGTGTCTCGTATGATGCCTCACATCAATATTTAAAGCTAAACGCAAACATGACTGTTCAACACACAATTGTTGCGTTTAAATTTTTTATTTTATTTTCTCACACCAGATGTGCAATCAAACTCGTCCCTTACCAAAAACTAGGAGTTATTTTGTGTGAGCGGGGATGCATACAGGTGCGCTTCACTCCCTAGAGCTGTTTGGGGGCTTGTGCGTGTGTGTGTGTGTGTGTGTGTGTGTGTGTGTGTGTGTGTATGGAGTGACAGCTGTGCTCATCAGCCACTTAGATGTGTTCATCCCCCTAGATTAGGCGCTCGGTGTGTGGGTTAAACCGGAGCCGACCTCCCTGGAACCGCCCCACAAAGACCTGTGTCCTCAGGTGCCTTGTGAATATTTCAGTGGGGGCTCTCAGGCTGTGTGGAAAGCCCTGGGGGAGAAACCGAGTGAAAAAAAAAGCCCCTGGAAATGAGATGGCATACCCTGGGTAAAGTGGGCTTTACACTCCTAGGCTGAAAAAGAGGATGTGGTTGTGAGGTTTTTGTTTCTGTTTTTCCTCCTCTTTTTCTCCTTGTGCTCTCTCGGATTGTCCATCTTGTATAATCATACAATAATAATTCTCTCTCTCTTTCTCTGTCTGCTGGTGAAATTCAGTCCAGCTTGGTGGTTTGTAAATCGTCACGTATTCCTGCTTTTGGGTTTGCAAAGTAACAAACGCACACACACAAACTCGTTTACAACACCCCCGCCCCTGTCACATTCGGTCGTTTCTGGCTTACTTTCTGACCACACGTGGTCTTAAATACAGGATGTTTACACACGGGGAGGTATGCTAACCCTCACCAGTTAAAACCATACTTGTCTTCATCCTCTTCAGCCCCTTTAACGTGGTGATTATGGGTTTAGAGTAAGTAGACTTTATCTAATGTACATCCCTGCTCAGCTTCAAATGCGAGTGTTAAATGAAGTGTCACATATTGTAAATTTGGCATGTGTTTGTGACGGTTACTAAATTTTCTCGAGCAGTAGTTTCACACATTTGTGTTTTGAGGAGAGTTTGACGTCACACTCAAACCGAGAGATTCAAATCGGGTGACCCAGAGAGACACGCTCATTCATATTTACACAAACTACTATTCAAACTGTCTCTCAGAGCGCATGGCATCTTTATTTTATTTCACAGTAATCAAATGATCACAAGTATGATCAGGGTTGCCAGATCTGCATTGACCAATCCAGTTTAAATATAACCCACATGACTAAGCTTGCCCAAATTCTAAATTCTAGTTTTCAACAATTTGAAATAAAGTATTTACAGTTTTAAGAACTTGTTCTGATGCATTTCTTCTCCTTCTTGGTGCTTGTCATGTATTTCTGTACACAAGCTCCCTAACAGTCATCAAGCACAGTTTTATCAGTAAAATATAAATTGGTAGATTAAAATACTTCAATACAAGCTTTTGAGTCAAATATAATTTATGCAATATGTCAAACCATTAACCCACAAAAAAATCTACCCACAGCAACAGATAAAAATAGCTAAATTCCATAGGAAAACTGTGAACCTGGCAACCTTGATTATGATAAAAGTTTACAGTTTAAATAGCCACATAATGTCACAGCACAATATTCATTCATCCCAACGGCATGTATCCACACTTATTTTGCCTCACGTTTCATGAATTCAGGGTATGTGACGAGGTTAAAGTTACATTTTCAGACTTAACACTTGTTAGCTGGTTAGTTTTGCACTGATATGTAGTATTTTGGGTTACAACTGATTTGTTAGGCAAGGCTTTTAATTGCAGCTCACTCCAAGTACACTCAAGTCCAATAGTTTGTGGTGAATGCTAATTTGGACATCACAATTACTACATTTCCCAATTAGATTTTATCAAACCCCTTCTATTTAATTGACCCAGTAAGCAACCGCATATGTATCCTGCCTAGCAACACCCTGGTAACATGGTTTTTACACGGCGAAACAGCTTGAAATCTCAGCTTTTGAAATTGTCTTGAGGTTCATTTGAGGAGACATATGTGAGATTACTGGGGTCTTTTCTCTGGAGAAACGCCTGAGAAGCAGCTGAAGTGTGTAATTTCTGTGCCAACCAGAACTGCAAAAATAATTTTCTAATTATTTTCATACCCACTAATGTTCCATTGTTTGGACAAACAGATAGTCCCGCCCTAAACGCATGCAATTGGTTGAATCACTGTTGCTGTGTCAGTCTGGTCGAGATGTTCAAACAAACAGAGCAGTGTTTTCAAAGCACCACAGAGACATACTGTTATACTTTTCAAGGAAATCAACCTAAAAATGACTGATTTACAGTCGTCTCCGCATACTAAACCTGGATTAGGAAGTATTTTAACAAATTTTGTTAAAAAGCTCCATGTGCTCTTCAGTGAAAACGGTTTCTGTCAAGTAGCAATTGAGATACGACAAAAATAATAGAGCAAACAAAGAAAAGGGGTTTATTTTAGCGCTCAGTTTTGGACAGGAAGACTATTACCATTTCAAACGTTCTCAGGTGAATCGGTGGACAGGCGGTTGTCCACTTTCCATAGCACTTTTGTCTGTCTCTTAAAAGCTCTGTTTATTTTTCAGAAGATGGTTTAGTCTGTCTCTATGCTTTTCATCCCATCTTGTCTGCCAAGAGCTAACCATTAAGGGAGGGTGGAGACACTCCCAGCGCTAACACATTTACCCCACAATACCACAGAAGGCTTTTCCTCCTCGCTGTGAATTACAGAAAGCCATTGCAATCATTGTTAGGGCGAAGGTTTCCTTTCTTCAAGACCATCTAGATCTGTGTCTAAATGCGAGCTTTGAAAATTCCCAAACCAAAAGTCAAAGCTGATTTAAGTTTGTGGTGCACAAATCCCCAACTGGAGTGTCACAGTCTATCAGATCCACACTGCCTCATTGCTTAGCAGGCAGTAGATATGTCACGGACATTGGAAGGCCTCTGTTTTTCCAAATGTATTGTGTGATGTGCCGATCTGCATTAGTCCATTATCAAGGGTCGGTGTAATCCTGAGAGGAGTTCATCGCCAAGTGCTAAAGTGCTGCTAACAGGGCCTGTTTAACATTCAGCACTTCCCCCTCAACATACAATTATTCCTCTGCTCTTGCTATTAGCATGTAGCGTTTGTCTGCGTGCCTTTAATTGAACTGATTTAACGTAAGCCAGATCAACTAGTTTTTGTTAATTAGTTCTGTCTTAAAAGTGCCATCAGAACATGAAATATTCATCACGGTGAAGAGGTACATTTGTTGGCGGATGGATAAGTGTCTCGTATGGGAAACTCTCAAATGTGATGGAAGCGATTGCGAGGGCAGAAACCTGGGACTGCCGCTTTCGCTGTAATTTTCATCTGTCTTGTCAGTTGTCAAAGTGCTTCAGTAACAACTTGGATTTGCACGCTATGACAATACGCAAAAATTGCAGCCTGAATAATGTACAGCAAAACCCGTGTTGTCACTTTGATGGACGATGTCAGTCAGTTATGGACTGTGTCCTTCATGCTTGACTCCTTGATCACCAGATCTGCCTTCCAGCCCTGCCCAATTCAGTGTGTACTTGATTGTTAGTCCTGGAAAAGGAGTGTTGGAAACAGTACAGGTGTGCCCTCCGTGGCCCCATTTCTCTTTTCTACATAGATTAAATAAAAGCCCTGATCTCACTCTGGTTCCAGCTTCCACGCCCTGCTCTCCGAGACTGAACACCCCCACAGCCAGGTGAGCGTGCAGCAGTGCCAAGCTACATGGGAAAGTTTGTGCTGCAATTATGTTACGGAGGAATGAGTTAGCTATGAACACTGTGACGCACTTTGTGTTTATTTGATTTAATTTTTTCTGATTTTGTTCAGACCTCCTAGCACCCTCTAGCAGCTTTCATCGCCATCATAATTGGGAAAATAAATTGTTTGCTTATTTATTTATTTACTTGCTAAGTTATCTACTTATTCGTGGTTAAAAACACAAGGTGCCATCATGGTATTTTTATGGCCAATTTTATTTTTGTTAAATGACATGAGAAAGTTTAGAATTAGTTAAGATACTACCATTCTTAATATTTTTTATCTTGTTTTACCTGAACATACCTTAAACAAGAGCAGTTTACATTAGATGAAAAATTATGCGAGACTGAATTAAGGTTTTTAATTTTTAAGTTTATTTTCTAGTTTTAATTACAAGTCTAATAACATTTAGTGAACTTTATTATTGGGAATTTTGAAATGAGCTTTATTCTATTCTATTCTATTCTATTCTATTCTATTCTATTCTATTCTATTCTATTCTATTCTGTACTTACCAGACCTCATAGCACCCTCTGGCAGCCCCCACCTACTTCTTCATTTGCAAAAAGTGTGGGGGGGGGGGGGTTATTTGTTCATGGTTCAAAACACAAGGTGCACCACAGTATTTTTATGGGCCTTTTTCTTTTTGTTAAATTAAATGATAAAGTTTAGGGTCAGTTAAGGTACTACCACTTTTAATCAATATTTTTATCTTGTTTTTTCAGTTTAATATCTGAACATTCCTAAAACAAGATCAGTTTACTTTAGAAGAAAAATTATGTAAGACTGAATTAAGGTTTTTAATTTTTAATAATACAATTTTTAATTGTAAATCTATTCATATTTAGCGAGCTTTATTCATTTCATTTTTTTATTAATTTTTTTTTTCTGAACTTTTCAGACCTCACCCTTTGGCAGCCCCCACCGACTTCATCATTTGCAAAAAGTTTTTTTTATTTTTTTATTCATGGTTCAAAACACAAGGTGCCACCACGGTATTTTGACCGTCCTGCTTTCTTAAAACGAAATGCAAGGAAAGGAAATCAATGAAGGTCCTCTCCCCCTCCCATCCCACCCAAGGGGTTGATCAGAGAACGTGTTGGTTGGACACTCGATACCGCCACCTCACAACGTGGGAATGTGTGACTTTCTTTAAAATTAGGTTTGTGAGGTGGGCGGTGTTGCAGAATGATCGTGATCACCAGAGCAACACGCTAGCCCTGCTATTCCTACTCCACGCAGCATTCTGCAGCTTATACATCGCTCGCATTAATCGAGTGACGTTAACCTCTGCAGGTGACACCTGAGCCGTTTGTTGCGATTCAAAGCATTGTGTGGCGAAATGTACAAAAGAAGGAAAACCAGACAGTATGGGACAGGAGCGAAGCGTCTGGTGACAGGGTTGACTCTTGGCCACACTCGTGGTTACCATGGCAACACAAGCCTGGGTAAAAACACTGGCTATTGTTAAGCTATACTTGATTATCAAATATGAAACAAAAGAAGCTCTTAGAGATAATGAATTATTTAGTAGGGTCATATCGGCCTTGAGGAAGTTGATACGTAATGTTTTATGGGTTAATATAAAATGCATTCAAATCTATTATAACGCTTGTAAGACTGCTAATCTCCTGGACTCTCATTCTCTGTCTTTCTCTTCTCGCTCAGTCACTCGCTTCTCTTTCTTTTCTCATGTTGTGATTACAAATTGCCAAACTGACTAAGTATAGCCACAGTTGTGTTTCTCTTCATTTTCTGCCACCAGTCCTCAGCAGACAGAAGACAAAGGTGTGAAAATGCCCCTTTGTGACAGAAACACTGATCATAGGAGTCAATATAGGGCTCAGCGATGGAGATGAGTGAAAGGGTTTAGGGCCGGTTAACAGTACTGCCGCTTGCACTTCATCAATATTTTTACCTTTTTGTGTCAGAACATGCCTCTAAAACAAGACCTGTTTGCTTTAAAAGAAAAATTACGTAAGATTGAATTTTAATTTTATTTGCTAGTTTAAATCATAAGCGGATAACATTTAGTGAGCTTTATTTTTAAAACAATAGCTAGAGGTGTGATAAAAATAAGCTTATTTAATATTTGTTGTTTAAAATTTATCTTTAATTTATGTACATTTATTCTTTTATCCTTAGAAATTTTTGCTAGAAAAAATAAATTGAAATACTGATTAAGAAAATAACTGTTTTACATCTTTCAACAATGTGAATGTGCTTGTATTGCTTAAAAACTTTGGTTTCGGAGTTTTTTAAACGTCAAATTATACTCATTTAAATATGTAATCCTAAATTGAAATATGTCATGCTTTTTTTTTTCTTTTTCATACCAATTTTTTGTAAGTTCAAATGAAGAATGTAAATGTTTAAAACACGTTGCTAAAAATTAAATTGATGTTGAGCCCCACCAATGGAAGTGCAGACCGATGAGTCAACTTTGGCAGGTTAGCACCATATGTATACTGTATATGTGACCACTCCATGTTGATGTGTCCTCCATCTTGGAACGGTCAATGTGTCGTTACTTAGTTTTAAGGTGCCACAACATTGCGCAGCCTCTGGATATAAAAAACGCTGAAATAAAAATTCCTAAAGAAATTGGATAAACTTTCACAGATATGAATGTGTTGAATGATTTGAGCAAAATCATCTGCTGAAGTCTATTGCAGATATAGATATTCATACATGCGTATAACTAGGGTTGCAGACATCAGGCAACTCACTCTCGAGTGTTTACAGATCTGCGTTGACCATTCCAATATAGCTTACGTATAGCAGCCCATAGAAGCAGACACTAACAGGGCATCTATCTATACAAATCAATAGTTAGTACAACCTGTTAGTTTCTTACCAGCCAATGCAGCAACCATTCAGGTGAAGCAACAGTTTCTGCAAACACTTTATGGAGTTTTCCCAGCATTTTGTCCTCTTCTGCTGCTCACAAAAGTTAGTCAGCAAGTGAAGGACTTGAAGTATGTAATCTTTTGGATGTTGAAATAACTTTTCTTAATATGCAGAGTCAACTATAATTAAGGCGTTTGTAAATTGATTACCCAGAAAAGCATAAACACTCTTTTAAGCTGCTTTCAAAACATTGCTCTGTTTGTTTGAGCATCTGACCAGCCCAACACGGCAGCAGCGGCTTGACCAATGACATGGGTTGGGGGCGGGGCTATGTGTTTGTCCAACCAATGGCAGATTGGTTTGAAGTGTAATTACTTTCAAAGTTCTGTTTCATGATGTTAGTTGCAGAAAAGTCACACACTTACTGTATAAAGACAGAGAGAGATCAAAAATGCTACTTTTTCAATGTCATGATCAGCGATTTGAAGAGAGCAACAGTTTATTAATATCTGTGAGGACATGCAGTTTTCCTCTCTGCGGTTTCTTTCTTTCACCATCTATTCGTCTCTGTTCTCTGCCACCCCCTCCTGTTCTCTCCCCGTCAGTTTAGTATTTGGCGAGCTGGTAGTTAGGGGTTATCCAGTAAGGATGATTTTCAGAAGGATGCCAATGTTTTGTTGACAGCCCAGCAGTCACGCTACAGACACCCCCTCCTTTCTGTCCACCTGCACCTCTCTCTCTTTCTCTCTTTCTCTCTCTGAGTCATTGACAGGAGCCAGTGTTCCTGATTATGACAATTAGCTTCCTGACAGACACCTCATGCCAGGACATGTTTGTGTGTGTGTGTGGTAGTTTTAATCTGAAATATTAAAAGCCTGTTAAATCACACTTTTAAAGAGATCCTTAGAGAAAGAGAATTTGAGAATTAGATCTATCTATCTATCTATCTATCTATCTATCTATCTATCTATCTATCTATCTATCTATCTATCTATCTATCTATCTATCTATCTATCTATCTATCTATCGTTTTGTCTATCTATCTATCTATCTATCTATCTATCTATCTATCTATCTATCTATCTATCTATCTATCTATCTATCTATCTATCTATCTATCTATCTATCATCTATCTATCTATCTATCGTTTTGTCTATCTATCTATCTATCTATCTATCTATCTATCTATCTATCTATCTATCTATCTATCTATCTATCTATCTATCTATCTATCTATCTATCTATCGTTTTGTCTATCTATCTATCTATCTATCTATCTATCTATCTATCTATCTATCTATCTATCTATCTATCTATCTATCTATCTATCTATCTATCTATCTATCTATGTGGCTAAGGGTGGACAGTGGTGAGGAAAACTAAATTACTACTGCACAAAATCTCTATAAGTGAACTTCAGGAAAAAGTACAACATAAAAAAATGTTTTATTAAGTTTAAAAATGAAAAGCAACATTTAGCGAATCATTCTGTGAAGTTTGAATTCGTGGACCTTATCTGGCGGTGATGAGCCTTCCTGTTGTGATAATGGCTTGTCACAGCATGGTGTGTGAGGTTGTGTGTTGGTGAGTGTGTGCACAGGAGTGTGTGCTTACAGGAATGCCGTGCCTCAGTGCAGCGTGACAACGCCGGTTTGTTGTGACACCTCTCATGGCGAGAGCTCCAGGAAGGTGTTAAAGATGAGTCGTCGATTCGTGAGTAGCGGCAGCCGAGCTTCAGGGAGTCATCGGCGCACCATTTGGTGGATTTGAAACGATGAGTCTGTGTGTGTGTGTGGGGGGGGGGGGGTAAAGCAAGTGTACACTCATAAAAAAAAAAGAAATAAGTGGGAGAAAGAAAGACAGCGAAAGAGAAGGAAGGGGTGGAGATCGTGCTGGAATTTGACTCCTACTCAGTAACGAGGCTTGTCATCAACCTCTCAACCCAGCGCTTAAGAGAGCCCGTCCCTCAGCGAGGATGGTCAGATGAAGATACACAGACTATCCTTGCAGTTCTCTTATTTGCAGTATTACAACACACTGCACTATCCAAGCAGTCATCTATGTCAAGACTACACTGCAAAGATTTGTTTTCTTGTAATCAGTATTTTGTCTTGTTTTCCAATATAAAAACAAAAAACAAGATTTATTTACTTGAGAAGCAAAATAGTGTGGGATGTTAAGATGTTAATGATTTTGTACTTTAATTAAACGTATCTAATTGATTTTGTTTAAAACTAGAAGTTTCATTGCACTGAGAAGCTAAATTGATATGCTTTGTTTGGGAGGTTTAAAGATATCTTCTCTTAATATAGTAAGATATATTAAGATATTCTCTTTTCTATTAAGATAAAATCTCAATACCATATGCAGTTTTGCTTCACAAGTTAATGTATCTTGTTTTAAAGATCTTTACTGGAAAATAGGGCAAAAATGCTAATTAAGAAAATGATTTTTCCAATGATATGAATGACCACTGTAGTCACATTGATGTGGATCACACAAAAAAACAGTCAAGAACATGTCTGGGTCAAATTTCACCCCAAAATAAAAAGAAATAATACATTCTACTTTTACATAACAAAAATGTAAGCCTATTTACTTACATAATTAGCATTATTTTAATTACAATTAAGCACTTTAAACCGAATTACTGTGCAAAATAATTTTCATTACTGTAATGCAAAAATAATGTATATAATACTATTTGTTTTACTGCCTTTATCCTATTAAGTAATTTCCAAGTAAAACATTTTGCTACAGTATTTGCTCATAACAACATAATAGGAATCACTATGAAAATAATGAGAAATAAAACAACACACAAGTAAAACATTTAAAATATTTTAATGACTATTTGTAGGATGTGCTTAATTGTCACTAAAGTAATGTGCAAATGCAGTATAAACAATATTAATGACCCTAAAATCAGGATTCAGTGTTTTTATGGACAATATGGTTTTGTTTTGTTTTTTGATCATGGGGTGAAATGTGACCTGGACATGTTCTTGGCAGGTGTGAATCACCCACCCATGGCCTTGTTGCCAGTAATGGGAGAAGATATGTTACAACCACGACCCCACACAGAGCTTTTCGTACCCCTTAGAGACTCTCCCTCCCATATTCCCAAACTCATTCTTTGAACGGTGAATATATATAGTATTTTAAGTGTAACCCTGTATGGACAGTAAGTTTCCAGCTCTCTTGTATGTGTCCTCATGCCACGACTTTAAGTCACCCTAGAACATTTCTTCAGGATCCACCCCTGTTTATTTTACTGGCAAATCCAATCTTGACTCCCTCCGTAACGCCAACTCTCATGAAACAAAAGCCACTCTGTCAGGTTATCTCCTGCTAACCTCCCCTCTCTCTCTCTCTCTCTCTATATCTTCCCCCCTACCATTTTCTCTTTTCATTTTCCTACAGTGGTAATGAGATGTTTCATTATTTGCATTTCACAGCTTTTAATAGCGAGAGAATTTAGGCTAAGCCCCGGGTTGTCGGAGAGGGAGCCTTCACTGGAGACACGGCTGGTTTCAGGGCCTCTGAGGCAGTGAATAGCCCAGAAATACACTAGGACAGAGGGAAAGAGGGAGGGAAGGAGAGAAAGAAAGATGGAGGACAAAGGCCAGATAGCGTCATGCTGCAAGTGCCTCTGCCAGGTACAGGTTAACTACTTTTTGCCTGGCATTAACATTTTCCACTACGTTTCCATTGGTTAGAGGAAAAAGAGGCTGGTTTTCAGGGGGAAAGGCATTATTTAAGGTGATGTGTTATGGGCTGTGATTCAGTGAAGAGACCAGTCAAGTGCAGTGTTTCTGTAACGCAGTGCCAGCAAACTTTCTGGTGAGGGAGTTTGTCGCAGTCCTTCGAGGTGCAGATGAATGGAAATGTTCACCAAGCGTTTGGGGAAAGTGTGCCAGAGCATTACTAAAGAGTAGAGATAATGCATTTGTGTGCCTTTGAGTTGGCATGGGAGCACACGTCAAAAGTAGCTTTACTTCAGTTGATGCCAAAATTGAAAAAAATGTAACAATACCTATTTTTACAAGTTGACTTTGTAACCTTCCTGGAACGTCCATTCACATCCGAACTTTATATTAAGAGTGTGCGTAATTGTCTTTGCCAAATTGTCGAATTATAATTATACCGGTTCTTCTGCTGTAAATGTAGCAGTGAGTCATATGAATTATAGCAAAAATATTAATTATATTATAGCAGCTTTGCTCATCAGTATTAATTAGTCATGCAGACACATTAAAACTTTATTATTATTAAGGGTGTTTCTTGATGGCACTGATGAAGTTTTTCTGCTGTAAAGGAAGAAAGAACCTCAGTTCTGCAGGTACCTCGGTTAAATGTCACAATTCTTTATGATTTTGGCACAGCAGGGGAAAAAACTAAACAAAAATTGCTTTTTATTAAACAGTGGTTTACTGAACAAATATCTCTTTCTTTAAATACATTTTTCTTAGGGATAAAAATCTACCTCAGCTTATGCTCTAAACTACAAGGTTACAGCAGAGCCCAAACTTAAATTTAATTCCAATTTATTTTTAAATCTAATAATCAACTCTCAACTTTAAAAAAAAATTGTATTCAAACACGTAAATTGCACATAATGCAGTTTGTAAATTTACTTCTAAATTATAACATTTTAGTTTGTTGTTGAAATATATTCATTTACACAGTGGCTGCCATAACTTGTTTCATAATAAATGTATTTGAGCTTACATTAAATAATTAAGACATCACTAACAATGTGAAATGTTCTTCTCTAGACTTCATTTCTCTAGCAAACTAACGAGCTGTGAACACTGATGGCTTGCCTGAGGTAAATGAAATGCTACGTGAAATTTTGTTTACAAGCTATTTGACGTCTTTCCGCAGCTGAAACATAGATTGAGTGATAATGTGAGGCATGAGATGTTCATTCATGTTTATTTTGTATTAAAACTATTAGTAAAGGGGAAGCTATGATCGTGATCTGCGCTGCCGTTTGAACCGAGGCGTTTATACAGTGATCTTTCACACCACATCCAAGAGCATCAAAACACCATTTATTGTTTGAATTACTTGGGGAAAAAATTGACATAATTTGAAAGATGAGACTTTGTTTCTTATCAACAGCAACAATATATAAAACTGGAAGTTTCCAATGCAGTTCCACTCGTGCAGTGGTTAAAACAATGCTGTATTTGTTCGGTACATATGCGAACCGGACCGAAAAACCTGAACATTTTCAGGACGAATACGTGTACCGTTACACCCCTAGTGACAACAGTAGTTTTTATGTTCTAGCAGTAGTGTGAACTGAATTTGGTGCCAAAAAATTAATGTCATATTTTAAGAATATGACATATTAATGTTGCCACACTGCCATTATCAAACATCCAAAAAAGATCTGTTTTATATAAAGAATTTGAGTAATGCTATTTCAGGTTTTGCCACGGTGTTGAATTCATTACTGTAGCTCAAACAGTAAAGCATGGCACTAGCAACAAACTCTTAACTGCTTAAAAATGTTTACTTGAATGCAAAGTAAGGCATTTTGGAAAAAAAAAAGTTGTGGTAATGTACACGTGGCAAGTCTCTATTATTACTGTTATTTTGACATCATCAGTGATTCTAGATGAAGAAACGATGATGAAAAAGCTGTTGAGTTCTGTGTGAACATGTGGAAGACACAAGGACAAAACTAGCCATTAGCGTGAGAGGGAATACCTGAAACTCTCTGCTAAGTTTTAGCAGGCGAGCTCAGGGCAAAGTCTCATTGAGAAGTCTGGGATAGGACCTTGGAGGACCTCAGTTTAGCAGAGAGCACGGCGGGACAAGACCTTGATGTGAACCGGTAAACACTCCAGTCTCTCTGTCCCTGTTTCACACCACTCTCCCGACACTCTGACCTATCCAGCTTTTCAGCACGGACTCACCTTCACTGCTCCGGCTTACTGCTCAAGAGGAGGTAAAGGAGGACGTGGGTGAGGGGGGCGAGGTGCTGAGCCGGGTGGAGCTGAGCGGAGGGGTCAAGACTCTCAAAGCCTTTTAGATCCGCTCTTGTCACATTCTCAGTGGTGTGACAAGCTCTTGTCACCTGGGCCAGCTGGAGTTTGGCCTAAAGACAGACACTGAGATAGTGCTACTCAGTCTATGCAGAGATATAGGGTCAACTCGCAGAGAGAGCAAATCCAACATTTTCTTCTCCTTATTTTATTTATGCATTTATTTTTCAAAACTGGTTTCTATTTTAACATATATCTTAAAATAATTTATTTTATTAATTTTCAGCATTATTACTCCAGTCTTCAGTGTCACATGATCCTTCAGGAATCATTCTAATATGCTGATTTGCTGCTCAAGAAACATTTCTGAAAACAGTTGCACTGCTTAATATTTTTGTGGAAAACATTCAGGATTCTTTGATGAATAGGAATTTCAAATGCACAGAATTAATTGACAGAAATCCTTTTGTAATATTATAAATTTCCTTAATGTCACTTTTAATCAACTTAATGGATCCCTGCTGAATAAAAGTTTTAATTTCTTAAAAAAAAAAAAACATGCCACAAAAACTTATCTTATCTTAATTTGGGAGCTTTTTTTAGCAAATATTCATGTGTGCATTAACTGCAATAATGTTGATTAATTGATCAGCATATTAATTAATTTAATTACATTTTTAATTCACTGCATGTCCTGATTAAAACATTTAAATTCTGAAAACACCAGCAAAATGACAGCACATAAAGTATCTGAGATTTTAAGTTGCTCTAGCTGCAGTCAAATATATTTCACCGATGTCCCCCATGCTATTTATCTATCATACTGTACCTAGAACAGATTGTGCCAGAATATCATAACTCACTTCCATTTATCTAGCTTTGAGAGTGAATTAATCAAACTTGGTACTTACTTTTATCATTACATTTGCTATCGTGATTTAATGCTTTCTTTAATATTAATAAATATTCTTGCATTAAACAGTATAATACTAATCAGGGGCGCCGTAAGCGGGGGGAGATAGGACAATTCTAAGGGTCCGACGATGGGGTGGCGGCCCCCCGAGGGGGAAATGTGATTTTTACCGAGGGGGATTCCCCCAGAACACAATTTTCTGAGGGGAGCACGGAGCGCGATCTGTACAGAGGGGAACACCAACACCCCGGAACGCAGGGGGGCCCGAGTGAATAAGAGTTACGTCTGAAATTTTCTTCTAAAATGAGAATTTTTTTATCAGGCTCCTATATTTATGTTCAGTTATTTCACTTTAATTGTATAGAAAGACACCTCTACATTGCCATTAGAGTAAAATTACTGAACCTTGTCCAGGGGCCCAGAATCCGTAGCGGCACCCCTGATACTAATGCATTTTATGTATTTAATATATATTTATATTTTAACATGTAGTATGAACACTTTATGTTAAGCTTTACATGTGCTGATATTTAATTAATTAATATTATATATAGCTTTAACCATCTAGTATTTGTTGATGCAGTGTATCAAAGCCAAACACCTTTTTTCCTCCTCATTTGCTTGACTCTATTTATATTGCTATCCTAATAGTTATAAATAGTGAGACTAAATGCATCCACCTTTTATCCTCAGCTCATTTATCTCTGTATTTGTCGTAACACTTCCATTCTTTGTGATTTTCTTCTAGATGTTTTAAAAAAAATACCCCAGCTTAGCGCCCGTAACCATATTTAGCTGTGCTTAATTCTTTTTTTTTTGTTTATTTTGTTTTATTTGGCTAATCTTTTAATACCAATACTCCTCGTTTAACGAGTCATTTACTTATTTTTTTGTCTCGGTCAGACCACATTTAAACAGCTGTTGGTTCAGTCAATTAATGATTTTACCACCAGCTGGAAAGCCAATTTGAGGGTACGCTTGTAGCCTTTCCCTAATTAAATTTAGCTGTTTTATGACTTAAAATGCTGCGGCTGAGCTTCATGAAGCCATCATAAAACTTGAACTTTGAAAGAAAGTTTCAAACTTGCCTTTCTATTTAATGTTTTTGTATGTTGGCTGCTGTTGTAGCATACATTTTCTACCTGCACCCTTTTTGTTCCACTTTGCCTGTTGCCAGCTCTGTGAAATTGGGGATTAACCCCTCGGATAATGGCCCTAATGTCCAGTTGAGTGGTTTAAAATGACTGGCTGCCTGAGAAACACACTGACGCATACATGACTTACACCCTCTGAGCGCTCGCTGTCTCCTTCTTCCTCCCACCCTTCCTATTTCCGCCACCTCCTCGTATGTCACGACTGTCCTTCCCACCATCATGCACAGAAACAAAAAGAAAAAGAAAAAAAGATGGCCTTGTTTCCCCCGTCCCCTCCAAGAATATCAGAACCACCTCTACGAAAATAAGGAAGAGCATACATAGCCGTATATGCATGGGTGTTTGTGTGCAAGTGTGTGTGTGTTTACTTGGCCGGAGGAACCCAGTCACTCCAGATCTGAGTGTTTGCGGGTGACAGGAACTGTAAGCGGTGGTGGCACTCTTTAACACTCTATCCTCAGAGACTTAGGCTGCGCTGGCCTGCATTCTTTGCACATTTCTTCCCTCCAATCCCATTACAGGCCTAACTCTAACCTTAACCTCACTACTACCACTTCTTACTACACCTTCTATTTTGGTGCAGACGAAAGCTGGGCTGCAGTTAGGCTGTTGATTGTGAACTCAGTAGCTGCGATGTAAGACAGGGTAGATGATATCATGATGTTGTGCTCCTGGTGCTGAAACATTGATGGATAGTGGTTATCAAGCCTTATTAAAGCAATTGCTTCCAATCATGTATAATCATCTGAACAACACGGTTAGATGATGTAGTTTTACAGGGATTTTTTTTTGCTGACAATTTCACTGTAATTGAATGTAGTCCGAGAGCTTCATTTAAAGCCATCAGCCTACTTTTGGAGAGCGTGAAAATACGTTTTTTAAGTCAACATCAAAATTGACCCTATTAAGTTTCTGGTTATGTTGTGAATGACAAATTGGTGCACAGTATTTCATCATTCACATCCACTTTTCTCTATCCAATCAATTTCAGAAGTATAAAATCAAGATACGCCCTACACTTTAAATGTCCGGTTTCACTTGTCAAACAAAAGCATGTATTTGGTTGGTTATTCCAATGAACTTTAATGGCTATTTTAAATATTTAACATCTCAAAATTATGCTCTTGCATGAAGCCTTTCCCAAAAATATGAAATATTTGCACCTGCACTTGTGCTCTGTATGGTTCACTAAGGTTATGTGAACCTGCTGTCTATTATGCTTTTCTCGTTTTACACTCTTCCTTTTTGTCTAACAAGCTTCATATGTTTCTAGTTCCAGTGAAGCAGACAATCTGATTAGTCCAACTGCATTCTGTCTCATTCAGTGTTTAGCCGTGTTACATGTCTGTCAATTGTGTTGTTTATGTTTATTGTTGTTTTGCACTTGATTGCCCAGATTGTCATGTAACTCGGTCAGCCAACGAAGAGATATTAATATTCCTTGTTGGTTGCACAGTTGAAGTAGTTCTGAATAGTCACATGAAAAGAACTGACTAATTTGGGGAGTCTGGGGTGCAAAGTGCTGTTATTTACTGAGCCGTTACTACTCATTGTCAGAGAAAAATAAATTGCTCTTAGGGGTTAAAAGGCAATAGATGAAAAGATTCTCTGATGTTAAAGGGATAGTCCATACAAAAATTCTGTCACCTTTATACCTTTAAAGGTACAAAAGCCACTAGGGTGATACCCTTTCAAGAGGTGCTAAATTGCACCATTTAAGTGCTAAGATGTTACAATTTAGGTGCTAATATGTACCTTCAAGGTAGTAATATGCATCCTTTACAAGGTACAAAGATATGCAATTTGAAAAGGTTCCACTCTGTGACAGTTTTCGGACCTTTTTTCTGAGAGGGTATGTGTTTCAAAAAGATAGAATTTTCTTTCTTAAGTAGAACACAAAGCACCATAAAAATATCATAAATTGGTTTATATGACTCATACGATAGCTGTGTGTGTGTGTGTGTGTGTGTGTGTGTGTGTGTGTAAAAGTGCATCACATTTTTAGGTGAACTATCCCTTTAAATCGCTAACATTGTTCAGTTGATGTTCTTTAGAATGAGTCGAACGACTGCTTTACAGGCAATCAAATCAAAAAGCCTCAAGCAAAACAGTTGGAGGCTAACTTAAAACTATTAAAAACAAAAAAAAGTCACTTGTCACTGTCATTCTCTTCTTCTTTCAGTCTTCCAAGTAAGGTGTATTTGTACAAGTGGACATGGGAGAGGCAGAGGATTAATTTGATCTTACAAGCCATCAGGTTGAGAGGAACTTTCCTAAACATGACCTGAAGTGTGCCGGCCCCGCAGCAAACGCTGCTGTCACTATAGTGAACAGGAGCTGTCACGCTGCGGTCGGGCCGATGCGAGCTGACAGCCTGAACGCTCACAAAACAAATCATGGCCCCATTTGGTAACACTCCACGTCCCTGTGATTTAGCCCCAACCAGGACGGCTTCTGTGCTGCTCATAGAGGATGCTAGTGGGGAAGTCTAGCCTATTGGGGATATCTCTGTGTGTGTGTGTGTGTGTGTGTGTGTATGTGAATATGTAGGTGCATGTGCATGTAAGAAGTTGCGTCTCAGTGAGTGTCAGTGAAATCATGGTTAGTGAGAGATGCTAGTTCATCTGCTCGTGAATTGGACTATGGGAGAACCTTACAAAGACTACATAATTTTTATGCTAAAATCTAAAGAAAAAGCAAAACAAGAAATTACATTTTTCGTAAAGAATTTTTAAAGCAATGTTTATGACCATTAAAGAAATAGTTCACACAAAAATTAATATTTGCTGAACATTTACACACCCTCAGGCCCTCTGAGATGTAAATGATTTTGCTATTTATCAGAACAGATTTGTAGAAATGTAACATTACATCACTTGCTCATCGATGGATCCTCTGCAGTGAATGGGTGCCGTCAGAATGAGAGTCCAAACATCTGATAAAAACATCACAATAATCCACAAATAATCTACACCACTCCAGTGCAAACATTTTGTGAAGTGAAAAGTTGCATGTTTGTAAGAAACAAATCCTTCATTAAGGAGTTCTATTTGGACTCTCATTTTGACGGCACCCATTCACTTACATCAATATGCCAGTAGCTGACTTAGACACATTGCAGGCTACAGCTATTATGCACTTTTGCTTGTTTTGCTTTAATAACTAATATTTATAATTTTTCCTCCTCCAATTTATTCCCAACCCTTTTAACCCCTTGAAGGCCCAGGAATCTGCAAACTTTTTTCCACATTTTTGCAATACTTTGTAGGGAAATCTGTCAAATTGTGTGAAATAGATTTGGTTAAATAGTAAAAAAAAAAAGGTTAAATGGAGCAGAGAATACTTCATTTATATGATAGCCAACAGCATAATCAAATTATCCCAAATATTTAGTAAACAAAAAACACAATTCTGCGGAAACCGGCAGGCACAGATTGCACTTGGGCCTCGCAAACAGTAACTAGATGCTTCATTTTAAGGTTTTCAATTTTGTGTGCAATTTTCAATTTTGTTCAAAGTAGTGTGACTACTGACAGTCCCTGACATTGCTTCTAACCTCTTATGCATTTCGAAAAGCCTTAAGATTGATATTAAATCAAGTGAAGAATTGCATTTTCATGGAGCGCAACATCAAAATCTAGAAATTCACACCCATCACCGAAAACCTAACTTCATAAAAGACGCCTACCAGCACAATCCTGACAGAAGAAATTGACCATAGCTTTGAGTTGTTATTACTGAGGTCTTCTATCTCCGTAAAAAGTCATTTAAGCACTAAATGTCACTAAAATGCCATTCTGAAGCAGGTGACTTGCATTGGCCAGCTCTGATGCCTTGAGGCTGATTGTCTGCTGGGATACAGCCATCACCTTTCCTCGCTAAAAATGAATTATCTGTTTGGCAGCTCCATTTTCCACTTTATTATTCAACTAACTCACAAAATGGTAATTAAATGAAACAATTTAGTAACAAAAAAGAGAAAAGTGAGAAGAGGAGAGGCGATGATTGTGTTAAAGTGCTTTACACACTCACTGGGTGATTTTATTTGGCAGCTAATAAAGCGAACAGAGAAAAACATCATGATTAAAGGGTTGAACAGTGAACACCTGAGCATCTCTGCTATAATCATTAAGATAGAGAGATGGGGGAGGAGAGCTAGATGAGGCAATGCATTGTTCTTGAATGTGCACAGAGGAAAGAGGGAGAAACTATAAACACAAGACACAATCAGCTGGGAAGAGGGGGGAAACATGGGGTAAATCTCACAAAAATGGTCAAATATTGACTGGATTGCATTTCACCCCCCCAAAAAAAACAATAAAAAGAAGCCCATTATAGGACTGTATTATTTTCGACAGTTAAGCACATTAACTCACAATTCTCAGTAGTCTTCAGTAATGCAAATAAAGGAATCCCATTCTCATTATTGCAATGCAATAAAAACCAAATAAAAATTCTAATGTATATTTGTGTATGCATGGTAGTATTTGTTGCTTTAAGATGATTTTAATCATTGTGTCCAGACAGGATGATTTACATTGACTGTATTAATCTGAGCCTCCTGTTCAGTCGTTGGCTGTGTTCGGATTGGCATATAATTGTTATATTTCTACAGTATGTAGTTGATAAACTGTGCATAGTATGTGAATTGCCTATATTTATAGAATACAAGGATTGCAAAAATGTGCAGCAAACAACAGAGCACACTGCTCACAATATTGTATCCCACAATGTAATGCACTCAATTTGACATTACATTTCTAATGTGACAAATTGACTGGCAGATATTTATCATCTCTTTTTTATTGTCTTGTTAGTTGATTGGATTAGCAAAAAATAAAGGAATATTCCAAGATCTATCAATACAAGCTCAATCAAAACAGAATTTGCTGTATAATGTTGATTACAGCAGAAAATAATTTAGATATGAGCCCATTTAAACAACTGTACACCTCAAATATTACTGTTTTTTTAATTGAATGTAATTGCCTTAACAAAAATAAGAGCTTCATATTTTGTCCCTTAAACCCTCCAGAGACTGGAACTTCCATTGCAAGTTACTGTATATATTTTTGCTTTAAGTCAAAATAATTTTCTCCAGTAATCAACATTATGCTGAAAATAATGTTCTGCTAAGCTTAACTTTGCAAAATTGTAAAATGCTAATTTTTGTATGGCACTCGCATGGAACGTAATGTGCCCATACTTAATGTATAACAACAATGTGGAATACTACTTTTTAAAATGTTTATTGTTAAATAATGCCAACTTGTTTCACAGTAGTCTACTATTAGTGTAAGCTAGTATTTAATTCCAGACATTGCTATTCTCTCTTTATGCAGAAACTTGAGGTCTGTTTCTTGCATCTACTTCAACTGTACTAACCAGGGTTTGTGTATTGTATGTTGTCCTCCTCCAGACTCTGTTCAGGAGAAGCAGCCACCCGTTAGTCCAATGAATAACCGGAAGGAAGACATGGAGATCACGTCGCACTACCGGCAGCTCCTGCGAGAGCTGAACGAGCAGCGGCAGCACGGCATCCTGTGCGACGTGTGTTTGATCGTGGAGGGCAAGATCTTCAAAGCGCACAAGAACGTGTTGCTGGGCAGCAGCCGCTACTTCAAGACACTTTACTGCCAGGTGAAGAAAGGCTCAGAGCAGCAGGCCACCATCACGCACCTGGACATCGTCACAGCTCAAGGCTTCAAGACCATCCTCGACTTCATGTACTCCGCCCACTTGGCACTCACAAGCAAGAATGTGATCGAGGTGATGTCGGCCGCCAGCTACCTGCAGATGACCGACATAGTGCAAGCTTGTCACGGCTTCATCAAGGCAGCGCTAGACATCAGCATTCGCTCTGAGCTCACAGACGAACTTGCGGATATTGAGATGGGCAACGTGGTGAGCTCTATGGGAGGCGGGTCTGGGCCCAGTGTGGGCGGGGCCTCGGAAGCGCTGGCGTCCATGATCTCGGCCCGCAGTTCCTCGCCGTGGTTGGCCAGACGCACCAGCCCGGCGAACTCATCTGGAGACTCAGCCATCGCTAGCTGCCACGAAGGCGGTAGCAATTACGGCAAAGAAGACCAGGAACCCAAAAGCCATGAGAGTCAGGAGGATGCTTGTTTGCAGCCCTTGTGGCCTGCTGATTACCGTTCTGTCCAGGTCAAAGAGGAGCAGGTCTCCCCCTCCAATCTGCAAGATGGGGCTGGCCGAGGGGCACAAGGCATGCCTGGAGAGCAAGGTGGACGAGGAGAGGGGGGCTGGCAACCCCCTGGCTCTGGCCGCAGGAAGAACCGTAAGAACAAGGACACGGTCAGGCACATAACCCAACAGAATGAAGCGGACAGTCGGACAGCGTCGCCGCTACCATCCATGCTCTCCAATCCTGGCTGGAGCTACGGCAACCAGGACATTCCAGGTAGGATTACTGTGTACTGCTTGCTTTATTGCTTCCTTTATTATTGTCATGATATCACATTGTGAAAACATCATCGAGCCGATTGTTGACCTTTCATCAAAGGATGTTTGGTCTTGCAGAAGAGACTGAATATGCCTACTATATAGTACAGGAATGGGCAACTCCGGTTATGGAGGCACACTGTGCAGCAGAGTTTAGCTCCATCCCTAATCAAGAACACTTCATTTTCTAGTAATCCTGAAGATTTTGGTTAGATATTTAAGCTATGTTCAATTTGGGATGGAGCTAAACACCGCAGGACAGTGCCCCATATCCCCCCCACCCCCCTGACCGGAGTTGCCCATCCTTAATATTGTAGGTACAAAGTGCATGAAATAAGTAGTATGTCCGATTCCTGGTATTCATGAAACCGTACACATCCAATGGACACTTTACTATCCCATAAGGCTTCAGGAGAGGAGTTGTGAATGGCAGTGAAGCGATACAGCTGATGTTGTAGGTGTTGGATGTAGAGTGTCTGGATTACATTCGTACTAAACTCATTCATACTATGTGGACCATACTTTTTAACAGTCACAAAGTTTGTTCCTCATTGTTGCGAGCACTGCCTCGTGGATCCCGTGAGAGTCAGGTCGTCTGTAATACTTTGCCACCGTGTTTGATTGTATAATTCGAACCCAGATAGAAATAGAACTCTGATGAAGTTGAAAATTATTGTTGTAGCACTAATAGTATAGCAGCATGACAAACTACAGATTGAGGTGGGGAATTTGGGGTTGAAAAAACTCATTTCCTCATTAACATCGGAAAGACACATGGGACGCGAGGCAGCCTCATCAACCTAAAAACAAAATCCGTGCTGAGGAACAGATCACACGAGCAAGCGGGGATGAGGCCCTACCTGTTTCAGATACTGTTGCTTATAGGTATGTAGATCATTAAAAGTGTGGCAGCTCTAATCTCTGGTGAATTTGTGCAGGCCGACTGTGAAATGGGCACACACACACTTTAAGAAAACAGGATAATTGAATTGACCTTGGTGGCCGTATGAGGATTAAATTGTATGTGTGTGTGCGAGTGTGTTGGGACGGGGGGTGCCCCAAGGTCTTCTGAAGTGTGGAGAAGAAGGGATAAAATGAAGGAGAGAGGGAGGGGAATACGCGAAGATCTGCATCAGCTTAGCGCGAGTTTACCTACTTAACTCTCGAGACACTCTCTCATCCTCTCTGTTTGCCAACCCTGCTACCTGCGGCTCCAACAGAAATAACTGCACTCACTGACCCAACCCCACAGATCAAATATCAAGTGCAAGACTCCACACATCTAAGTACACACCAGCTAACTGTACTGCGTACACACACATGCTCACAAAAGTCACATCCGTTCCTTTGTGTGACACAAATGGTACACATTTATATTCCTCACGCACTGGCCCCTATAAGCCAAACTAATATGCTAGTCAAGCTTTTGAGGTCAATTTAATTGTGTTCTAAATGGAATCGAAACATTTTTAAATCTGAAATCATCCCTCTTAACCTTGTGTAAATCTCAGTCCGCTAAGGAACCGAGGACTTGCAAAATGGCAAATTGCTTTGGATGTCATTTGATAATATGGGCCGATGCTCAGTGAAGATGAGAATATTGCTTGGTACACAAAACAAGCTCAGGCTTGGACGAGTTGGATCAGGGTGAGAGAAAGATGGCATGTTGTGAAAGCCCTCATGCCCTGCATTGGGTTTTGGACTCGGCTGTAATTTTCCTACTGAATTGGTGGATTCTTGATGAGTTGAGGCAGACAGGTTTGTCCAAAACCTATGCGAGCGGCTACTGTGGCCAGGATGGTTTACTTTGTTTAAATAAACAAGGATTATTTTTTTGTGTGTGTGTATTTTATCACCCACCTGTTATATGTAACATGAACATGTTTAAATCTCAATAAAACAAGATGACAGCTTTAGTAATTAGAGGGACTCTATAAATGCCCTCATAAGTGATTTCTGTCTGTGCTGAGGTCCAGTCAGCAACTAGACTTTTCTCAGATTTGGTTAAATGGCACAGGAAGTGTATAGTTACAGCAGTAATGGTTTACACGGTTAAGGGTGCCGTTTGCTGACAGCAGTAAATGGGATCTCAGTATGCTGATGTCCAAGTTGCATTGTGCACAGACTAATGGTTTTAAGACGCTTGTAATTGGTGGTTGGCATGTTTATAGAACAGTGTATCTAAATTACCATGCTTCTGGTATGAAGTTCTGGCGAGCAGCAGGATATTTCTCAACCTGCACTTTGTGAAGTGTGTGTGAGAGAGAGAGGATATGGTTTTTAACATGATTAGGCAGCCAAGACCAAAAAGACAGTCAGGCTACTGTCTAAAGCTTCTAGCTGCTTCTCTTTTATGCTAAAATATTATCCTAGTCACCTTATTAATACGGTTTTCTTCATGTATGCTGTAAGATAAGACTCAGATCATGCTATAGGGACTGTTTGCATACCAGTAATTCTTTGCACATGTCCTTAAGGGCACACTGCGCCCTTGTTCAGGCCCCTGTTGAATGGACATCCCCTTTCAGAGCGTCTTACTGACCACTGACAAACATGAGGCATCAAGCCATCACAGTTCTAGAGAGGGGATGTGAGGTCACACTGGATGCTTAGCAGATGTTTGCAGGTGTTGAAACTGGTTGCAGAGTATGCAGGCGTTATAATGGGCATGTGTCCTGGAATGCAGATTCCCAAACTTTGGGGAAACATCACAATATTACAGTCAGTATGGTTTAAATTGTTTACATTTTTGTTTGTTGCATTCTGCAAAGTTTAAAGTATTTTTTTTCCAAATTACATGTTTTCTGGATTATATTTATTTTAATTTATTTTCAATGCATTTTTTCAGACACTATTCCATATCGCGATTTGATTAAGTGTACAGCCCTACTATTGGTTTATTCATCCATATTTTGCCAAATTCCAAAACATAATTTTTGTGACTGGATTCAGTGATTCCATTCATGTTTTTTGGGAAATCATTAGATAATATTTTAGATAACTTGCATAGGCGTACTATATCCATATATATAAACATATCCGACACAAATTCTCAAAGAGAGGTGCCAATGTTTAGCCAGCACATTAGAATCATACATTAGCAATGTACTAACATACAATGCTGTTTTATAATGTTCTTGTATTACTGTGGCGGGAACAAGGGGGCAGTAGAGTTACCCTTAATTGTCTGTGGCATAAAAAATCTGTTTTGTTATTTACGTAGCTAGCAAGTTAGTATAGCTAGTACAGACCTTTTCTCTGACAGTAGTTGATTTGAAATAAAGCTGACCATAGAAGAAGAGTTTACGCTCATATCTTCTAATAGTGCTGCCCTTGTGGCAACACTAAGAATGCAACATGCTTGTATTGTCTTATATATTGCTTTGTGAATTAAGTGGACTCAAGTGGAGCACACTCTCATGGCAATTTATAACTATTTTACATATTGGCAAATTGGTGGCTGAATTGTATAACTCGAACGAATTAATGTGTACGTTTTGACATGATCTGCTTATGTCGTAGGTTTCCGTACAAATCACATTGTATAAATTCATACAAAATGTAAAATAGTCGTTTTCTCTTGAGACCGGGTTGTAAATGGAGCATGAAATTAAGTTTGAGTAGATATATTTTTTTTTTGCTTTCATGTCTTTGTGTAAAGTATATTTAATCAACCTGAGTTTACAGCAAAGTGTTTGTGAGAGAAGCAGCGCTGCTATCAATGATTGTTTCTTTGTTGTCATATAGTGCTCATCTTTCTTCCCATCATCCTACACTTTTTTGTTGTTTTAATAGTAGCTATATCAGTTTGTCTCTGCCCATTTGCATGTGCTATGAATTCATTACTCATGATCAGGAGTGTGTGTACACTGATTTGAAGCTCAGCGCTCTTCCAAAAGCCAGACCTCTTTTGAGTGAGCAGCCACACTCTTCACTTACAAACAAACCCACAATGTCTGTAATACAGACCTGTGTCACAGCTCCATGTTTCATAAACCCTTAAAGCAACACTAGTTATTTGATCAGTATTTTTTCTACAGCCCGTGTCTGATGCCAGAGGCCTCTACAGTTAGCATTAGCATTAGCATTGACACTCATTTGTCAGGTCAGAAAATTACCACCAAAGAGTGACATTTCAAAAGGAAATTTACCCAGTATGTCTCTGATGCGATGCCATAGTATCTGCGTGTGAAAGTGGCTTGTTAATTTGAGTGTTGTTCGTTTCAGGTTTACTCCCTGATGAAGAGGGGGGTTTCTGTGGTTGGCTGCGGCTGTGAACTTCATGCTGTCATCAGGGGGATTTTTTTAAGATGGTCAGGAAATGGTCACTGATATTTTTTTTTAGATTATCTGTTCATGAGCATGGCTATCGCTTGATCAGAAAGAGACTAGGAAGATCATTGTGGCCTTCCCCTTTCCACAGCACAAGGCAAGACAAAAATCCCACATTTAGATCATTCACACATGCGTATGGGTTATTGTGCTGTTGACATGTTGTTCTGTTTTTAAATTGTGAATCTTTATCAATAGAGAACTGTGTACTTTCTTAGGTATCTGTATTTATTTGTGTACAGATGCAGATGTATGTGACGATTGAGTGCTTGTATGTGATTTCAGTGTGTATGTGAAGAAAACACACACATGCACACAGATGATAGTGAAGTGCCTGATGTGTATACAGAGTGTTGAAATATTTAGCAAGTGTTGTGTGTTTAATAGAGCAGTCTATGGCGTAACTTTGCACTTGTCTCAGTGAGCGGCTGACATGTTCACAGCAGAGCTCATCTAATCTAATCCTGTTCATCAGAGCAAACACACACACACACGAACTTCAGCTCAGCCTCAGCCTCAACACATCACATCTATTTACTCTCCTCTGAGAGTTTAACCTTTGGCCTCTCACTCACTGCTCTACAAACACTCACTCATTCATGTATTCATTCACTAATTCATGCCTTCACTGCTCAATCAGTCCTTTACTAACTCCTACTGATTGATTAATTTAATCACTCGCTCATTAATTTATTCACTGACTGATTTATTCATTCACTGACTCACTCACTCACTCACTGATTAATTTTGACCTAACTCATTCATTCAGTCATTCACTTACACACAAATTCATTCAATCACTAATATTTTTATTCACTCTCTGACTCATTAATTCTTCCAGACTCATTCATTCACTCACTCACTGGCTTACTCATTAATTTGCTACCTTACTCTTTTATTTATTCACTTATTTATTTATTCACTCATTCACTCGTGCCTCCTTCATTTGTTCACTTCCTGATTCGTTTATTCACTCACTCTCTGGCTTCCTGATTAATTCACTATATTATTCAGTCATTCAGTCATTCATTAACTCACTCACTCACTCACTCACTCACTCACTCACTCGCTCACTTACTTATTCCTTCCTCCCTTGCTTCATTCATTTGTTCACTTAATGACTATAATTCACTCTCACTTTCTCTCTCTCTCTCACTCACTCACTTGTTCATTCGTTCATTTGTTCATTCATACATTTATGTACCCTCCATTCATCATTCACTCACTCTTTAATTTACTCAATCTTTTTTTCATTTATTAATTCAATAATTCATTCATTCATTCATTCATCCACAGACTGACTCATTCACTCAGTCACACAGTATTTTGTTTATTCGTTTATTATTCTCGTAATGTCCTTAGGATTGTGTCATCATCCTTCTCTTAGCCCTGTGTCTTTCCTAGCTCATCAGCTCTATCGCTCTGTTTTTACTCTCGCTCTCACTTCTCTCTCTCTCTGGGTCTCTATAGTCAAAAGGTGTGCGCTTGAAATAATGAGAGTGAGGCCCCTTTAACCCCCATCCTCTTACCACTCTCCCCATAGTATTTACACCTCATTAAACCTGAAATAGCTTTAATATTTAAAACATCGTGAACAGCTCTCAACCCTCCCACCCTCTGGATTTTCCCCTCCCTCATCGCTTTCTCCCAGTTTAATAATCTACTTTCATATTTCCTTTCTCTCCATTAAAACCAAAATAGATTTCATATTTCACAAGTTAAACTTTTACTTTTTTTTCTTCTCGCGCTCCGTCCCTCCTTCCTACTGTTCCTTTTTCCTCCCTCTCTGTCCCTCATCCGATGTGCATCCCTATTCTCTTTTGATTGAGACTCACCATCCCACCAGATGACCTTCACAGTTCTCTCTCTTTCTTTCTCTTGTTTCTCTGTTTCTTTCTCTCTCCCTCTGTCTCCCCCATGGCATTCTGGGTTGCCCCTCAATGTAGCTGAATGCTTGTTTGTTCTGGGGTAAGGCGTCATGTCGGACTATCAGACAGAGTTCTTGTGTTCCGCCTCGCTCTATGCCATTCTCTCGCCTCTCTCTTCAGTCTCCCTCTGTTCCTCCCTTACTACAACAAGTCTCTTCAACTACAAACCAGGCCAGATAATTAGGTATTAATTGGTCAGTGTATATTGTCTTTAAAGGTTAGTTTATGTACAGATAAAAGGAGTGAAAGGGCAACACTATTAACTAGTTGCTTATTAGCATGCCTATTATTAACACATTTGCTGTTTATTACTCATAAAGCACATATTCTGCATGACCATATTCTACATCCACAATCCTACCCAAAACCTAAAGTTAACAACTACTTTACTAACTATTAATAAGCAGCAAATTAGGAATTTATTGAGGCAAAAGTCCTAGTTAATGGTTTGTTAATAGCAAGAATAGGACCTTAAAATAAAGTGTGACCAAAGAGAGAAATCACACTTAATATAGCATCTGTAGGAAATGAAGTCTTTCCGTTCAGTTGCAAGATCCAATCTTTGCTTGTATTTTGTGCATTAATTTGAAAATAGTTGCTAAAGCAATGTTTACCATCTTTACATGACCCTGAAAAATATATTTTTCTAGCCTGATTTGTACTAAAGAGACCACATTCATGACTGTTTTTGTGGTCAGATTTTATCGATTTGACAAATGCAGTTTAAAATAAGCTTGGCAAACAGTTTTGGAATGTTTCTTCTTTCATGTAGTACTTGCAACAATTAGAAATCCAGGGAGTTACCAAGATGACCACAAAGTCAGCTGATTTGCCTGATTCTGAAAGGGAATATACTGGGTTTTTTTACCACCTAATGTGAGTTTACTGTTTGTGTCAATTACCACAGTCAGATTTTTTTTTTTTTTAATTCAGACAATAATCACGTAAAGTGCTGTGAGTGTATAGCAGGAAACTCTCTTCCTTTATTTGGTGCTGTTGGTCAATTAATAATTTATCTAACCTTTATTTTTGTTGTTCAGGTTTCAGGTTCACTAACTGTTTTTAGGCTCTTCCCACTGTCCTTGTCTCTCTTTCACTCTCTTTGCTTGGAAATGACATGTCTGTCACTCCTCCACACCTCCCACCTGTATGTCTCACTGTCTCTTTGAAAGTGAACACTCTTCACTTTATTATGGACAGAAAAATCCAGACTTCCTCATGGTGGAGTTCCCTCCTGCTTCAGTGCTCTGGTCTCTGAGTACACGACCCCTCCCAGAATCCTTTAAACATGCACTATATATAGACACTTTGGCCTCTAAAACCAAGAGGTGCCTCAAGCCAGGACGCACCATGGTGTCTCGGCTTTGGCAAGTGAAGATGACGATGATAGCAATGCCATTTTCCAAAACGTAAGCACCCCCTGCCCTTGGAGCAGAATGCCTGAGCTACTCAGCAGAGATGGAGGGATGGTAGAAGGTTCGAGTTTTTATAGCAGATCATCCCCTTCCAACACCTGTGTTGTAGCAGTAACAAAAATGGCCCACTGCCCATCTCTGCCATCTGGGCTTCTCCCCAGTCTCATGAGGCAACACTGAAAAGAGGCCTGCCAGCCAAAATTTCCTTTGAAACAAAAGTTTGCACATGACTTACATTTACTTTTATGTGCTATTTTGGGGGACCATTTGATTGATATACAAAGTAGATTGGATCCAGTGGGAGCCATAGCCTACAGTGCACAGTGCTTCGGGTGACCTGAGTTTGAGTCTTCAATCATGGTCATTTCCTGACCCCATCCCCTTTCTCCTCCTGCATTGCTTCCTATATTTCTCTCAAAATAAAAAGTCCAAAAACATGAAAAAGTAGAAATGGATCAGGGCACAACATGGTAGCCTAAAACTGTAACCACTTTAACCACAAAGCCATGGTTCTGTCATTTACTTTTTTCATCACTTTTTGGGAATCGGTCCAAAACCAATCCCCACCCACTTGGGTAAATATTTCCTTAAATTAACCTGTTTGAGGGAAGACATGCTCAACTGGCTTATTGCAAAGTAATAGATGTTTTGAGAGGAACACAATGAGACAAGCCACTGAGTATCGTGGTGGGCTGTTTAATGGAGGATAATCCCATTAATCACAATGCATAGGGTGGGGGGTATGCGCTTTGCTCTCGTCAGAACCATCAGAATCAAAGTTGATCTCCGGATGCAGTGGATGTTACGGGGATTGTCCTGCTATTATTCAAAAGTTCTGCTTGTGTTTCTTACCTTTTTAATGAAGAGGGCCTGTCTGCACTTGTGACAGACACTGAAGTATATTTAGAAAACTTGTAGCATTGGACAGATAAGAATGTGTAAAGATCAGCTTTGAGTGTGTGGAAAGAGCTGGATCAGTTTTAAATGGAGAAGGAATATGGAAAGTTGGATTTTGGAAAGCACAACTATAGGGCCCTATGATTTCTGTGATGCGAAAACACGGACAGAATAATAGAATCCAGTAAAAAAAAAAAAAAAAATGGAATTTACTGTATAATGCGGAATGTCACGGAATTTGCCAAATTTTGGATGAATAAATCAAAAGTAGGTCACTTCATGAGCATTTTACCATTTATTTTGAGAAGAAAACGATCATCATATCATATACAAACAGAAACTTAAACGTCTTCACAGCAACCCGTCAAAATAAAAGTTCAGTTTAACTTGAATAAACTGTGACAGAATTTTTTTTACAAAAATTGTTGACAGTTAGCGGAAGTGAGAGAAAAATTTTTATAACATTGTAAATATAAATATTTTGATATTTTTCTTACAAAAATGCATCGATTTGCTATAGGACGGTTTTATTCACCCCGCTGAGCCGTGTGAGGCATGTTTTATTATGGATGGATGCGGTTTTTTTTTGGACTGTTGAAAAAAAAACACCCGCCCACTGCTATTATAAAGCTTGGAAGAGCAAGGACAAATTTTTTTATAACTCCGATTGTTTTTGTCTGAAAGAAGAAAGTCATATACACCTAGGATGCCTTGAGGCTGAGTAAAACATGGGCTAATTTTCATTTTTGGGTGAAATAACCCGTTAAATTGTGTAAGTTTCAATTAATTAGACATGCTTTTTGATTAATAAAATTGTATTTAACCATAAAAACAGAGTCTAGAAAAAATTAAAAGGAAAAAAAGCTGAATCCAGAAAAATTAAAATGAAAAAAAAAAAAAAACAAACAGATTCCATAGGGCCCTACAACTAGAACTGTTGGACCCCTGGACTTTTTGAAGTCACTGGTAATTTCCTTTCATCCAATTGCGTTACAGCGTGTCTAATCCTAAATCTGGAGGGACACTTTCCAGCTGAGTTTAGCACCAGCACTAATTAAACACACCTGAACCAACTAATAAAGGTCTTCAGGATCAGTAGAACCTTTCAGGGAGGTGTGATTGAGCTAAACTCTGAGGGAAAGTGGCCTTCCAGGAACAGGATTGGATGCCTCTGTGTTGCATAAACAGAATTTTGGTCAGATGATCTTTGCAGGTTTTTTCTCTAAACCACGTTCCTGGAACCTCCCAATAATTGACATTTTGGAAGCTCTTCTTATCTGACCCAGCCATTTCAGATCTTGGGTCTCTAATAACAAGTTGACGAGTTTCTTTTATTAAGGGAACATCCAAAGTGTGTCCTATTGGGGAATCTCCAGGAACAGGGTTGGAAACCACTGCTCTGTGTCCTTGAGATGCACTTTCCCAATGATGTCCAATCCTGCTCCTGCAGGGCCAATCGAGGTCTTCAGGATTAGTAGAAAGTGTGTTGGGGCAGATTGGAGCTAAACTCTGCAGGACATTGGCCCTCCAGGAACAGGATTGTGCACCCCACAAATTGGTAGCCGCCAAATCTGATCACTGACAGACAGGGAGAGAAAGAGGAGAGAGTTCTGGGACATGATTATAGGCATGACAGGATATATCTCTGTTTGTCCCGTGTTTAGACACTCTGAGGAAGTCTTTGATTGTATACGGGTTCAGATCTCCTTACTGTTCGTCTCATTGTGACTGTGCACTAGCAGTAGCTCCAGGCAGACTGCTGTGGACGGAGAGGGTAATAGGTACATGTGTGTGTGTTTGAGAGTGTTTAAAGGGGTTAGAACACCACCAAACCGTCAAACTTCCCCATTCAGGGCAGGACAACGCCCTGCTGTTTGTTTTCTTCTGCTGTATTTTACTCCGCGGCTTTTTCTTCCTCTTCTGGTTTTACGGGGGGTTTCTGTTCTTTATAGACAAACCCCCACCCTCTTCTGCTCTCTACCCTCCAGTCAGACCGGTTTGAGCATAGAGAGAGAGAGAGAGAAAGGAGAGAAGAGGAAGAAGTGAGCTGTTTGGAGAAACGGACGCCCCGGGCAGGATGTGGAGGTTCGCTGCCCTCTGGGTGTGTCGATTTGGCCCTGCTACACAGACTTACACACAACCGGCGTGGGAGGGCAAAATCTCCCTTCCTCACACACACACTCATTCTTCAACCCCACACCCTCTCCAGCTCCTCTCGATCCTCCACCCATTGTCCTCCCCTCACCTCCTCCCTGTGGCTGCACCCTGCTCTCCCTCGCTCCTAAATAAGGAGAGGTTTAGGGAAGAGGGTGTTAAAGGTGCAAGGGGAAATTCCTGTGTGTGTATGTGAAAGTGGGCAATGGCTGATACATGAACTACAGCACCACAACTGCATGTACGCTAAAGATAATGATGTGTGTTGCAAGATGTCTTATATGCGTGTCATATGTGCTGTAGAAACAGGTGTGATTATGCAGCAGTGTGTTGGGAGGGGGGACTACTAGATTTAGTCACTCAAATTTGTCCCTACAACCTAAATAAATGGGTGTGCTTTAACTGTTAAATGGTTCATATATAGTATGATTTTTATTATTAAATTATTATTACTTTTTTACTACTACTGTTATTATTAAAACTGCAAAAAAAGTGTCCTTTAGAATGAGCTTTCTCTAGTTCACCCCAAAATGAAAATTCTGTCATTAATTACTCACCCTCATGTCATTCCAAAACTGTGAGACCTTCATTCATCTTCGGAACACAAATTAAGATATTTTTGATGAAATTTGAGAACTATCTGACCCTGCATAGACAACAATGCAACTTGAACCATGTTCAAGGCCTAGAAATGTAGCAAAGACATAGTTAAAATAGTCCATGTGACATCAGTGGCTCAACAGTAATTTTATGAAGCTATGAGAATACTTTTTGTTTTATTTGTGCAAACAAAATATTTTCTCGTAGCTTCATAAAATTATGGTTGAGCCACTGATGTCACATGGACCATTGTAATGATGTCCTTACTACCTTTTTTGGCCTGGGAACATTTCAGTTACATTGCTGTCTATGGAGGGTCAGAGAGCTCTCGGATTTCATCAAAAATATCTTAATTTTTGTTCCAAAGATGAACGGGTTCTGAAGGTTTTACGGGTTTGGTACGACATGAGTAATTAATGACAGAATTTTCATTTTTGGATGAACTATCACTTTAATGGCTTTTCATAAATTTGCTTGAATAATTTTTAGGCAACATAAATATTTAATTATATTATAGTTTAGGAGTGGGTGCTATACTAGTTTAAAAGGAAAAAACATTACTAGTCACATGACATTTACAACTTAATTCTGAACTGAGAGAACTGAACTGAGGACCCATAAATGAAGATGACAGATTTCAAATTATGTACTTCCTGCACCAGCCAAGCAATTGCTGCTGAGATTAATGGAAATGCTAACAGATCTGTAGTCATTACAGTTTGCTTTATAAACATATGTGAAGTCTACAGTATGTCCTTGTGTAGCTATCTAGGTAAATGCATGTGTGTGTGTGTGTGTGAAGGGGGTGTTAGTATTAATGCATGGAGGATACAAATCTCTTGCATGTCCCCAATTGTGCCCCATCAATTCAGTGTGTCACTTCTGTTTTCTTTCAAATAATGGACTGCAGCGACTCTGTGTGTGTGTGTGTGTGTGTGTGTGTGTGTGTGTGTGTGATGGAATGCCCTTGAAGAGATGCAGTATCTTTGGGCGTGAGCTTCACACAGTCAGGAGCATTCCCTGGCTTCTGTTTCATGCCCACCAACACACACATACACACACACACATACACACACATTCAAACTCGGGCACACAGTAAAAGCAGCATTGTGGTTTTCTTTGTGAATACTCTTGTACCGAAGTGGATTTTTTGGACCAGCTCACTCAGTGACAGCGGTGCGAAGTTAAAGGCTCCCTTTTCAGAGAAAATGGCAGGAAGCCGGCAGATTGCCCCCCCACCTTTCTCTCTCAGAGGTATTGTGTGAGGTGAGAGAGAGTGAGAGAGGTGTCACCGTCCTTCTCCTGAGGCGATCAGTATGGAGGGTCTGGGCTCATCACCAGCTCAGCTCCAAACAATCACGACCTCACGGAGCTGCGCACACACAAACACACCCCTTTCCACTGAAACAGTGCTGGAGCCAGGCTGGGGGAGCTGAGGACCACTCTCACAAGCAGCTTATCTGTCCAGTGACGTAACTGAGTATGTTACTCAATTGCAGTTTTTTTTTAACAGGTTGCAGATCTAGTGTTAAAAACATAGTTGAAAATATTTCTTCAACACTGCAAGATGGAAGATTTGACCCTCTAGGGGTTGAGGGGTAAAATAATGGTGCATACCATTAACATTGTTACTGGTGGAGAAACAATATTTTGTTAATTACATGAGTTGATCTTTAGTGCAGATTAATATGATTGTTTTAAGCTTAATGGTATAACTGTAGTTACAAGTGATAGTTTTATATGAGTGAATGTCGCTAATGACATCAAAACTTATACAATATTAAAAATTAAAAGTGAAATATCCATAAATAATGCCTTTTGAGCCCGTAACTGTACATGGGCTGTAATAGCTGGACCTTCTCTTTTAATTACATACTGTACCAAAGATGAATGACATGAAACTGATCATTCCTGGCTCCAATTCTAAATCATTATTATAAGCTTACCGCTGTGAATTAGGAAACACTTTTTTTTTTTTTTACTTTCTCAATAATTGATATATGTTTCATATATATATACAAATTCAATTTCATACAAAAGAAGTAAATAAAGTGCAAACAAAATAAAATTAGGGTGTCTGTTGCATTGAGCACTTCCAATGAATAGATATGAATTACTTATTTGAGTTTAAATTAGTATTATTTTTACACATAATTAAATATGTAAGACAGAAGAGACAATAGATTGAGCAAACTAGCACAGCTCGGTTGCCTGCGTTAACAGTCAGTTATACAGTTTCATTATAAAACTTACTGTGTCATTCTATAACAACATGTAGAATCCCATGACTGACCAATCAGAATTGAGTATTTCAGAGGGCAGTGCACTATAGAAACAGGATAAATATAAGTCTGATGTGTCTCTCGATTCTGTGTTTGGCTTTGTGAAAGAATTCACCATAACCTTGAAGCAGTCTCACTTCAAGGTTTGTCCTCCTCTTGCCTCTAGCTCACTCTCGTTCTTTTACCCCACATCCTCCTTGTTTTCTTTTTTTTTCTGTTGGCACAATTATGGAGAAAAATGGCAGAAGGATGTGAAAAGAAAGAAGTGGGAAAAAAAGGGAGGAGGAAAGTAGGAGAGAAAGAGAGATAAAGTTGGGACACCCCGGCCCCTCTCTCTCTGATAACTGGCTCCAGAGTCTGTGGGGGTTAGGGATTCCTGTCTGCTCTATCGGGCAAACACACACACACACACACACACACACACACACTCAGATCCACCCGTCCTGCATTCCTGAGACCGCATGAGGAAGCGGCCGTTAGTGTCCTCCCAAACAGTCAATTTCTTTCCCCTTCTCGCTCCACATCCATCCTCTCTATCCCTCTATTTTTCCACCACTTCCAGCCTTCATTCCTTCTCTTCTAGGAATTACAGCTATGAGGTCAATTATGTCTCTTTCCTTCATTTGCTATTTTCCTCATCTTAACCGCTTCTCTCCCTCATCTTCTTTCTAACCTCTGGTCCCCTGCGCTCCCTCTGTGTCTTTCCATCTCTGCTATACTGTCTTTCTCTTATGTTCGTTACCAAAATCTAGTTAGCCTTCATATTTGGCAATTTTAAAGCATCAGAGGGGCACACCCAAAACAAAGCCTGCTCCAGGAGTTAGTCACTGACATTAAATTGGGAGAAGGGGAAAAAACTCCAAAAATCCAAGATGGCAGATAAAGTTGAGAGTAGTAGAAATACATCTATATACGTAATGTATATCTAAATATATAAAAAAATATATATATATTTTACAGTAAATATTACAATAGTAATGTTGCTTATTTTGTTTGATACATTTGTTTGGTAATAATAATCATTAATATAATATAATATTGATGTATAATCAGAAAATGCTTGGCCAAATTGTGCAGCCCTACAAACAAGCATTTTACTTTTTTTTAAATTGCAATCAAAGTTATATTTTTCCCCAAAAATCATTCAGCCCTAACAATTGCCTGTGTAGAGAGCTGACAGTACAGCAGCTCAGTAGATTGGAACAGAGCTATTGTCATACATTTTCACTCATCCCTTCTTTCTAGCTCCGTTCTCTCCGCTCATGCCCCAGTCACGCTCTGTCATTAGCTCTGATGCGTTCTGATGAGGCTCCACAGAGAGAGTGTGCAAAACTGTGTGGCGTATTACCCACATGTCAACGGGGCCAGCTTTGTGGCCCCCACCACAAGTGGAAGAGGAAGTGACACATCAGCTAGCTTAAATAAGACCCCGATTCTCTAACTCTCCATCTGTCATACTCTAGAGGAGGGCATGATTCTGCTGATTTGATCACATGCAATTAATTTCAACGACCCAACTCTCCTCTGGCGAGAGGGAATAAGACACTTCCGTTTCACTTTCTTCCCCTCTCTTTTCTCTTTCCCACTCTTGCCCCTCCTGAAAACCTCCTTATTGTTCCATTTTAGATCGGTGCGTCAGTCACGGTAACCTTGTACAGAGTTATATTAAGATTCCAGCAGATCACACACTATCCTGCATCTCTCATTGTACTAATGAACTCTTCTGCTTACTGAAGAACTGTCTTGATATGTAGAACATCTACATCAGATGATGTTGCCATGGATCTCCAGTGACTATGCGTGGCAGATGCACACATTTTGCGTGAGGTTGGATGACGTGTTTTGACAGTGGCAGGATTACCTGTTCTCTGAGGTCCCCTTATAATATTATAAAGATTTTTGCATCAAAAAAACATCATAATTTAGATGTAATAGGCTATTTTCTCTCATGTTTTTACCCTCCCTCACAAGAACGCTCTGTTTGAATATGTGTGGAGGATTGTAGACTCTGAAGTAAACGCCCACTGCTATGATTGCCTAACACTTGTGTATGTTTGACAGCATATCAAACGATCTGTAAGAAGAGACAAAGCAATAGTGACCACACTGTAGAAAAACAAATCCAGGAGAAAGTCACATGGTGAACCAAAGCTTATCACAAGCAGCTTTTAAATATGAACATATATATATAGAAAGTGCACAGTCATTCACACAAACACTAAACACCATAATGGTAACACATGAAACTGAAATAATGCAATAAACATTAATTTAACAACATTAGGTGTAACAAACAAACCTAATGTTCAAAACTGAGAAGAAACATAGTTATTTCAACAAAAAAACATCAAATTTGAAATGTAACGCTGGGAATTGTGGGAATGTCAGTTTACGGTTATTCACTATAAATTATATGTTCTTTTTCACTTCCAAAAACGGTATACTACCATAAAATTTCATGTAATGTCCAATACAGTTTTTCACCATATAATGAAAACAGCTAGGCTACTCACACTTGTGTTGCGACATTACTTTCAGATCCAAAATAGTCAGCACAGCATCATCTTTTAGTTTTAATCTTTCTGAAAATCCCGTGTTGAATTGTGCCTTGTTTATAAATGAATCCACAGTAAAATGAAGTGAACAAAGGACCGAGTTCTTACTGACGCGGACTGGATCTTCATTAAAAATAAAGTTCAATCACTCTTTCCTAACGTTGGGATCAGAAGGACGGCAATGCAAAGACAGTTTTTCCACAACTTGGCACTTTTTGTATTCGGAGCATCTTAATCGTTACCTGCATTTGCCTCTTGTTATTTACACTACATGCATAAATCGGTGGGCAGGGCTAAACAGGCAGCGATGTAGAAGCAGGCGTTGATCTTCTTTTGCTGAGGTGGTGGAATGTAACCCTATTATATCATAGAGTGTTACATTTTACACGCTGTGGTTTTGGCAGACTGGATTCAATATAAGCTGTTTTTAAACTAAAAAGAAAGATTTGAGTTCTGAAACTTACAGGATGTTTTTATAGTACAATGACCTCTTATTTGTCAAAAGATCAAGGAAATTTTGGTTTCTCAGTTCATGACCCCTTTAAGATTTTGAGATCACGGCAGTCCCATCATCTCTCATTATAAATTGTTGGCTCACTTCCACTGTGTCGAGTTGAAATGTAGAAATGTTGAAATGTAGAACCCTCTACATGAGATCCTGTTGCCATGGAGCTCCATTGACCATGTGGAGTTGCAGACTGCATGTCGGTCACATGGAGTTAAAGTTGTATGGCGTGTTTTGACAGCTGCAGAATTACCTGAGGAACTGGGAATTTGTGCATGAATGATCATTCAATACAATAATTTCTAATGGTTTTATTAAAACATTGAGAGGCTTTTGACCCGGTCGACACTGCTGACGATGAGGTTTGAGGTTTTTTTTGTTTGGAATCGTATCGTGTGTCAGATAATCTGACATTAAGTACTCTATCTGATTGTCTTATCCACCTGAAGACCTGGCGTCTCTCTCTCCCGCTCATTTCTCCTCAGGCTTTCCATTTGGCCTCATACCTGGAGTCTGTCTATACTCTTATGGCAGACCTTTACGTCTGTACTGACCACTTTAAGTCTTAATTCTCACTCAGTCGCTCTCTGAGCTTATTCTTCTGGCTCCTGTGTTCTTCTTTGTCCAAGACAGAAGTTACCAAGGATACGGCCATACAGCCAAGCTTGATACAGTTTGTGATGAGTCAGAAATACAGTAAACGTGGGACGGGACACATACACATGTAGGCCCAGTTAACACATATTATTAAAGTCAAAAGTTGTCATTTGCAGTCTGTTTTACTTGTGTAATTTGACATGTTTCAGAGTTAGGATATTGAATGAGAAAAAAATGTAGGGCATGACCAGAATCTGTTAACATTTCGCCCAGAACAGATGTTAATACCAGGTATAAACAAGTCAGCTTCATTGCTTTTATGATCACATCCTATTTTTTATTTATGGGTTCTTTGCCACTTTTTTTTTTTTGTCAAGGACAGATGAGATAATGGGAAACTACTGGGGAAAAAAATTAGGTTGGGAAATGACTAAAGCCACAATCAAACTTGGGAATTGCCTGGACAGAAATGCACCGCCAGACCGTGACTCCATTACTGTCAAATTTACAGTAATTTGACCTCATTCAAAGTGTCTGTCAGCAGACATTCCTCAAAGGTACAACACACTCCAGCATCTATCAGCTGTATGGAAACTTTCTGTATGAAAAATGTTTGTAATGTGTATGTTCAAGGTCCAAAATGAACAGTTGCTAAGTGCCAAATGTGAGTAAAATTGCCTTTGGCGAGTAAATAAATTGGAGTAACTCCATTTGGCTGGCAACTTTATAAGGATTTGCAACATAATACGTGGCTTAAATTGAACTGTAAGAAAGATAGTCTGACTTTTCACTGATGTAAGAGACGTAGGCCTATCAAAGAAGACTTTTAATAACATTTTTCAAAAAAAATTCAAAACTTGTAATAACAAAATTGATCAGGTTTATCCAGTGTGGTGACACATACTGTTTGTGCAACATTCCTCCCATTAAGTCACGAATATATTAGGGGAAAAAATCATGATGCATCTTCATGTTTTATGCAGTTTCAGAGAGACTGAGACTCATCTCATATATGATTCTGTGAATGACCTGTGTTGTTTGTCACAAATATACAAGGGAGAAAAAAAGCTTTACACTGTCTTCACCGGACACGAGCGGCACGGTGCAACAAAATACTATAGAACTCATTATAATCAATGATGATGTCTACACTGGATGTGGCGTGGCGTGGCGCGACACGACAAATCCCCGAAAGTAAACTGCTGCCGCGTTCTATTTATGGCGTATTGACACAAATTTCAAATGATTTTCAACTGTCGCTTTATCACGTCCAGTGTAGGCAGACGTTAGCTGTTGCAGCGCAGTGCAACACGACAACTGTTGCATCCGGTGTAGACACGGTGTTGATATTCCATTATACAACAGTTAGTTTCAGTCCTTGAATCTGAGTTGAGCAGTATTCCAAGAGTGGTGCTATAACAGTCCAACAACACTGGGGCTTTTTAGTGTTTGCGTGGCTCTGTTTTTCTGCAACGTTACAACAGTGGGAGGCCTCTTTATAAGTGAGTCAATCATTCATTAAACTGATTTGTGCAAAAACACAGTTTTATTCAGGAACAAAACAAGGGAATTTCTTAAAAAGTGAGTCACTGAATCATTCACTCAACCAATCCGCTTAAAGACATTGATCTGAATATTCCTACTGCCCCTACTATATAGTAGGCGAAAAACAGTATGTGAAATGAGTAGCATGCCCAATAGGCAAAAAGTAGCTGGGTGACCTAGTGATTCTGACAAGATTCTGAAGTGAGCATCTGATGAACACTTTACGATCACATGAGGCCACAGAAAAGTTGTGAATGACAGTGAAGTGACACAACTGATGACAGTTACAACTTTAAGAATGTAGTATGCCCTGATTACACTCATACCATACACATTCGTACATATATAGAACATATGGAGAGTTCATTTAAAAATAAAAAAAACATAACTCCATTTTTAACAATTTTTAAAATCATGTTTTTTCATTGTGCATTCCAATTAATCTCAATCAAACTTGCAGTTGGGTTATTTTGATTAGGTTAAAAATAACAGCAACAAAAAATACAGCTAACTAACACAATAAAACAATAAAAACTTGATTTTTGAAAATTAAAAAAAACAGAGTAATCTGTTTTTGCAAATAAACTCTTCATATACAGAACATACTTTTAGTGATTGTGGGGCAGTTGCTAAATTAAATAAGTATCTACTCAGAGAGTATGCGATTTTGGATAAGTGAGTCATTCACTGAACCAATTCATTCAAAAACACTGATTCATGAGTGAATCATTGAGTCATTTACTGAACTGATTTGATCAAAAACACCATGACTGTGTTGCTCAAAGATGCAAAGGTTAATTCTGTGGTAGTACTTTTTCATTGGCGTAGTAAAATAAACACAGTAACTCTCAGTATTGACTCTAAAACTAAGTTACTGAATAATATATTCTTATTTAACTGTAGTATTAAAAAGCATGGCTATGATTGTGCTGATATTCAGACCAACCGCACTCTTGCTCATGTGATTTAATGTGATTGACTGTCTTTACAAGTGAATCATTGAGTCATTCACTCGACCAATTTGTTCAAAAACACTGTCTGATTTATATGCCTGATTTATTATATCCAAATTCACAGTATTCATAATACAGTGGGCCAAAAGTACCCGGATGAACTACTGCTTAGGTAGAGATTCTTAAATGTGCATTCAGTGGATACTATCTCATAAGGCTGTGGGAGAGGATTTGTGAATGGCAGTGAATTGACACAGCTGACACTAGTAGGTCACATAACAGTAACAACATGCAGTGAGGAATTTCTAATAAAGAAATCGTTAAGAACTATTCAGAACAATTCACCACAAGGCTCATTTTAAACCTTGTGTTCGTGTGTTTGGACATCTAAAAAGGGCTGGTCCTGTTGCCTGCTCTTTAAACCCTGATTTCTGGCCTGTGCTCTGGATTTAGCGTCGGTCGCACCCTCCCCAGATTCGTGCTTTTAGCACAAAGCCCTGCGTGTTTGCTTCCCCTCTCCACCCAGCATTCCATTTTCCCCAAGATCTCCTCTCTCCCACTCTCTCTGGCCCTCCCTTTCTCTCTCCGTTTGTCTTTCTCTGTCTCTTACGCCCTCTCTCTTTCTACCGTCTGCCACTTTGTGCTCCCTCTCTCTCTGCTTTGCTAAGCTGCATTAACTCCCCAGATTACCTTGAGCCCTGCAATCCTCCACTCCCCCTCTCCACCGCCACCCCTGCTCGCGCTCACCCTCTCGTCCTCTCCGTCGCCCACTCAACTCCCCCCTCCATCATTACCCACACTTCTCCTCTCGTCTTTCTCCCTCCTTTCTAGCCTTCAGGGTTTGTTTGATTTATTCTTCCTCTATCTATCTATCTCTCTCTCTCCTCGGAGGTTGAGGCCCGACAAGTCCCTAAAAAACAACAGCGAGAGACAGAGAGAGAGAGAAATAACAACCTCTCTTTTACTTTCCATCATGCCTCCTCTTTCTTCATTTTTTTTCCCTCTCACCCCCCTCTCCCACACTGCTTTTAAATTGCCTCTGAATTCTTCGGCTTTTTTAGTGCCTCCCTCCCTCCATTCCTTGGAAATTACTTTTTACCCTTTCAAACTCCAACCACGTTGAGGAAGCAGGCCTGACCTTCCCCTCCCTAACCATAAGCCCGCCGGACACATGAGTGGCATGTGTATGTTTACATACATGTGCGTTCGCTGTCCCGAGGGGCTGTATATCGTGGCTAATGAGTGTGTCTGATGTGACGATGTAGTAGAAAAGAGTTAAAACTCCACGCTGTGTGTGCGCAAACCTGATCTTTGTGCGAGATGGGAGAGTGTCCAAGGACACCTCGAAACCGGCTGAAACAAAAGACAGTGTTGAGTTTCAGTCGGGTAGGGTCGTAATCGCCACAGCAGCTGGAACAGAGGGTCACGGGGTCAAACCCCGTCAGCTGACCCTTTTCTCTTGGCCTTTCTGTGTTATTCTCTCTTTTATTGCTCTTTAATAGACATTCGCCCAACCCCATCCCCTCCAATAACCATTAACACGCACAGATCACACACTCTCCACGCTCACAAAAAGCTCTTTCAGAGACGAAGCCTGCATTCAATGCCGCACCACAAGGTCTTACATTAGCCACTACGCGTGTGCTCGTTCGTGTTCCTGAATGCATATTTTCTCATGCCGAGAGTTTACGTTCTAGCACACGATAAACAGATACGTTCGAACCAGCGGATGCCCACGCGCAGACGCACACACAATCACGCGCGGACACAAAACCAACACCGTGGGTCCGCCTATTTGTGTCTACTCTTAAAAGGGTGTTTTATTTAGCATAAATGTTGAAGCCAAGAGTGCCTGGCTGCCATGGCAACCACATTAAACTGAGATCCCCTTTGCAAGAAAGAATCAAACTGATTCAGCCGTTCTCTTATGAGGGGAACGGAGGACAATACGCGCCATTATTCCCACTGTAATCTCACTCGGTGTGACACAACACTTCAATCAGTGCCCATTAAAGCTTTCGGATTACACACATGAACAAAGATTCCAGGAGCATTCCTCATTCACTTAAGCTGCTATCTAAAACAAAGCCATAACAATGCCTCCTGTATCCCGACGCACGTCTCGAGTGGGACATAATAACGGTAATGTTAGGAAATGCATTTCGAATGATGTGCATTGAATGAAATAGTAGTTCAAATATCGGTATTCATTGACAGTATGTTATGCTGTGTAGTATATAGTGAATAGCTAGTGCCATCAGTGAATACCTGAAGGCTCTCTTAAGACACTTTGCAAAGATTTTTGCACCGATTTGCCATCTAGAAGAGTCGATGCTAGTTGCTGAAAGTCAGTCTACAAAATTGGGCAGTTGAAATTGACATATTTCACAGAAATCATGTAGTGTATAATAGGCACAGATTTTTTACCTTCAGAATTTCAGTCCATCGAGTCGGAGGATATCAAACATGATTTTAGAAGACATATTGTTTTTATTTGTAATCTTATTGTAGAGTTTGTTGTTTTGGAACAACTTGAAAATCTGGTAGGGTGTGATCCTCAGTCGTTTATTTGTATGGTGTCCAGTTTCTCTCTCTAACCGTTTACGAAGTCGGCAAGTGTATGATTCCTATATTGTTTTAAAATCTGTTCAGTTTTTAAACGTTTTGTATTCCAGCCTTTACAGGCTTTTTATACAGTGAGTGTCTGTAAACCTATTAGTTTTTCTGTTTTCTGTTTAGAATCAGAATAAGTGATGCCTGATTAGGCACTCTTTTGGGGTGTTTCTTTTCCATGAATTGGCCAAACGGGTTAGTAAAAATCAGTTCAGGTTTCTCTCATGCACTGAATCCCTTGAAACGGATTCTCAAGCAGTAAAACTTTTACCAGCCACACAACATTGTATTCAACATTCAACACTTGCATGTGCAATTGTGCTTAACTACTGTAGGCATTTTCTGAGTAAAATATAAAAAGACTTAAGAAAGAAAGAAGCAAACAAAATACTGAAGACTAGAGAAAGTTCCGCTTTGATATCAGGGGAATTAATTATATTTAAAATATTTAAATAGAAAACGCATATTAATCAAATAAATCCAGCCTTGGTGAGCATAAGACAATTTAAAAAAATAAATAAATAAAATTGAATGGTAGTGTATCTAAGTACTATAATATTTTCATGTGATACCCATATTACATTTAGATGTATACATTTGAAGAGAAATATATTAAATTCATTTCAAATCAAATTTTAGGGGGTTTCACTGATCCCCTTGATCCCTCTTGCACCCCCCTGGAGGTCCCCGGGCCCTTTTTAAACCCACTGCTTTGGAGATGCTTTTTTTTTTAAATACACCTTTGTACTTGTTTGGCAGTTTGTGCACTTTACACATGCTAAGCTGGTACCTTTTTAATGTTTATTTCTGTTATGCATGTTTATGACCCTGCATATCTTCCCAGCTTTGGCTAATGGTATGAATCAGAACTGGCTCTGCTCATGCTGCATGTGCTCCTGCTGGAACAGCAAGACTCTCCTATAGGTTTCTATATGTGTTTGTAAAGCTTCTGTGCCCGAATTGCCTGTTGATGCCTGTATATGAGACTGTATCATCTTGAAAACTCGTACTCAGACCCCTGCGTTGTCTGTAGGCTGTTTCGGTTTCCTCACGCATTAGTGTAGAGTGTGTTTGTACATTTAGATGTGTATCACAGCGGGCTCATAACGGCTCTGGGAACGATCCCTCCTGTATCTCGTGTTGAGTGGGACGTAATGAACAGTGAGATATTATAGAGTGCGACGGAGTGGAATATGCTGTGTTTAAAATAACGGAATGCATCAGTATTGTGTTGGCTGTAATGTGTTTGTGTTGGGCGAGAGGTCAGGGCAGGTGTGTAGGGGGAGAAATCGGGGTCAAAGGGGCGATTTGCTCCTCTCTTCATTGTGGGTGTCAGGTCTTGGGGCATTTGGGAGCAGTGGATCCATTTTATTGATTGACTCCTGTGGCCGCGGCCCACAGATGAAGGGTGAACTTATCTAATGAATTCCTGCTTCCCGTCTCCCCACTCCCCCAACTTAATTAACTCTGCCTGTGTGTGTGTGTGTGTGTGTGTGTGTGTGTGTGTGACCTGTCCACTCTGCTCATTTCTTTCTCCTGCTTGAACTTTTTTCACTTTTCTGCTCACTTGTCAACAATATTTCTTTCCCATCTACAACTAGACTATTATTATTGCAATTTAAACCATGCATATCTTGCAGTTCCTAATAAAATTACCCAGTCAAACTTCATTTTATTACTTGCTAAGCGTGTATAGCGTGTATAATAGTGTTAATTTTTTAAACCTGACTGCAAGATGGGCATTGTTTGAGTAGACTGTTTCGATTAATTTAGCATTTTCATTTGACTATTCAAAACCATATTTCACACCTGAGCACCAAGGCGCAATGTGTCCAGACCATGCATGTTAACCACTAAGCCACAGGTCCAAAATTATGCGTTTGATTTATTGTGTTTTTTTTTAATGTTGTCACATTTACACACAAACTCTTGCACACACACACACACTCTCTTTGGCTGATTTTATGATTGTTTTTAAAGCTCTGGGACGGTGAGGGTCAGTTGTATGGTGGCTGCAGCCATTTACACACTTCTCCTCTCACAGACTTACACACACCTCTCTGAATTGCGTATAATCCGCTGGTTTTAGTGGAATATTCCCCTGTGGCAATTGAGCTACACACAGGCAGACAGATATTCATGAACACACTTTCAACATTTCTTAAAGTAAGAATTGCAGCTACACAGAATCCATGAATGAAAAACATTTACGTAAATTATGCATTACACAAATTCAAATTTAGAAATGATTCATTCATGTTGAAATCATCTTGTTTTTAGTGGCGGACATCTCCCTCTATCTCTTTTTCTCTCTATATCTGTTTCTCTCTCACCTCCACATTTCTACTTCCTCTCTCATTTCTACATCTTCCACATCCTCCCTCTTATTCTGTTTCACAATTACTTCTTTCGGCACACCGAACAGTGCTCTCTCTCTATGGACTTGCAGCATAGTGGTATTCTGAAATGACTGCCACATTGCCAGGTCCAATCTGATTGGCTGGCTGCTATGTAACTTCTGCGAGTCCGAGCGCACAAGTCCACCATGAGACAAAGTCATGTTTGCAAGTCACAAAGTTTGCCAGGTTAGTGGTTTCATATGGTTGAGCTAGATATTCATGTTTTTGCATAGTGACAAGTTAAATAGATATTCCATAAAGTCGGTTGTGGACCAACACTTGTGCAATTATTTCAAGACTCTTTTCCTCTCCAATTTAGTTTTTTCCATCAACTTGGAATAGTAACAAAGATATGTTAGAATGTTAATATGTTAGATGTTAAAACAAAACAAAACAAATTGTGGTTGGTTGCCTTACATGTTGGTCAGACCAGACCAGTTCCTGTCTAAATGGGCGGTTCTTGGCCAGAATAAACTCTAAAGTGGAGCAGGCTGTATGGTTTTATGATTAACATGCATTTTAATTTTAAAAATAATTTAGAATCGAAAATGTCAGGGTGATTTAACTGATATCATAATAGGAAAAAAACTCATTAAAGGAATCAAATTCTTGAAATGAAAACCTGAAGTTATTTGCCAATTATTATTATTTCTTAAAATATATTAAGAAACTGTTTCACTGCTTATTAATATTTGAAAAAAAAACCCTCAGGATTGTGTCATTTTTGAACTTCTTATAACATGACAAGATACGTTTCGGGTGTAAATGTCATTACGGTTCAAACGCCATCACAAACTTTGTATATTTATAAATTCTTTACATTCATAAAATATTTTTTTACCTACTCACATATATTCAATGTGTGAGTTTACTTGATGGTTACACATGACAGCTTTTCCACTTAAATCATAACCAATGTTAAAAATCGTATATACAAGCAGTACATTTCTAAGAACTCAGCACCATTTTATTTCAAAGTTTTTTTTTTCATTTTCATTTTTTTATTCTTTCTTTTATTTATCTTGAACAATCTATTGAACACATTTTATTTATCATCGACCTTCATGCTAACAAAAGTCTAGCTTGTCAAGACCGTTAAGGTAAATTTTGGAAACTACAGTATCTGCTTAAACAGCATTTATTTTCCAACAATAAAATATTAAAACCAGCTTTGCTTGTTAATGCAAATGTTACAGTAACCACAGTAGGTTTGAATGATGGAGACTCAGTTCTTCATGAGTGACCTTCTTGTGAACTCCAGACTGTGGACACTAGAAGAGAAGATAAGATCTTTATGGGGTCAGTGCTTCATGAACGTCTCTCTCTTTCTCACACACACACACACACACCGTCTCTCTTTCTCACTGGAAATGAGCCGAATCCTCCTCTAAAACTCAAAGTTGATGAAGTTGCCGTGCTTGTCATTGGGAGGCACTCAGATAAAGTTACAGCGTGTGTGTGTGTGTGTGTGTTGAGGGAGGGGGTTTATAACACTCATTATGTTTCATCCCCTCGCACTGTCTCCATTTCTCTGTCTGTTCATCCAGACCCCAGAGAATACTGTGTAAACACAATACACGCTTCAGAGCCTAGTTCTGTGTGTGTGTGTGTGTGTGTGTGCAAGAGAGTGTAAATGTGTATATTCTGCAAGCATGCTGTCCTAATGTAAGGTGTAATTAAGTGGTGTGAAGTATGGCAGGTTGTGGGCGGGTCTTGCGGTGCCATGACTGAAGTGGTTTGCCGACTGGGCTGTCATTCATGCCGCTTTGAGGCTTCCAGTGATCTGAGCTTCACTGACAGCTGTTTTGAAAAGCTCTTCTACTTTAGGCTGTCAGTTTAGTCTAAACAAGCCTCTCTGGCTCTCTCCTGGTAAATCTGTTTTTTTTTTTGTTTTTTTTTACTGTTGTTCTTACAGTTTGGACTTCTTACATCCAAGCAGTCGTCCTTGTCTTTGACAGGAGAAGTGTGTATGTGTGTGTTTTGGCAGGCTCCTCTATGTTGCATGATTTGACAGTAGTAATGAATAGGGAAGTAAAGATTCACTTTGCTTTTTTACCCTATGTTTAAAAAGTTTGAACAGCAGGGATGAAATAGTTTTCTTTGTTTGATGGTTTATTTATTAGTTGTGTTTTTTATTCAGGCTGGAATTCAGTTTAGTTCTGTTTTGCAATTTGAATCCTATTTTGATTCAGTTTTATTCTGATTCATTTGGGGATATTTCAAGTTTAACATTGCAATGTATTTGGAGGAGGGACAGATAGTAGCTTCAATGTAGCGATAAATATCAGAGTGAATCTGATTATCGAAATTTTAAAAAAGTGCGCCGAACTAGTTCTATGCATTGGTTCTTGATTGTGAGGCTGCAGCCAATTGTAAGAAAGGCGCTGGTTTTATGTGGACGAAATGACTAGAGAAGTCTGGCATGCAACACCAGAAAGAAGTCTTCCACCAGAAGATTGATTTTTTTTTTTTTTTTAAATGCATGGATGACTCGTTCACAAAAAGATAAATAACATGCATTTAGAAAATAAATGAATTCCCATTTCATGCTGACTTGCAGTATTTTTTTTCCTGGAAATGTTGAAAATTATACAGAGCAGTGATTCAGACTTATTCAAAAATGGTATTTCATCTAGTAAACTTTCATCTTCATTTAGTCAAGTCACAAGATCTTTTTTGTGATTTTACGAAAAATTACAGGATTGTTCAAATAAAGGTCCAAATTATTTGTAAAATATTGATATTTTTACACAAGCCTATTTGCCATACTTAAACATGAATTAATCATTCACAAAAAGAAAATAAATTAATTTCCATTTCATGTTTGACTTTAATGTCCATATTTTTTGTAAAATTTTGTAAATTATAGAGGGTAGTATTTCAGACTGATTCAAAAATGGTAATTCATCTCTTTGAACTATTCATTAAAATAACCTGGTTCATTTAGTCAAGTCGGCGTGCTGTCAAGTTTCCTCTTTGCTCCATGATGTATTTTTCACGGATGTGTTGCGTGAAAGCGCCATGGTTTGTCGGACATACCAACAGTAACGAAAAGGGGCGGATCTTTGCGAAGGGTCAATTAATTGGAAAATATTAATATTTTTACACAGTCCTCATGCTTAACATTTTAGTCATAAAATAAGAATTTACACATTTCACACAAAACACATATGCAAAGACTCTGCTCTGAGCCTGAACCTGTTCTCATTAGTTCTCGTTAGTTAATTCCCATCTTCTAATGCGGGTGTGTGTATTTGTGTCTTTGAGAATTCATTAACATTCCTCTCTTTCCTCACAGGTGCAGAAGTGACGGAACCCAACATTTCCGACAGCCGCGGCGAGCGCATGGACCTCCTGGTAAAGCAGGAGGAGGCCGCAGCGGGGGACGGCGGGTTTCTGTCCGGGGAGCGGGATGAGGCCGTGGCCCAGGAGAGAGGGGGCTCGGTGGCCAACCTGCGAGCCGCCCTCATGAGCAAGAACAGCTTGTTGTCTCTGGGGGCAGAGATGCTCGGAGAGGAGAATCAGCTTCTGTTCGACTACCTGCCCAAGGGAGGACACTCTCTCTCCCGTAAGTCACACTGTGGTCCACTGCTCTCGCTCATGGAGTTTCCAATAGAGTCCAATAGGGAGTCTTAGGTTCTGATAGAATCCCTCTGGGACGTAGATGTGCTCCTACTTGAATGATATATGCTGTGTGTTACATGCTATCACTGGGTGCATAAGGACTGTCCTATAGTCTCTATAAACCATAGGGTCCTGTAGGGACTTTTAGGTCCTTGTACGCTGGGCTGTATGTTCTATTTGAGTTTTTGTAGGTCTCCTGCATAAACAATGATGTTTCGAGAGGATCTATATGAACTTGTATGTAGTCCTGCTAGAATGATAAAGGCTGTGCTATTAGTGAGTTTTCAGCACTCACTTGAACATGATGTTACTGTATGCGTCCACAAACCTTGGAGTTTCCTAAATAGGGACTCTTAGGCTTTGGGATCTTTTGCTACCATTGCATGCTTGAAGCCTCTCCTATAGGTTTCTGTATGTCTTTGTAAACCTCTGTGCCTCTGTGAAGTCTTTATGAGTAACGTAGCATCCTGCTGACTTACACGAACCCCTGTGTCGTCTATAGGCTCTGATGGAATCCTATTAGTTGACCGTGTCTTAGAGACTACGTCAGTGTGGATGATTGTGTTTGAGTGAGGAATGCATTTTCTGCATAAAGGTTATAGGTTAAATGTATATCGATCCTGTAATTGGTTGCCATTTCTTTAGCATTTTTCATCACTTTTAATCAAGGTCATGATTTCATTTCAGTGGTTTAAAGCAGCTTTAGATGTATTTTAGACTGTTTAAAATGAACAGCCTTTTCATACTGTAGCTTTAAAGCTTATATGTAGTATTCGACCTTCATGTTTCATTCAGCAATTGTGCTCTAAAATTGTCCATCTGAAAAATCAGTTTTGCAGATATTTTAAAATTTATTAATGATGGAAAGGAAAACTTTGAAACCCATCCAAGTGTACACACAATAGTGAACATACACCCGGAGCAGTGGGCAGCCATTGCTGCACCGCCCAGGGAGCAGTCGGGGGTTCGGTGTCTTGCTCAAGGGTCTCATCATGGTATTGAGGGTGGAGAGAGTGTTGGTTATTCACTCCCCCACCTACAATCCCTGCCGGACCTGAGACTCGAACCCACAGCCTTCGTGTTACAAGTCCAACTCTCTATCCACTAAATACTTAAGTATTTTGAGTGTGTGTTATTCAACACTGGAAATACACAAGGAATATATTTACAAAATTGCATGATGGCATTTTTAGAACATTGATAATACTCATTCATGCACATGAAATTCCAGATGCGTGTGTGAATATCTTTTTTTAATGATGGGACAATGGAAAAAAATGATGTGAAGTCTGCAGCCGTGTTACTTCAGTTTGCTCTTAACGACTCTAGATACATGTAAAATAGTGTTGAATGGCTGCAGACAGAAGGCAGTGTTGAATCTGAATGTATTCAGCTGAGAAAGAATGAATTTCTAGACTGTAGTTTGTCATATTTAGATGCATATTTATGCCCTCAACAAATTCTTTTGTTGAAGTGTGTGTGAGTAGTAACATTTTTGTGGTAGAATACATCCTCCGAAAACACCAGAGCTTTTATGAATGGCACTGAATTTCATAAAAGCTTTGGGATCACCAAACCCAATTTTTGCCCACACTCAATCACTTTGTCAAAGTATTGAATGTGTGTGGCTCTGTGAGTGTGTTATGTTATTTTTGGCTTATTCCTTTGTGAGTTTATGTCTCCTTCTCTCCCTTTCGTTGCCTCTCTCTCCCTCTGTCCTGGCTTGGTAATTGTCTCTTTTGTCTGTTTAAGTTCAGTCTTCTGAATAGGAGAGGGAGGACAACTCTGAACCACTCCTGCTCTTAAAACCCTTAGGGCAGGCTCAAGAGTGTGTGTTTGCTGAACTACATTAAGTCTTAATGGCCACTCTTGAGGATGAAACACAGTGGCTGTCACTCACGCCACAGGAGCTTTTGTCTCCCAAACTCCAGCTAAAAGACGACGTAGAGGAGCATTAATCTGATCATCTTGCTAATGTACGAATCCTGCCTTGCACCAGCACTGCCAGAATATTCCTGTGATCTTTACTTCCGACTTGAAGTCAACATGAAACACCATTCGCAACCCATTTTACCCATTGTGACATGACATATTTCAGAGTAATACAGGATGCTCAAAGATTTTATCCTTTGCGAATTGATTGGATTGTAAAAAGTGGACTTTAAATGGGAGGGTTTGTCAGTTAAGAGGTCTTGGTGACATCAGCTAAAAATTAAAGTTGTTTCAGAGAAAAGTTTACAGAGATAAACATTTTTCTTTGGAATAACTTTGATAAATGACTCACAAATAGTTTAAAAAGGAATATTATGACATAATTTTTTACTAACCATTCAGTAAATGGAAGAAAAAAAAGGTAAACCAAACCGACATTATTCAGAGCACAATAAAAATGGTTCATACGAACCACATTGAGTGTTTGTATATATTCCAAATCTTCTGAAGTCATTTGGTTGCGTCGTGTGAGAAACAACGTTTTGTAGTTTTCTCTAAACATCTTGACATCTATTTTAGCTAATCTTGGTGCATTCATGAGAAAATTAGCAATGCTTGATTCATGAACAAGTAATTTTTTTGAGTCAGATCTCTCAGAATCAGTTATCTGAGGATAGTTCACCCAAATATGTAAATTCTGTCATCAATTACTCATCCTCATGTCGTTCCAAACCCCTGCATAGACAGCAACGTTCAAGGCCCAGAAACATAGTAATGACATCATTAAAATAGTCCATGTGACATCAGTGGTTCAACCATAATTTTATGACGCTACGAGAATAAAGAAAACAAAAATAACTATAATTTTCATTTATGGGTGAACTATCCCTTTAATTATATAGATTTTTTAGTTCAAAACCAAATTTGGTCACTCTGAGCTAACGCAAAGTTTCAGATTTTGAATAAAGTCAAAGTCCCTTTCAAGGAAAGTCCGTTCACTCGGCTGCCATATTTGCAACGCCTCCTTGTAGCTCAGACAAGACCAAGTCCCATCTAAATGAATGGGGGAATCCTGAAATCTCAAAAACGGCTCGCTGAACTTGTGATTAAATTACATATTTCAAATCAGCAATAAAATCTGAAATGAACTGCTCCATGAATGTTGTTTCTTATGCTCAAATAGCATTTAAAAAGCTTATTTTTCAGGCTAGACCAGCCAGCTGCTGGTCTAGCCCCAGGTTTCTATGGGAACCGGAGCTTCTAACAGCCGCTGCAGTGATGCAATGATTTTACCAATCAACGATTGGTTCTTTCATTAAAAGGCGGGACTATTCTGCCATATTGCGCATTGCACTTTCTTCCATTCATAAGTATAGGAGTGAACTGTCTTTGTATTTCTAGAGTCTTTGATAAAATGCACAAGTTGTATGGATCAAGTTTATGGTGCTTTACATCCCTTATGAAGCTTGAAACTCCATTGGTTTGAAATTACATTAAAGAATGTAAATAATAAGACATTTTCAATTTTGGGTGAAGAGCAGTATATTAAAAATGTAAACCGATTTCATGTTGATTTTATTGGAGAGATGAAAATCCATTTTCTTAACATCTCAAACATAAAAGACTTTTTGAAGTCAGTGCACACACACACACACACACACCACACAGGCTCTCGTTAATATGTAACCGATCAACCGATGATAGTTTGGGGTTCTGCGCCCCTCTAAAACAAACAGCGCTCGTTGAACCGCACCGTGCCGCTCTGACGGATCACTAGTCACCCTTCTCTCCCAAACTTCAAAGTAGATTTGTTGAAGTCTCTGGGAAAGGAATTGATTTGATCGAGCTGAGCGGGTCACGGCGGGTCCCCTTGCGTCCTGCAGGCTGCTGTGATTAACCCAGATAGTGTGTTATTGGCTGATCCTGGGTCAGGTTTGGTGGTGTGATTTGCTTTAGGTGTGTGTCTGTCTTCTCTACTGATCTATACACACTGACAGCAGGCTGACAACCTGTCCTCTTCAACGCCACTGCCGGAGTCTCAGGGGAAGTGAGTGTGTGTGTGTGTGTGTGTGTGTGTGTGTGTGTGTGTGTGTGAGTGAGTGTGAGTGTGGTTTCATGTGTACGGTTATACAAATTTGCACTTACTAGGAATCAGTGAGTTGTTCCAAAGAACCATCTACAGTACATACTTGATGTGTATTCCAAACCATAGTGTGAATATCAAATGATACACAGTTATCAACAATAATGCAATAACAAACCTCTAATAATATAATACAATACAGAAGTTGTACAATCCTGCACATGGGCTGGTATGCATATAATATGTGACCCTGGACCACAAAACCAGTCTTAAATCTCTGGGGTATATTTGTAGCAATAGCCAAAAATAGATTGTATGGGTCAAAATTATCAATTTTTTTTAATGCCAAAAATCATTAGGATATTAAGTAAAGATCATGTTCCATGAAGATATTTTGTAAATTTCTTACCATAAATGCATCAAAACTTAATTTTTGATTAGTATTATGCATTGCTGATAACTTCATTTGGACAACTTTAAAGGCGATTTTCTCAACATTTTATTTTTTTGCACCCTCAGATTACAGATTTTCAAATAGTTGTATCTCGGCCAAATATCGTCCGATCCTAACAAACCATACATCAATGGAAAGCTTATTTATTCAGCTTTTGATGATGAATAAATCTCAATTTTTAAAAATTGACACTTAAGACTGGTTTTGTGTCTAGTGTCACATATATAGATAGCAAAATCAGTTTATGATTATGAATATACATATACAGTATGAATACTGTATTCTGTAACACTGAATTTGACTTTTTTATCATATTTGTAGATGCAAGAACACAAGTTACAAGTTAAATTAAGTTAAAAGTTTGGACATACTTGTCTGAATTTGCCTTACAAAAATGCTTAGGTCCAATTTTACTAAACAGGGCGAATTAGTGCGAGAGCGCAATTCTGAAGCAGCGCTGATGTGCGTGGAAATTTCTGCAGGTGATTTACTGACAACGTGCAAATTAAAGAACACAGACGCAACATCTCATTTTATTTTACTTATGATTTTTATAAATTATAGTAAAAAAAATTGTTTTTTTTTGTCGATACATATTTCCCATATTTCCATTTGTGTTATTTCATAGATTGATAACTGTTATTCTTTAATGTGGAAAAGAGTTGGTGTGTCCAAACTTTTGACTTGTAGTACATGCTCACATATATTTACAATACTTTTTGTTGTAGTATTTCTTTATCTCTTATCCTTTATCAGTTGATATACAGATTTTATCAAGATATTTAGAAATTTATTCACAATTTTTCAATTGTTGCTTTCATTTACATTGTTTTTCTTTGTAAATATTGCTCTTGCAACTCACCTTTTTTTTTCTAGATATTTGCATGTGCCAAAAATAAATACAATTAAAAATAAATGAATAAATTAAATGTATGCATGATGAGAAATGTATGTAAGCACATTCAGTCCTGTGTTAAGGGATTGTAAAGCGTACCACAAAACATCATTACTTGACTAAATACCATTGCTTTAATTAATTAATTAATCAATCTAATATTGTTATTTATTATTATTATTATTAATTTTAAACAGTACTTCCACGGCACTACAATTCTTAAAAAAAAATGATATTGGATAAACACAAACTCAGCCCAAGCTTAGATTAACACTCTTGATAAAACATTTCTGAAGTATTGACATGAACCAGAGCAAATTCAGTTTAAATTACTGTTGATGGGACACGCTGGAGTGCAATTTGGATATTAGTTAGAACCAAGTAAATTCAATTGCTTTCTAAAGTGGAATTCAAATGAATGTGCTCATAATTGTGCATCTGTTGGCAATCTGCCAGGAAAAGTGAGCTGAATTTTTGGTTATTTTTGGGATGAAATCTCATTAAATTGGACCTGAGCATGTGCCTTCCTGGTTGGGTGTAAACGCTTCACTAATGAAGGTAAAACAAGACTGCAGTTCGAGCTATTTGTCTGCTTCCTTTTTTCTCTTTTTTTTTGCAGAATTCACAGGTCATTACACTTCTGGGTTCTAGACAGTTTCGTGAATGCTCTGCCCATGCTACAACATGGGATGTATCCAAATATCCAAATACTTCCCTTCTATATAAGGTGAAAAACAATACATTAAAAGAGTATTATGTCACAGTATTCATAAAATAGTCTGCAAAAAGTACCCAGGTGACCTACTATTTCGACAACATTCTGAAGTACGATACTTAACTATCACATGAGGCCACGGGAGAGGATTTGTATGGAGGATGCATGTAGGTCACATGACAATGACAACATGGTGTATGTAGTACGTCCAGATTAAATTCATACTATGCACATTCATACTACATAGAACAGAGTTATTACTTTTTCAAATGAACTACCTACTTAGAGAGCATGTGATTTCGAAAGCAGTTCACACAACAAATTGGTCTAAGAAGAATGTGTCTTCCAAACCACTCAAAAATATTGCTAGCTGTCAGGTATCATCATGGGAATGTAACATACAAAAGTTTGTACCGTTTCCCATGAAAAAGACACCCTATGACACGGCAACTGGTGGTTAACCTCAGTTGGCCAGATACCATGTGGTAGTTTCCAGTGTTGGGGGTAAAGCATTACATAATAATATTATTTTTTTCAAGTAACTAGTAAAGTAACGCATTACTTTTTAATTTACAAGAAAGTATCTGAGTTACTTTTTCAAAAAAGTATAACATGACATGATTTCCCGTATCCTCCCAGCTACTCATTGTTTCTACATTCAGATGAGCATTTTCTCCCTGTAGATTCCATTAGATTGGGAAAACAACCGTAGGACATGTTACTTTATTTAGATAATTAATAGGAGAGATGTGAAAGTTAGTTCATCTTTACGCCAAAGTCTGAAACAAAGGCTTGTTCTCAAACCCTGACCTGTGATCAGTCTTTAAATTTCTATTGTAATGGACCACGGTTGGTGGCCATTAGGTCAAATGCCCGTCCCAGATCCTATCAAACCTGCACTATATTGTTTTCACTTACCCCCTGAAGAATTTCCTGAAAAGTTTTGCAACCGCCATCAAAATACCCAAGTGCACTTTAGTTGGGAATTTTAGAAATGAGAGAATGACAGTGGGCTGATGGTTTGATGTGAACCATACATTCAGTTTCAATTATTGTTAATTGATGTAGGGGAGTTTGCAGCACGGCTACATTTAAACATTGCAGACAAAAGGAAGGAGAAATGAGAGGGTGATGTGTGCTAGATGGGAGTGGATGTGTAGGAGAGAAGAATTCCAGGAATCTGTTCGTGGTTGTGCATTACTGTAGCATGTGCATCTGTCCACTTAGCGCTTAACCAGCAACTCCAGCATATTCCCAACAACAGGAGTCCAAAAAAAGACAAGATGAACATTCAGAAACACAGTGGCTTGAAAGAAGCTCAGTCTCACATATACCGTCTATTCAGATGACCTTGAATATAGTAGAGGTCTAGCATACGTCTGAAAAATTAAATATGTTTGTTATTAAATTGCAAACGTTAAATGTAAAAGAAGACATTGTGGCAGACAAGTGAATCATTGAATTGAATTTAGAAGTCTAAAGATGCAGTCACATTTACTGTTGTTGGGGAATTTTTGGAGGTGAAATCCAGTCATGCTTTCAGGAATTTCGTGTGAAGACGAAAGATTAAAAAAAAAAAAACAAATCGAATTTGGTTCAGCTGCTCATGTTGGTTTGCCGAGTTGAGACAGAAAACTGCTTGTTTTCACAGTGACTACTGTCTGAAATGTGATTCATACATTGCTACACTATTGACAGTTTTTTCCCCAGAAAAATGTCACTAATGTTACCGTACGCTAATGCAGACCAACATCTCTATCTATTGCGTCATATCTTAAGGCATGGGCACCATTTCTTAGAATGCAGTGTCAAGATAAGTAGTTTGAAAAGCTTTGAAAATGCATCTTGAGGTGCAACTTGCTAAGAAAAAAATCCTTACTGCAGAATTACATAGAGGTCATAAAGCATGATTATTTTTTTCTAAATAATCACATTGAAATAACACATTAAATTGACAGTCCTGATTTTTATACATCAAAGCTACGTGTTTCTAAATAGTAAAGACAAATCATTCCTCAAAATGTCACATTTGTCCCTCTATGTTCTATAATTGGTGTAAATATTTCACCTTTCTCTAAACCTTTGCCTCTGCTAATCTTGGTTTCTGTCATGTAGCATGATTATGGAATATTTTGTGTATATCCAGTTTGAACTTTTGCACAGATTCTGGCAAGTAGCCTGACATGTTTTTTTAAAATAAAGAGAACGTCCGCCATCATTTAAAAGCCTCTTCTTTCCCATTTCTTTATCTCTCACTTGCACACACACACACACACATGCAGCTATCCCTTGCGTGTGCACGTGGGTGGATGGAGAGGACCAAAAAAACAGCGAGAGGCCAAGCCCTAACCCCACTCCGGTCTTTTCATCTCTTCCCTCCTCTCCTTCTCTGGTTCTAAATGAAGGCTGTGTGTGCCCCTTGCCCCCTTCCCCTCCTCCTCCTCTTCCTCCTCCTCCTCCTATCTCTCTGCTGCTGTGTGGAAGATGGCCGCTGGTCTGAGAGTAGGTGGGTGAGACTCATTTCCTGTGCTCCTCAGGGCCTCGTTGCTCCAATGGCAGCAGCAGCTCCCACCATCCAGGGGCCCTGTTTGGTAGCAAACACGGGGCATCTACATCTTCTCCTCCATCTACTCTTCCTCCTCTTCCTCTTCTACTGCTGCCTCCGCCATCCGTGCCACGGCCCCCAGGGGCCCTTGGTATGCCACAGTCTGGGGGCCCCCCAGACAAGCTCTATGCGGAACGGGCCCTGAAGGCCTCACCCACTGAGGTAAGTCCAACAAACACCCAATAGGCCACTTATCCTTCAGCTTTGTGTGTCTCTTGATATATAGCTCCTCTTTAAGAATCTATCGGATTATTGTGGATGATTTGTTGCTTTTTTTTTTTGCATTGCCTGCTCTGTTCCTGCATGTTCTCTTTTTCTGTTAATTCATGTTTCTGCTTTTTCTTCCTTTCTGTGAGAAAAATAAAGGCCTGTGTGCAGGGATTGAATCACTTGATAGTCACAAAATTCACACCTGACCAGAACCAATCAAATCATCCATAACACATTTTAACATATTCCACAGAATTCTGCCAATTTTCCCCCAAAATAAGTTTTTAAAAAAAGTACAGAATGTCTATCATCCTCTGTGCACCCTGTGCATTTGTCATTCTGATAAATATAATGGCGACTTCCGCAGCCAAGGATTTTCTGATAAGAGGGGGATCCAGGTGGCGGTAGAGATCAATAGTGATGGACAATGCAGAGGGGCAGGGTCGGTTTTTGTTTTCTTGAGTGAGAGCAGGAAATTGCATTCTCCCCGTGTGAGGTGGCATTTGGTTTCGCAGGACCTCCCCCCCAAGAAGTTGTACCATCTCTGTGGACAAGCCATCTGTTTGCTTAAACCATAATGTGTCACTCTTACGCAAGAGAGGGCGGACCGAGAACGAGGGGGATGGGGCACACCTATACACGTACATGCTGAACGCATCTCAGAGCACGGGTGAAAAAAAAAAACACAATCAGATCTGCAACCCTCCACCTCCCAAACAAATACACACCTCTCCTCATGGACAATACTTAATATCCTCTTGTCTCCACCTGTTGGATATGCTTTTGAGAAACCCAAGCTGAATGAATACAAATAATAGACAAACCAATAAAACTTTAAGCAAATATGTAAACGTCAGTAAAATAAGATATATTGACTTTGCCCAACTTTTAAGAGAATATACCTTGAATTAAAATGTTCTTACCCTACTGGTTTTATATATATAACATTTTTAAAAATCTATAAATTTACTCCATAGATATGAATATATACGCAAAAGCAAAACTGCTCAAGAGTGAGAGAATTTAGATTTTTCTTACCCTACTAGCAAAGACTTACATTATTTAGAGGTTAAATTTTAGAATTATAATATATATGTATAATTAAAGATAGAAAGTATATTGAAAAGAATGTTTTACCATTAATTAGCAAAAAATACAAATTAAAAACTAATTAATTATATATATTATTTCTGTTTAAATTCTATCTATTTATTTTTTGCATTAAAGACCATGTCAACTTTTTTGCATGCTATCTTTTGTGTCTCAGGTTTTGTTGCTTCAACTGTTTTGCAGCAAACTGTTTCTTTGCTTTTCTTTTTTCTTCAAGGGTCCCGTCTATCTCTTCTGTTTCTAGTGTGTATGTTTGTGTGTTTTACCTTATGAACTTGCATGCCTCAGGAGTACACACCTCAATACAGACCTGTGCTCAGAAGTACACAAGTGTTGATGTGCATGTGTGTGTATTCTTACAGGAGGAAATGCAAGAAGAAGACAATAGTCCAAATAACAATGCAGGTACGCGTGGCGTCTGTGACGCCGATGGCCCACCACATGACTGCCTGTTATTTTTCACATACATAAGCCGATATCCTGGCGTTAGTTATCACCTCTCTCTCCCTCCCTCTCCCTCACCCTCTCAGGGCTGGAGCATGTCCAGGTTCCTGTAGAGGAAGATCAGATGGTGGAGGAGAAGCATGGAGTGTGTGTGGCGGAGGTGCAGGGCGGAGGGCCGGGCTGGCGGCAGGAGCTCGCCTGCTCTCTGTGTAAGCAACTGTTTAGCAGCCTGCTTCAACTGAGACAGCACGAATACAGCCACACACTCTCGCTCATGGCCCTTTCGCTGGACTGCCTCGACCACCATCGCCCCCTAGTGGCCCCGTCTCCGCTCAACCCTCCGCCAGCGCGCTACCATTGCTCGCAGTGTCCTGCCAGCTTCACCCTCAAGTCCAACGCAGACCGCCATGAGAAGACCATCCACCTCAAACGGAAGCTGATGCAGTGCATGTACTGCCTCAAGCACTTCCGCGACCGAACGGACCTGAACCGCCACCTGTCATCCGTGCATTCCAGCGAGCGCATCTACACGTGTCCCGCTTGCTCCCGAACATTCAGCACGCAGAAAAACCTGGCTACCCATGGCAAGGTCTGCTGTCAGTCAGGAATCTCGCCCACAGAGCAGCTGTGGAACCTCCACGGCTTAAAGGAAGATGACCATATCCGTATAGACGACTGATTCTCCAAACCAGCAACATTTATTACTTGATTACAAAGGGAATGTGATACAAACTTCAGGTCATCCCAAATCAGGCCTTCCCCAACTTTTGGCCACAGCACTGTTGACATTTCTACACTTTTTATTACTGTTCATCAGATTTATATGTTCTTCAAATACCTAAATCGTCAGGTTTTTTATGACGACTGCATATGGCTGCTGAAGCACAAATGCTATGCAAAATAAAGACATTTTATGTAATTGCTCTTGTCGCATATAGAGCTGTCTGTTTTGTGTACCACGCAGGATTATTCAAGGTTTTACTGAAGACTGGAGAACATAGATATCTCGGTGCATTGGATGCCAATGCTTTTTCATTCTGGGTAGCTTCGCACCCCTCTCTTTACCAGCAAAATAATCTTATTATGCCTAGATGGACTCAGGCGCAGGGGTCTCTGTAACTCACGAGTAGTGAATTCAGCTGTTAAACCTGTGCACAATCCTGCCCTCTGCAGGAGAATCTCTCTCTTGTATTCTGCACTTGAGTGTGACAAGATGATTATAGGGATGAGGAAGATTAGGGAATGTCCTAAATCTTTCAGCAAGCTACGTTGTCTTCATATGTATGTATGTGTGTGTGTGTGTGTGTGTGTGTGAGAGAGAGAGAGAGAGAGTGCATTGAATCATGTCAGTAATTAGCTCTTCTCGGCTCTCACCCATGCTGACCCTAAATCGTACTGATAAAGGAGATGTGAGTGGAAAAGACTTTGACCAGTCCTTGTGTGACCTCACACTAGCCTCCAAACCTGACCGTAACAGCCAGTAAAAGTAAGAGGATTGTTTCTGGACCCCTGCTAGCAGAGATGCATCTAAATTATAGTTGTGTTTTAATGTTAAATCTCATAGAGTTCACATTTTTGGGTGATTGTTGAAGCTGGAAGTGTCAAAAGTGAATTAATCTTTTCTTTTAATCTTGAAAGTTAGCAGTGTCATTGAGTGGTCAGACCACAAATGTATCAAGTAGAGTTCTGGGAAATCTTCGAGGCAGTCTACACTTGTAGTTATACCTGGAGGAGACGTTGTTGCGTTAATTGCAATTTTCACACAACATATTTATCATACAGTTATGACAAGTTCATTAGTGTATCAGTGGGTGCTTACACACTAGAGGAAGCTCTGATGGAGCGTTCGGCAGATAAGGGATGTGTTACATCAATTTTGAGAGTGTGGAAGAGGTTGAAATGGAGTGAAAATACAGTGAATGGATTACTGAAACTCGACTTACCTCTCTAAGAATCTCTATGATTGGTCAGCACATGTCTGTCGGTGCACACTGCAGCAGAAGTAGTCAGCGTTTTCACAACTTTCGAGTGTCATTCATTTTTTAAAAAGAAAAGTGGATTGTCACACTAGAACCACCTAAAATTACCCACAAGTCTTATACCCAAGTATGCAAAATGTCTCTTCTTTTCGCTGTTTTTTTGTTTTTTTAAAAATAAGATGTTTGTCTGGTGTCTTTATAAAGATCTTGAAGGCCTCAAACACTTTTAGACTATCCAATCTGTGTATCATATGTAAAGTTTTGTTGTGTCAAACAAAATATCTGCTTGGTCTGCCTGGAACAATTTCGAAGTTACAGAATGAAAGAATGACAGTTATCTTTCAAACTGTTAAGTGTGTTGCTGCACTGAATGTGGGGTGAATTGTGAAAGGAATCTCTGTTTATCACCTATGCAAAGAAAGAGAGAGAGGTTTGCACTGACGTTTTCAAGGTCTTAGCACTTTCTCCTCAGGAAACGAAAGGACTGATGCACTCTGATATTGTCTGAAGAGGTTTGAATTGTGGGTGTAAAAACACCTCAGAAATTTTGAGTCACAACTGTTTTCAATTGCACTATTTTTTATTACCGAAATGGAAAAAAAAAATCCTTTAGACTAAAACCACAGATTACTGTAAATGATGTATTTTGTAACAGTACTATTGTGTAACTGGTTGGATGTAATTTTTTAGACAATAAATTTTGACGTAAAGCATCATGAAAACTGTGGTCATTTTAAAAATCATAAAAATAAATTGAGAACCTGTTATGAAAAAAATCACCAGCTAATCATTTGTAGTACTACAGTTTTGTTTGGATGGTTACAAGGTGTTTATTTGCTACCTTAAATTTAAGCTTGTTGTCATAGATCAGATCTGAGCATCAGCTTTTTAAAAAGTGTAGATTGTCAACTGTACAGCAGCTGTTCAGATTCTGAAGTAGTAAATGTGAAATGTGTTGGTTTGGCCATTTCAGCTGCACATGCTCATCAGGTCTTTCATATGTATGGATTATTAGGTAAACCTATGGGCTTCAGGTTCGTTCTTACCTAAATGGTGCTCATCCGTTTATTAGCTGAGCCAATGCCTAATGAGATTACAGTCATCACAGTATGAATAACACAAAGCACATGCCTCTGTCTGAATCTTTTACTAACAGAAGATGGAAAAATTTGAACAAGAACAAGAAGTAGTGGAATTGCTGTTTGGTTTTGAGAGTTTGGGTTGATAATTTGTGTAGCAATTGTTCAGCAAACAATAGGAAGCTATGCTATGCTGCATTGTGGGTTTTCATCTTTCTTTGTTGAATTTGAGCAGTAAAATCTGTTTCGGTGCTGTGGTTGCTAGGGAAACTGTCTTTTGGGGCTGCTTTTGGTAGCTAAGGGCAGGTGAGTTAGGGAGAGTATCCCTCTTGCAGTTTGTCAGTTCAATGTCTGCCACTAGATGACACAGTGAAGGATAGGAGGGATTGGACAGGAAATACAGTAACTGATGTGAAAGTAGCATTTATAATAATACGACAATTTAGAGGTGACTTTTTCCCTTTATTAATAAGGGAAAATACAAATATTTGGATTTAATTATATGCTCATTAATAATGTCTTGATGTTTTTCTTTTTATGTTTATAATTTCCATTATTCTCAAATGGTGATTCTCATTGCAATATTTGTACTCTTGTACAGTGCAGTAATACAATATAATATCACAAAGCATACATATTAGCGTACTGGTAAAGCTACCATAATACTTACCAATATATATATATATAGTTACTATTTTTTTGCATTACAATAATACATTTTTGGTACTTTATAATATGTTTCCGTTTTTTAACATTATTTAATGAAATAGCTGAGTAATAGCACTAAATAATCGTTTTTAATTAATTGACATTAAATAATGTCAGTTTTTACATTTTTAACATTTCAGATTTTATGAATTAATGTATTATAGATGAGGTTTCATCCCATCATCCAATTATTCCATTCAATAAACAACCCTCACTATCAGCATGAATTAATGTAGTACAGAAGACGGGGCCTTTTAACCAATCAAATGTAAGGGGTGTTTCAGCACTGCCCTTGTGTGAATGAAGTATTGAAGCCATAAACCTTTTTGTAAACCACAAACAAAATAAGAGATGTCAAGTAGGGCTGTGCAATTAATCACATGCAATTGTCATGCATATCTCGTAAGTAAAGCCGGTTCGTGATTAGTAGTAAATCTCCATCACCTGCTTTCAGATGGAGCGGCATTTAATACACAGAGTTTACTGACATGCTACGAAAAACCGTGTTCATAATCGCAGGCGGCTTTACTGATGAGATACGCTACATTACAATCGCATGCGATTAATTGCACAGCCCTAATGTCAAGCCAAAATCTAATTTTCCCCTTGCTAAACAAAATGAAAAAAAAAAAAAAAAAACTTTCCATTTCTCGACTGTAGGCCAACATTCAATTTTTGGTTCATACAGAAAAAACAGTTCAACCGAAATATTGACCATTTTTTTCAAAAATTAGTTTGCTGGTGAGTGCCGCACCAACAGGGGGCAGCAGTGAGTGCCAGCACTTAAAGGGATAGTTCCCCCAAAAATAACATTTCAAGATCACTTCAAGCCCCTGACTTCAAAAACAACCTGCAACCCGTTGTCGCAACAGTGTAAAAGTCACCCTATTCCACAGAAAACCTGCAGACTTCACAACCCTGTCACCAAATTTGTTTGTGCATCAGTAGTGTGAAATTTGGGGTGGATGAATGCTTAGTTGTCGAGAAAGTACTTTTAATGTATTAAAAAACTGGTACTTGTAATGGGCATTTTTTTCTTTAAGCAAATTCAGGTTCTTATTTCTTACTTTTCGTTTTGAGTTCATATTTGACTTGGACACATTATTCCTGTTGTATGTAATGTCCTTGTGTGGGTCATCCCTTACGGCTTTAAAGAATGCTCCTAAAATAAAAATAGCCCTGACTCCACCCATGAAAATAATTAGGGTTAACATGAATCAGCCCGTTATGTTAATGCAGCAATAGTGGCTGTTAATTAAAGTCATTCTATCCAATAGAAAGAGAGAGAGGTTAACCCAGTGCTTTGGTAAGTAGGTTTGGCATTAATGCTATGTGCAGGGCTTTAACACTTCTCACATATTAACTCTCATACTTCCAGTGGCTTAACCTGCATGTGTTCAGACTCTGATCAGCTCTCCTCACATCTCTTCATCTCTATCCACAGTTAATGACTTCACAGTGATCAGGAAGAAGTTTAAGTGCCCATACTGCAGTTTTTCCGCCATGCACCAGTGCATCTTGAAGAGACACATGCGTTCACACACGGGCGAGAGGCCGTATCCCTGCGAGATCTGCGGGAAGAAGTTCACCCGGAGGGAGCACATGAAACGCCACACACTGGTGAGTGCAGCACTAACAGGGGGCGGCAGTGAGTGCCAGCAATTAAAGGGATAGTTCCCCCAAAAATAACATTTAAAGCATTGTTTACTCACCCTGAAGTTGTTCGAAAGGCGATATTTTGAGGAATGTGGTTAACCAAACAGTTTCCTGTTACCATTGACTTGGCTACTGGCAACTGCTTGGTTAACCACATTCTTAAAAATATCATCTTTTGTGTTCACCAGAAGGAAACTCATACAGGTTTGGAACAACTTGAGGGTGATAATGCCATAATTTTCATTTTGAAGTGAACTATCCCTTTAAGAGCGACTAACATAACATTGTGGAAGCAATTTCGATTATTACATCTGGATGTAATATTTAATATAAATATCTTGTGAAAATGTTTGAATTTTAAAGCCAATAGTTTGAAATTTCTTTTCAGGTTTTATTAAGGACTATACAGCATATGTGCTTTTCGTAAAGATGTTTGTGTGGGAGACATTCGAGTCTCTAGTGGGCCCCTATTAAATAAGCATTCTGCCATATCCCATAAACCCCGCTTATCTCAGTTTTTCTGCCCTTATTGCCAGCAGTTTTTTTAACATCTCTTCTTTTTTCTTTCTTAAAGCCTGTATTTACTGTATCTTCTCAAGGGAAGCACACATAAACAAGCTTTGGCGCATGTTCTTGGTCTCTGTGTGGCAAAGAGACGTGCCACAGAAATTAGCTCTGGTTTTGAGCATATCAAAGGGCCTGTAATAGTGTGACATGATAACAGACAGCGCTGCTTCTGCTTAGCACCGAAACGTTTAACACCTAAACATTGCTTAATTCATGATCCACACCATGATGGATCGCACCCGATGGGCTACACTGCCACATGTTGTCACCGCTTCGTTATAATGTACTGAAAAATTCAAAGGTCTGCAAAAAGAGACTGTAATTGGCTGAATGCTTCTCTTCTCGTGTGAATCCAGCAGCGACTGCAGATACATAGTTCTGTTTGAGATGCTTTTACAGTTTATGTATACATGTAATGCTAATAAAACGTACCACACTAGAGCATGGCATTATAGCAATCTCGAGGTCTTGGGTTAGATTCCCAAAGGAATTCTTGTGATGATAAAATGCATTCTTTTAATCCAATGTAAGACGCTTTGGATAAAAGTGTATTTCAAAAGCATAAAAGCCCATTTCAAAGACATTATAAAGTGCAGATAAATTGCAGATGAAATGTACGTTCTGCATTAATGTGGCAAGGTGCTATGTTGCTAGGCAACTGTAAATAGCCTAATGAATTACTGTATATCAGTGATTCCCAACGAGTAACCTGTATTATTTGGCAAAAATAATTATTGTTAATGAATCAAACTATTTATTGAACATTAGGGTCTTTTATCATATTGCTGTTGCTGCAACATATGCTGAGCAAAAATCTCAGTATAAGTACCTGTTTAAACTGAGTGCATGCTTTACTGTATGTTTTCCAGGACGCGTTAGGATTGATTATTACATACAATATAAATGTGATGTGGTTGCATGCATTTGCAAAAATAATTTGAGTGTTTTCCGACGTCAAAATAGCATAAACACAGACACTATGTTCAGACGGTTTAAGAAACTAGTCTGAGCAACTAGCAGTTAGCTAAGCTAAATTCTGATTCAAATGATACTAATGTACCTTTCTATGTAACTGACTTACAGGGCTTATGCACCACATAGTTCTAGGAACTTAGTTCTAGGATCTAGCCAGCATGGTGGTTCCTAGAGAACCAAATTTCTCCCTTGGGCCATTTTCCTTGTTGCATTCGCACTGGCAGCAGGAACTCTGAAGCGGCTGACTGCAATGTCTTTATTCGCAGCATTCGTGAGTTTCGTGATAACGGAGATGGAATATAAACGCAAAATATATGCAATTGAAAGAGCATGAAAATATGACAAAATTTCCTCAGCTTGCAGTGTTACATATCAGGGAGGCTGAGAAAAGAACACACGCGGCAAACAACAGGTAAATGCGTTATCACTGTTTTCCATGTTCGCGGAGTAAATAGTTTTATATTTAAAAAATGCCAGGTAGCGTGTGTTTCGTATGTGTTTGGCCAATCAGTGCACACTTATGTCACTGATAGTTCCTATAGAAATGTTTTAGACCCTACTCTGAAGTAGGGCTGTCAAAATGGCTGAAAATCTAAATTAGAATTTTCTACTTAAATATGATCAATATTCAAATCATATTTTAATTTAAATGGAATAATTTCAGTAAGGGGGAAAAGCTTTTGGCTTCTCTCCTGAGGCCACAAGAGTGTGCATTGAGCAAAATATTACTAATGCACATTTATTCAAAGCAATAAAACAACATGACTATCTTTGAAAAAAGTGCATAATGTTTAAAATAATGTTTATAAACCAAATATAAATAATTAAGTTACTTAATTAGAAACAAAACAGCATCACGTATGCATATATATATATATATAGTTTAATACAAAGGACTGAAAACCAATCACAAAGAGAACTTTTTTTAACTTAAAAACATGAGATGGGGGAAAAAACACCATAAAGTCTCGAGACATGTTTTTTAAAAGTTGAACATTAATTTTACAAGGCTTTCTAAACATGCAGCTCTCTTGTGATAGATGTCCCTTTAGGAACTGCGATAAATATACGTTCTGTGTGAACAGCTTGATTTCAGTTTGCCATAAACAAGACCTTCTATGCATTGATGTTCTCTTTTTCTGCAATATTTTGAATAAACAAGCTCATCATCATATCTTGTGTGCCACTGATAAGGCTGCCTAACGAACGCCTAAAATTGCAACGTTTTTGCATTCGAATGTGAATTTTTATTTTAAATTCGACAAATATTCGAAATTCAAATTTTTATTCGACAGCCCAACTCTGAAGAAGAAGCTCAGTTTCCCCAAACAGAGTTCCTAGAACTAAAACCATTCCTAGTTCCTGAGGTGTGAACATGCCAAAAGCGGGTACTTCCGCCAATAGTACTAGGACCTATGAAAAGGTTCCTCTGGTGCGAAAGCCCCTTTAGTAATGATCAGTGTTGAAGAATAAATGAGATGACTAACTTGCATGCAACCAGCCACAGATTGAGTCTTAATTCCGGGAGTAAACAGGGTCACTCTAAGCCTTACATAGTGGTACAATGAATGCCACAGAACATTTTCGAAAAGAAATTAAGTGCTGTCTCTTAACAAGGCATTGTCACTCTTTCTCAGGTGCACAGCAAGGACAAGAAGTACGTGTGTAAAGTATGCAGCCGTGTCTTCATGTCGGCTGCCAGCGTGGGCATCAAGCACGGCTCTCGGCGTCACGGTGTCTGCGCAGACTGCTCGGGTCGAGGCATGGCTGCCCTGCTGGACCAGAATGGCGAGGATGGCTCGCCAGAAGAGGAACTCTTGTATCCCGGTGACCACCGTTTCCCCGATGACACCGCCGACGGCGATGGAGAAGAGGAGATGATGGTGGAAGCGGAGCTGATGGGAGAAGGTGAAGGTGAAGGAGAAGAGGAGAGCGGGAAATGGCGGGGTGGCTCAGGGATGTCGCAACGAGACGACAGAGCAATAGACGATGGCAAAGAGGAAAGCGACTCGGCTCTGGAAGGAGAAGCCAGGACGGGAAGCGAGAAAGACTTCAGTTGGATCTCCTAGTCCAATGCCTGGATCCTTGTCCAAGGTTGACCACCTGTTCCTATAAGGAGATATGCTTTAGGCAGGGCAATCGGATCTCAGCATGTGGAAGGAGCCGGATACAGAGAGATCCTTGAGATGCCCACAGGGCTGCCAAAGGAGAGACAGTGGAGAGTCCTCTCGCCCCGACTCCATGTGCTTCTGACCCAGGCTTCAGTTTGTCTCCTTTCTTCCTTGAGGACCAAACGGGTTTCTGTGTATGTGTTTGCTATTTCTTCAGAAAAAAGAGATTGTGTTGTCTCGAGAGATTGTCCAAATCAGTACCACGCTTTGATGGGTCAGACAAAGAAAGTGTACGAAAGATGTGCTCTTGCCATATGGTCAGCTGCCACAAGGGAGCACTGGCTTATCTATTGCGCAGCAGTTCACGTCAGAAGACTTGCACCAGTTTTTTTGGCACATTGTTGTTTTCTGCGAAGAGAAACTGCAACAGACTTGCACTTTAAACGTTGACTAGATTCCTATCGATTCCCTGTTTCTGTGGTTTACATTTTTATTCCAATTTACATAGATGAATATGGTGACCGCACCTACCTTTAAGGATACACAGTATGTCCTTATGACTGTTATATATGAACATTTGTGCTAGGTTTGCTAATTATAATGTATGCCTTGTAATGTTTTATTTCGTTGCAATTTTCATTCCTGAACATTTATATCAAGGGGGCAAATCATGTATATAGATACATATAAGTGAGATGTTGATTTTGTGTTCTCGACAAAGAACGGTAAAGGGGAAGATGGGTGAACACTATGCAGAAACGAATCTTTCTAGTTCTCAACAATCTTTATTCTCTCTATTATGGGAGAGAAAACTAGTCTTCAGCAATGGCAAAGCAGAGAGACTGGAGGAGAGAGAGTATACGAGTAGATTTATGGAAATATTACTTGTGCTCCACTGTAATATTTCCTCATTATTTGCATTCCATAGTGGACACAGTCAGGGATGGGTATGGTTTTATACAGAGGGTTTCCAGTGTGGTGCGTTTCTATTAAAAAAAAAAAAAAAAAACCTGTATGCAAATGTGTGTATTTTGTAGGTTTGGTTTGTGGGGGGTGTTTAACTCAAACTAACGTCATTCAAAAGCCTTTACCGAAGCGGTTTCAGACTCTCTCCTCTCGTCCCTCTTTTTACGTTTGGCGTATTTCACGTTTCCTCGCAGCCTTGCCATTGTACTGTACTGAGTCTGCCTCTGAAATCTTAAAGCCGTGTGATGTGACAGGGAGATATCATGCCTTCCCACTAAATATTTATTGCTCTAACTTCTGGAATATTCAGAAATATGCATCAATTTCTTAATCAGTGAACCACAGCTTTCTTTTGTTGTCAGTCCATTTAAGATGACGAAACACAAAAACTCTTTGTAATGAGACCATGGGGACTGACGTGTGCTGTAAAGTGAAATTGCTGTTCATTTATTGGGTTTAAATGGTTATTTATTTAGTTTGTGTGTGTTTGAGGAAGAGATTGTCTAGTCTTTTTACACATCCTTACCATTCTGTCTGACTGTGTGTGTGTGTGTGTGTGTGTGTGAAGGACTGGGTTCATGAATGTCTTTTTACTCATTGTTTTAACAATCTGTGCCAGAATCTTTGACAATGGGAATAAAACGCTTTATTATGCTTTACTTATGATTAACAAATTTGAATTATTATGGTTACTGTTGATATTGTTGTAATTCTTATTGTTATTATGATTATAATTATTGTTATTATTATTAAGTGCTGGAGGCTAAGCTTTATTATCTGTTTAATTTTTATATTTCCTTTCTTGAAAAACAGTGTAACACTTTCCAATCTTGCCTTTCTATGGACAGCAAGCCATGTGGCTTTCAGAAGTAATTATATTGTGCCAGTTCCATGCATTTCTGAGTGATATTTGAGAACTTTTTTTTTCCTTATTATTCTATTTTGTTTTCGGAGGATGAACCTTCTGAGAGCTTAACTTACTAAGTGTTGACAGAAAGGTATATACAGCACACGCTTCTATATTACTAACGTACACTAAGTAATGAATATTATACCAAAAAATAATAATCTGGTATACTTTGTATACATTTAGTGCTTTTGTTTCGATTTGGTGTACAGGTGCAAAGCTTTGATCAAACAGTGAATTGCTTGGTTGATTTAATTTTTTTCCCTGTTCTTTGAAAAAGCACAGATTATGGTGTTATGTTATGAAGGGCCACTTGAAAGTACATTTTAAAGAAGAATCGCAGCTTTAATTCTGTTGCCCTTGGAAACGTGCTCAAGTTTTGGATGTGCTCTACTGTATGCCATCCCTCTGCATCTGAATTAAGAAGACTGGCCACTGTCATGTGGAATTATGGGAAATGTATGCTTTGCAATGAGAAGTTGTACAAGCTTTAGACCTCAAATGTCATTGGCCCAAGTGCCAGGCACAATTGCTATCCAAATCCCTCCAAATGATTGGACATTTAGCTTTTTTCCTGTTTGTTTAATTTATTGTGTTCTTTACCTTTAATTGAAATAAAATCTGTTGGAATTTAAAAACAAACTGGATGGCATAATTTGAATCCAATTAATTTATGCAAGTAAATGGCCCCTTTCACACAGTAATACCAGTAAATTGTCGTAAAATTACCAGAATGACTTTACCAGTAAATTCAAAAATGCACTGTTCACACGCCGTTCCCTCTTTTTTCTGGTAAAGCACCATTCACAAATCCATTTCAAAATACAGGTAAATTCTGTGACATCATTAATCAGAAATTAATCACATACCAGGGTTATGTTTGTAAACATGAGGGGGTATACGTGGGCAGTGTTTTTGTTCATGTTCATCATAGAAGATTACTTCAAACCAAACTACACAGTGCAGACTAAATGTGTCATCTGCGTCAGAAAGTTATGATTGGCCCAGAGGTATTGAATATTTAATTTCAACGGCTCTGGATTGGCCCAGAATAGATGTCTTACGTTATTGCGTTCTGAACTTGTACATGTGCATACCGGTAATCTCATTCTGCATTCACACAGAGCAGAATTCTGGCGATTTACTAATGTTACAACTTCCCTTACTGGTAATTTGCCAGAACGGATTTAAAAATGGCACATGATCGTTTTACGGTAAATTACCGGTAATTTACCAGTGAAGTCTGTATGTGTGAAAGGGGCTAATATGGGTTAGATGCCATGATTGGTCTATTTTTAAATGTACTTGTTGATACTTCTCAGTCATCTCATCAGGTAATTTCTACAGATAATTATTAAAACATATTTGCCTCTATGTACTTGACCTACAAGTTTACCTTAAGTGACCCAGTGTGTGGTTAATTTTCAAAGTGTTTGTGAGTGCATGCACATGTAGGTTTTGCCCATACATGCCATTTTATATTTTAAGATGTCAGAGATGTACATTCAGCCAATTTTGGTGCACAATATAGCATTTCTTGCTTTTTTATTCAAGTTTTGTTCAGTTCTGTTAAACCAAAGCTATTTGCTGCAACCTACCAATAAACATCTTCTCAACACACAAATGAAACAATATGGACCAATGCAGACACTATACTTTCATACACATAAGCATCATTATAAACCAGAATATTATTTAATTTAATAATTATGTTGCTTGTTTCTTTAGAGATTGATAAATTATGCCATTAGATTTATTTTTCGTGAGATTACTCCTGATTTTGTGATTGTAAAAATAACAGTGAAGATATATCAGCTTATAATTATATTTGTGTGCAGAAATAAATAATTTAGTATTATTGCAGCTAATCAAATGTAAATATAGTTCCAGATTTGAATTCTCACATTTGACTTAAGACAAAGTAGAATATAACAATCTAAAGTTATGGGATTGATGGTCCCATTTTGAGAAATATATTCTTTGATGACTCAATGAATCGGTATGATATGACTTCATACGCATATATATAGCCATAATTTAAGCAAATCTTAAGTAAATATCTCACCAGTCAGAAAGTGAAATTAATCCATTTCATATGCAATATGGCATTAAAAAATTGAATTGAGGTTGAATGTCTCTTCACATCCTGATAGCAAACAATAATAGACCCTTAAGAGCTGTATTTGTGATGCTTGAGTTGGGGGAGGCGTGATGCATAAAAGGGGCATTTGCAAAGGTTGTTTAAAAGCATGTTTTATTTTATAGTTCCGCTAGACGACACAAGTAGCGCACAAACTGCAATTTAACTGATCAATTTATTTTATTATTTTTCGAAATTTCTAGCAAATGTTTTCAACTGTTAATCAGTCAATTAACTCTGAGACAAGTTGTAGCCTAACGCTTTAATTTGTAGAAGTGGTGTGCTGCAAATTCAAACAAGACAACCAATCAAAAGCATCAGAATAGGCCTTTAAATGGCAGGAGGCATAGCGCACATCTAAAACAGTAAAAGCAACAAATTAATATTACTCAGCCGTTAACATTTTCATAAGTAACTGCAATTTACATATTTTTTAGTAGCTGTAACGGTCACATTTATTCTGTAATTAAATTACGTAACACCATTACATGTAACTAGTTACTCCCCAACAGTGTCAGGGGATCAATATGTAAGACTATAAAGTGGTTTATTCTGCTGGTTTAATATCACAGAGTTAGTGGATACTGTGATATGTGATATATCTTGAGGTGATAGACAACTCAGTTATTTTTATTTTCACATTTTCTCTCTCAATATGAAACACATTTTAGCCTTCCAAACATTTCAGACAAACTACACTTGCTTACAAATTTCCCTCCGACACTAAACAGCACTAATGTTTGTGGAGTATTTCCATCCTACATCAGCCTGCTTTTCCTGACTGCCCAGCTTCCCCGCCTGTTGTGTTCAACATCAGACAGATTTTATTTCTGTCCTCATAGAACTGTGGAGGATTAGGGGTAAGAGCGGTTTCAAATCACTATATTTCTAGCACTGACGGCACTAGCTATTAAGCATGTGGGACAGGTCTGTTTTACTTGCCATGGAACCACCCAGTTGGGGTTCTCTTTTCTTGTGGTCATCTTGTAATTCCAGACAGATAAAATATTTGTAAGTGAAGTTGTTGGGGTCTGAGCCACTGGGGTCACTTGACTGGCATGTCCACCTGCTGCTGTTTTTCTCCACCAAGCTCTCTCTCTCAAGTCTGTCATGTTGAAATGCAGGGGACGGACCAGCTGACTCAAGCTGCTGAAAAAAGTCTATGTCCGTATCACCCCACTTGTTCCATAAATACCACCCTCTCTGTTGAATGGAGGTTATTTTAGATCGTACATGTGGGGTAAGGCCTTGAGTTCTGCTGCCCGCCCGGAGCTGAGTGACACGCACAGCACTTTGAAACCAGTGGCTGTAGAGTTCTTGAAAACACAAAAGTGGACATGTCTAAGCACACTGATCAGGAGTCATACGCAGAAGAAATCGATGAGGATGAGATTCTGGCAGGCCTCTCGGCGGAGGAGCTCAAACAGCTCCAGAGTGAGATGGACGACATCGCTCCTGACGAGAGAGTGCCGGTGGGAATGATACAGAGAGACGCTTCTCAAGCGACGACAGTCCAAGGTATTGCATTCTTTCGCATTTATTAAATTGTTTGTTACCATTAATCCTGAGAACATAGGCAATCTTTGTAAAAAGCTCTGAGGTGCTGGAAGAAAATGAGTTTAACACTCAGCCTACTCCATCTCTAACTAGCTCCCAGAAGACCGTTACTAAAACTGGTGGTCGTATCATACTGTAGTTTTAAGCGATGGAACTGTTAAACATATTTAAGAAGTATCATTCTCGCAGTCATGTTGTTGCACTGAACATAACAGCTGTCCTGACCTTCAGTACAACATGATTTCTAACGTAATACTTATTTGTCCAGTTTGAGTATTTATTCATTCCCTTGTTTATCTAAATAATATCAGGCAGGGGGTGTTCAGGAAACCTGTTTTGGTGATACCAGTGGCACAGAAATGACTCAGCTATTTAACAGCATTCATAAGAAGCCACTTGTCCTTGATATTCAACTTTCATTTGTTTAGCACAATGTAGTCACATAATGATAAATAGTTTACCTATGAAGAAAAATATGATACTTTTTTATAACCTTTTTTTTTTTCATTTCAGATTGCAGCGAGCCCCAGTCAGAAGAGGAGATCGATGAGGATGAGATTCTGGCAGGCCTCTCAGCAGAGGAGCTCAAGCAGCTCCAGAGTGAGATGGACGACATCGCTCCTGACGAGAGAGTGCCAGTGGGAATGAGACAGAAAGACCAAACTGACAAAACACCCACTGGATCATTTGATCACAGATCGCTGGTGGAATATCTGTACTGGGAGAAAGAGTCCAACCGTATGCTGGAGGAGGAGAGAGTTCCCACAACTCTATTACCCAGTCAGGTAACTATAGTTATTATCTGCATTATTTACATTCAGAGTATTACATGACTCATAAACTGTGCTTGGAGCTCTGATTATTAATCACCAATTTTGACTATTTATAACTGCTGCAACTAGGAAGCCAATAACACTACAACAACAAATGCCTTGAAACAGCAACTGCGCTGTCATGCAGCATTTAAAACGGGACATTCTATTTTTAGGCTTTGAGCAAGTTGTTGAAGATTAAATGTTTCGTAACTCGTAGTCTTTAAAAGTTGTTCAGCACTTCAGACTTGACCCCTTTGTCCATTTGTCATCATCAAAAGAAAGCCCAAGAGGAGCTTGAAGCAAAAAAAGAAGATAAAGTTGAAGAGGTGGAATATGTCTATGAGGAGATCGTAGAGGAAGCTGAAGGAGGAGAGGGAGATGTTGTTGTTGATGAAGTAATTGAAGAAGTGATAATGGAGGTTGAGGAAGACCAGCCTGTCAAGATAGAACCTGATGCCTCTGGCCCTGTAGTGACCTCAGAAGATGGTTTACAGCCACCTCCAGAGTTTGCAGATACAAATGTTGAAGCAGAACTTAATGAGACAGAATCTAAAGTGAATGAGGAGACGGAAGCAGATTCCACCCAGTCTGAACCTGCTCTCTCATCATATGAGAACTGGGTTCCTGAGAAAGAGGAAAGGGTCATATCCAAGCTGAAGATCCCAAAACTTGCACTAGGTGGAAGTGCTTTAGTTAAAAAGACTGCAAGACCTTCTGGGAATGAAACCAATTTGGAGACCACTTTGGTTAAGATCCGCAACAACAACCCCTCTGTCACAGATGTCAATCTCAACAACATTGAAAACATTCCCAAAGAAATGCTCCTTGATTATGTCAACGCGCTCAAGAAGAACAGACACGTTAAGACCTTCAGCATCGCAAACACTGGTGCAGATGAAAATGTGGCATTCGCTCTGGCTAATATGCTCAGAGACAACAGAAGCATCACCACACTAAATATTGAATCCAATTTCATCACAGGAAAAGGGATTGTTGCAATAATACGTTGTCTACAGTTCAATGAGACACTCACTGAGCTCCGCTTCCACAACCAAAGGCACATGCTAGGACACCATGCAGAAATGGAAGTGTCTCGTCTCCTCAAGGCTAACAACACACTTCTGAAGATGGGCTACCACTTTGAAGTCGCGGGGCCTAGGATGGTGGTCACCAATCTCCTCACCAGGAATCTGGATCGTCAGCGGCAGCAGAGAAACGAGGAGCAGAAGCTCCAGCAGATCAAAGAGCAGAGGAAGGTCATGGAGATGTACGAGGACTCCCTGAACTTGCCCCCTGGCATGCTGGAAATGCTAGGAGGATACATACCATTGTCCCTATTACAGGGTTCTCATAATGGAGCTGAGGAGACTCCTGAAAGTTCTCCAGAACCTTCACCACAACCAAGTCCTCCTCATCAGCGCCGCAAGACTCAAAATCTTGCCCCACAACAGCATCCTCCTAGTTCAGACAAAGGAAACCTCTTAGAAGAAGTACATCTGAAAAAGACTCCGAAACGAAGGGATCCGCTTCTGGAATTAAACTTAAGGGATGAAAGGAAAGAGGGAAGAGCTAATATTCAGCTAAGGAGTGCTCCTAAACAAAGAGGCACAGCAAGAGAAGGACCTGCAGATGAGAGAGCCAACCTAAAAGATATGATAAAGACTCTAAAGCCGGTTCCTCGAAGGCGACAACCACCTAAAGTGGAGCTAACACCTCGGGATGAGCTGCTCAGTGAGATTCGACAGAGCAACGTGGCCTATCTCAAAGCGGTATGTAATGTTGAAGTTTCTCGAATTAGCAATTAATTAGCTGATCTCAGCTTGAGTGTGGGTCATTGTTGGGGAGGGACAACTGGAAATGTTGTTGGGGTCATTAAAAGTAATTAAAACTCAAACAATAAAATGTACATTAAACTTACATTACCATGAACTATGTCGGCCATGGGTCTTCACCCCTGCACCTGGGGACCCACTGTTCTGCAGAGTTTAGCTACAACCCTATCAAACACACCTGAACCAGTTAATCAAGGTCTTCAGTATCACTTGAGAAAAATAACAGGTCAGGTGTGCTGAAACAGGTTAGAGATCAAATTTGCCGAACAGTGGGTCTTAAAGGAATACTCCACCCCAAAATGAAAATTTAGTCACTAATCACTTACCCCCATGTCGTTCCAAACCCGTAAAAGCTTTGTTTGTCTTTGGAACACAATTGAAGATATTTTGGATGAAAAGCGGGAGGCTTGTGACTGTCCCATTGACTGCGTAGTAAATTGCACAGTCAAGGTCCATAAAAGTATGAAAAGCACCGTCAGAATAGTCCATCTGCCATCAGTGGTTTTCATACTTTTATGGACCTTGCACACATTTATGATATATAGGCTGATATTGTGCAGTTTGTTGAAGACTTTTCTAAGTGACCGTATGTGTCATTATGTTATTGACTTGGATTTCTGTAAAGCAAACAGAAAAGCTGTCAATGATCCAATGAGTCCAAGAAGGAAGTACCGGTTTTGATATCATTTCTACTTCTGTTTCACATCCACAGGTACCTCTTCCAAAAATCCTGGAGTCAAGTGAAACCAGTCTCTTCTGAGTCACACACGTGACTTCACAGAGAGACTGCACAGAGGGACAGGGCCAGCATCAGAAAGGTCATGGAGAGAGTGCAGTTCATGTGGCCAAACAATTCCATGGTGCTCCTCAACTAATGGCGAGAGTAGAGTGTACTCAAATCATTTGACCCAGGGGGTTGGGAATGGAGGGGAGCTGCACTCCCTTGGACAAGTGAACAGTTATATAAGAATAAGCACATCTATTCATATAAACCACTTCAATAAATGGTGTGAATGTCTGTGAATGGCTACACACAGTGCACATTAAAATGTATTATTTTGTGTCTGAATTTGTGTTCATGTATTTATAGTGTCAATAAACATATGTCACTCTGGACCTTTTCTTAATAACAGTTTCTAGAAAAACAGAATTAAGACAATAGCATAATTCATGCAGACACTCTTTTTCCCAGTAATTTTAAGCACAGTTGAGAATTATTCTTCCAACACAGGGGTCAACCAATTAATGTTTGCTCTGAAATTAATTTGCATATGCATTAAACAAAAAATAAGTATACCGTCATTCTAACCAAAGCTACAGATAAGAAGCTAAAGTTTAGCTATATGTGTCACTGTCCTTCACACATTAAAATGTATTAAGTAAAATTAAACTGTAATGAACCTATATTTAATTATGATTATTTAAAAGGTTTACGATTTAAATGTCATATCAGTATATGAACAGTTTGGTAGGCGCACTAAACACATGTAAGCCTGGCTTACAATTCTCAGTTTTGAACAATAAAAGACATTCAAATCTATATCCACCAAAGGGCCCTTGACGTGAATTGTTGAAGACGCCCAGCACTAATATGATTATGGAAAATTATTTGCTAAAATTATAACTTTACTGCCCTCTGCCGGACCACAGTGAAATCTCGCCCTATTTAAAAGTATATTATCCAGGTAAATTAGACATGAACACAGCAATGAGCCTGTCAGTAACATTATTTAACCACCCACAATACCCTCTAACACATATACAGTGAGCGGTAGTCAATAACTTTGGTGAACCCAGTCACAGTGATAAAGATGAAGTGGGATATATATGCTATTCTTCACAACACCAGAAGTGAGAAAAATGAAAAGCGTGCCAAACCTTGTGCTGTCTCCGGCTGTTGGTAACCCTGCACATCCTACTGAAGGAACCCAAAAATGCGTTCATTTTTTACACGGTCCCTGTTTTATGTGAGTCCGGCTTTAACAGTTTGTGCAACACATTTCGTCGAAGATTGTTTTATTAATATATCGCAATGTAGCTTGTAAATACGCTGTTTTTGAAGAATGAAGCAGTTGAAAACTATATTTAAGTTGACAGAAAAAAAGACAAAGTACAAGTAATCTTACAATAAAATGTTTGGCTTTCACTGTTTGCATTCAAGGTGATTTCCATGTTTGCATAACAATAATCTCTGACAAAACGTATTTTCAGAGGAAAAATATTGATAGACTCATACAACACTACACATTTTTGCCAAATCCGTTTTTTACTAGCTCCTCAGATTACAGAATAAAATAGGTCATTCATTCTCATTAACTTTTAAGGCAGAAATGTCCAAAAAAAAAAGGTTTACACTAACTACCTATTCTTAGCCATACATTTGACAGTAATAAAACAATTGTTTGTTTTTGGCAAGATAATGACACCACCACAAAAGATGTTTAATCTTCAATTTTACTGACAAATCTCCTCACAAATAATTTCATAGTTGTGAACCGCTTATACAAGGTCAGTTACTTGTATTTTGAAAATAAAACCATCAGAGCATATAAACACTGTAAACCAATTTGAAACCTATATGATGGGTGTGAACACACGGAGATGTGAGTTACGAGTCTGACGAGGAGTCTTTGACGTCTGTGCTCTCCGTGGCCTCGCTAACCTCACTCATTTCTTTACTCTCTCCTCCGCTGTCTCCATCTCCCTCCTTCTCTCCATCCTGCACCGTCAGCTTCTCCACCAGGCCAGTAACAGATGCGTCCTGAGATGATGGAGCCTCTGAGCCCCACAGACGAACTCCTGGCTTCTGCAACTGCACATCAGGAAAAATTTGTATTTTCCATAGTGGTGATTTTTTTTTATAAAAGTAAACATCTCTACCAGCGTTCGCCACTGAATAAGGAAGCAAACTGGCAAGTGTAATGTGTTAAATGTGTTTTTGAGTCTTGCTAATTGGTAACAATGAATCTGGAGAATAAAGAAAATTGATTTTTTTTTAAAAGCTACCAGTAGCCGTTTAATTTTTGAAGATGAAACCAATTTATCCCCCTCTAATTTTTTTATTCAAAATCTGTGGAAGGTGCGACTCAATTGCACTGACCGAATTTAGATGTGTGAATGTGTGATTTCTGTTACTAACACTTTTCATCAAAGATAAAAATACATATTTTTGATTAGGTATTTAAAAACCACTTGACTCACAACTCCAAGTTGGCACAAGCCTCCTTCTGAGATCAACATAGATACATCATGAGTACTGTTAGAGTCCTAGTCAAACAGTTGGAAAATCCGTGAGGAAGCAAACTGAATATTTGTGGTTCGTTTCACCAAAGATTTTTGCCCGTGTTATTCTTCCACATATGTTCAGTGGGTGTAGAGGTTCAGGTTACAATTTGGTAAATTGTTTATTCATCTTCATTTAAGGAGTTAATAATGATATGTAACTGCAACACCACATACCTCATCTGCCATCTGTGTGAGATTCCTCTTCATGGCATAAGCATCTTCTCCATCTGCATAATATTTGGGCTCCACTTCACTAATCCTACAATACAGCATCAGGAAGCATTTGGTATGACTGTGATGCAATGCGATATCACAATGCACTTATTGTCTCTCCAATGTACCAAGATACATATTCATACACAGTTATAAATGGTGGCTAAAACTGAGCTGTTTTTGAAAATAGGTTTATTCTAGTGCTGTCAATTTAACACTAATTTAGTACAATTAACAGTTAATCATCCATTTAATTATACTGATGTTTTTGAAGGTGAACTATTTCTGAAGGGTCATTAACACAGAATGTCATCACTCTGCATTGTTTTAATTGTTTTCAATTTAAAAACACCAGAGACACCTGCAGTTATTTCATTGTGTTACACTCCATCTAGCATTTTATGAAATTAAATTTGTAATTCATTTAGTTTTAATTGACTGGCAGTCCATAGTCTTTCACAATATAATAGAACTGAGAAAAAAGAAGTGATACTCACTGAAACTTAAGTGTGTTTGAGTACAAGTGAAGAGCGGCCCGGTTACTGAAATACAAACAGAAACACGGTCAGGAAAATCACTTCAGAAAATCTCTCAGGCCTGATATGATGATGATGATGATGAGATTGTATATGCTACCTCTTCCTGACATGCAAAGAGACATATTTGGCATTGAAGTTCTCAATCATGGCTCTGCTGGCTTGATCCATCAGTTTTTGAGCCAGTCCAAGACGCCTGTGAGAGCGTTTAACTGCCTGTTTTAACACACAGGAGTGCATTTATTTATACACATGCAGACAGGGTGAAAGACAACATCAGCACAAATGAGGAGAAAGAACAGCAAATGTTTTCAGATTAATAACACTACCAGTGATGTAATGTGTCCATGAGGCACGTCGTCAGGATCCTCCTCCCTGTAAAATTTACAATATGCAATTTACATAAAGTAATCTTTATTTTAATTCAAATGTATTATTTCATTAATTATGAATTTTACATAATTAATTGATTATTATATTAATTATAATTTACAAAATAACCTTTCTTAAAGGGACAGTTCACCCAAAAATTAAAATTCTGTCATTATTTACCGTCATGTAAATGATAAGGGTAATGATGAAGAAATTTCTGCCCTCATGTCGTTCCAAACCTGTGAGAATTTTTTTATTTATTTTTTCTGTAGAACGTAAAATAATATATTTTGGTAACCAAACAATTTGGATTTCCATCGACTTCCAGTGGATTTGTTTTTTTGTCCATACAATGCAAGTTAATGGAAACAAAATGTTTTGGTCACCAACATACCTTCTTTAAGTTTCACCGCAGAAAGTAAGTCATTCAGGTTTGGAACAACATGAGGGTGAGTAAATTATGACAGAATTATCTATTTTGAGTGGAGTATCCCTTTTATGGACATTTCACACATGAAAGCAATAAATAAAAAATAAAAAACTTACATTTTAGCCAAAACATATCCCACTATCTTCCCATTCTCATCCTCTGCGATGTATGACAGCTGGAAAGCAAACACAGCTGTTCAGTAAAGCAGTTCAGCACATGATAATCAGTGTTTGTATAAAGATCAGTGTCAGACCTGTGGCCAGGACAGGCCGTGGTAGAAGTAGTACTTCATCTGATAGTTCTCGGGAAGACACAGCAGGTTGCAGTGCTGCATGTTCATCAGATCCTCTGGCTGGAGACACGTAAAAGAGAAAACCATTGAGCCAAGCTGCTCTCTACCTGCCACCTGCAGTAATACTGAATCATTCACATCAAGTACATTAGCCAAATATTCAGAGAGAAGCTGGAAAATAGTCATGTATAACTAAACTATGACTGTTTTGGTGCTTGACTGATATAAGTGTACCTCAGGAAAAAGATATACAGTCAAACCAAAAATTATTCAGACACCAGATATAATTTTTGACTAGTGGGTGCAGGACACTATAGTTCATTTATGTAAGTGAGGATAACAAAATTAAATAAACTGTGACATACCCAAAATTCTTCATACAGTGGACTACCAGTGAAACTGATAATAATTTGTGACCAAAAATTATTCAGACACTTTGACCTGACCGTGTTTTGCTTAAGTGTGTTTTTCTTTAATTGCTAATACGACCTTTTTACACCACAGACTGAACAAAATGAAGCATTGCGTAGTAATTGGTTGACCTAAATTGGTATTATCTAATTGTATACTTAAATTAAACAGCTGACAGCTATTCGACTGAATTCATACACCTTTCTATCAAAGTTATCTGACATTATCAAGATTAATTTGTTCTGACAGCTTCTTTTTATATTTTATTACCATTTTCTAAACTATAGCAAATAAACTGTCATAATGTGAGAAGTGTTGAAGGTGTCGATACGTGTTGGTTTGTATAATGATACAAAAGCAACGTTACAGAACACGGTCCCTTTAAAAACTACTAAACTGCAGAGCGTCTATGAGTCAAGCAAATCGTAAATATAATAAAAAGACAAATAATATTTAATACATTCAGACTCACATCACACAGAACGCGTCAATGATGCCCAAAATGGGTTGACACACACAGAGAGAGACACACACAAAGAAACACACACACACACACACACACACACACACACACACACACACACACACACACAGAGAGAGACACACACAAAGAGACACACACAAAGAGACACACACACACAGAGAGACACACAGAGAGACACACAGAGAGACAGACACACACACAGACAGACAGACAGACAGACAGACAGACAGACAGACAGACAGACAGACAGACAGACACACACACACACACACACACACACACACACACACACACACACACACACACACACACACACACACACACACACACACACACACACACACACACACACACACACACACACACACACCTTGTCTTTAGTTTCATTTACTCACCCGTGCGTTGCGTATATTCATTTTGCCTTCTGGATTGCTTGATAGATATATTATACGATATCAATACAGCTGTCAAATACAGAATGTTTCAATAGAATCGAACAAGCAGGCAGATGGACACAGCTACACCACTACAACCATGTTGCCCATGACCGGAAGACGGATGCTCGGATAGTAAAGTCCTTCCGGTGATAACGATAATAAAAGTCCTTGAATAAAAGCCAAGAAACCGAGGTTTAGTTTTAGACATATCAAATGTTTTATAAACTATTTACATTCTAGGTTATTTGTTTTTAATAAATTATTTATATTGTAAATCCTACTGAAAAATTATAGAGTAAAACCTCCAAGCCTTTATTCTGTTTTTATACATTTAATTGTATTAAAGCTTGATGTATATCAAAGCTCCAACAGTTTTTTTTCTGAAAATAATTTCCACTATTCTTCCGGTCTTGTTTACTTCATAAGCGTTTTTAAATCGTGATAGGATTTCTATGTGCATGACAGACAGAGGTGTATAATATTTAAACAATTGTACAAAAGTCTCTATAAAGACTGAAAACTGACTGAGAAATCTACATTCACTAAAGAAATCCCCATGACTTTTCCAAGACTACTCACTCAGTCATTTTATTGCAATATTGGCTGTACTGAAGCAAGCCAAAGATATTAAGGGAATATGAAAGGACCAGATGGAGAAAAAGCAACAAGACACATGTGAGGCATCTTCACTATGCTTTATTGTAAAAGTAGTAGTCTATTATAATAAAATAGAAAACACTGGGCAGATCTTTTACAGAAAAGTTAAAGAACTCACAGATATTGAAGAAGCCCGCCCAAAAAAAGAAAAAAAAATATATATAAAGGCCAGACAAACAGTTATTTCCCAAAATTGACTGATAAATAAATAATTAGTTTTAGGCAGCCTGACAGGATGTTGAGATTCAGTGCTGTCCAAAACTCACAATACACAGACTAACAAAGTTGGTAACAGACACTGGTTCAGTGTCTATCTAGTGCTGAAACCAAAAGCAACAGCGAGCAGAAAGAGACCATGCCCAAATGAGGGAACAAACATTAAAGCTAATCTATTCAATTATTTACAGAGAGATGTGGAATAATGCATCTGCTTTTTTTAAGACTAAACACATTTGTGGCTCATCAAGCCAATCGGTGGGACCCTTAAGACATGGTTAAATGTCATATACATACAGTACATGCACTGGAATCCTAATACCTGTATGCTTCAGGAATCTTTCTTTTGTGTGGTCCAATTATAGCATTTCATAAAAAAAAAAAAATACATGAACACAACCATCACTGCAGGAGCAGATTGTACTTTTATACCACTTCTGAAATGTGAGCAGCATTTAATGTTAAGACTTTTGCTTGTTGAAAGAGGAATGCATAACAGAAGCCATGCTTTTCTTTAAGAATAAAGAACAAATGACAGCGCAGTAAAAATATCATGATGCTTAAGTGCATAACCGAACATTGTAAATGTTGTTCAGTCCAACAAAATAATGAGAAATGTCCTATAAAGCATTATATATCATATTGAGCTGGTTATAATTAATAACATTCAAAAAAAAGTGTTCGCTAATCCTGTTGGTCCTTCTTTAAAAAAAGGCTTCAGCTCATTTCTGTCGTCCTCTTCTTTCACAGTTTGTGTGGGTTCACCCATTTGTATGTACCCTCGTAGCGGAAGCCCACCTTCTGTACCAGCTCATCAGCCTCTGCAGGACCACGGCTATGAGAGAGCCAGAGCAAATGTGAGAGATATTACACATCACTTCATCAAAAACAAAACATTTTTTACCTTCCGTATTTGTATTTGATGGGTGGCGTCTTCTCCTTCTCTATCTGATGAAGCAGAGGAGTGAAGATTCTCCAGGCTTCCCTCAACTCATCACTTTGATAAAATAAGTCAAATTCAGAAATGGTTGTTTCAGAATTATTATAACAACGTATTGTAGAGAGCACAGTAAGAAACGCACCTTCGCACAAAATGCATTTGGCTGCCACAAAAGACGTCCAGAATCAGACGTTCGTAGGCATCAGGCAGCTTAACGTCCTTTGAAAAGGGAGAAAAGAGAAAAGCACATTACTTTAATAAAGATTTCTGGTTGAAATAAATAATTTCCCACATATTATTAGTCAAAGTTGCCATTTAGGACAAAAGAAACCGAGTGTGAATGGATGAAAGGTGTGTGTTTTACCCTGTATCTGCTGTGGTAGGTCAGGTCCAGCTCTGTCTCTTCAGGGCTGAAATAGACTCCAGGTTTCTTGCTCATCATCTTGGCGTAGATGGCCTCGTTGGGCTGCACTCGCACCACTAACTCGTTCCTCCTGCACTGAGAGTTAAAGATATCTCCAGGAACTTCTGTGAACTGCAGCCTCACCTCTGCCTTCCTCTCATTCAGAGCCTTTCCACACCTGAGGACGAAGGGAACACCTGGAGAGAGACAGGGGTAATAAAATATCAACACATTTAGGAAGAGAAAGACCATATACTGGGTATATCAGGTATATACTGCTGTTCAGTTTTAAATCAGTAAAATGTTATTTTGCTGTTAATGAAAGAAATTAATATTTATATTCAGCAAGGAAGCATTAAATTGATCAAAATAATGAATTGACAGACAACAAAAATTAATTTCAAATAAATGCTGTTCTTTCTATACATCATATTAGACATTGATTTCTGAAGTCTCATGTGACACTGAAGACTGGAGTAATGACGCTTACCATTACAGAAATTAATACATTTTAAAAATGTATTCAAAGAGAAAATTATAAATTATATTGACATTTCACAATGTTGCCGTTTTTACTGTTTTTTTTTTAAAATCACAGAAAGGATGAGCATAAGAGACTGCTAAAATTAAATTTAGCATTTTTAGCCACAAAACAATTTCAAGACCAAAGGGTTAGTAAAGCTTCTCATTTAAGGTCAAACTTGGGTCCTGTGAGGCACGACATTTCATTCCACTGTATGTCCCCACATGTAGCAGAATACAATAAAGCTCAACTTGAACTTGATATGTTTGGCCAGACTGTAAACATTAGCTAATTAGCAATCACTTACCATCCCAACGTTCGTTCTTTACATAAAGCACTGCTGTGGCAAATGTAGCCTGAGTGGAGCCTTCAGGGACCGTTTTGTCATCTAGATAACCCAGTTTAGCCTCTCCTTCTCCATCTGGATCTCCCACATACTGACCCAAGACCACATCTGAGAGAGAGACCGGCTCAATGCACTTCAGCACCTTCACCTGTAGAGGGACACAGAGCAAAAAAAAAACAGGTATTAGAAAGGAGATCTATAATAATCCAGGATAAATCCCATTTATCACAGCAAAAGCTCTTCACTTGGATGCATCATGAGCACTCATTTATGGATTTTAACCAATAAGCTAAGCTGTGATTGAACACACACACACACAAATAAATAAAATAGAAAACAACTCTTTGCAGTAGACGGGGGGGGGCAAGTGTACTTTGTCTGGTGAAAAGTCTTAAAACAAAAATGAAAAATGAAAATACATAAACAGGAAAAGAAAACAAGTCTACTTCAATAAAAAGAAAACTTAAAAAAAATAAACACATAAACAGGGAAAAATAAGTCTACTTCACACTGTTAAAAGCATTCAAAAACAAAACAAAAAATAAATAAAAAGCATTGCAAAAGTAAAATAAAAAGGAAATAAACATTAAAAAATCAGTACAAAACAAACAAACCGTTACAGTGAAAAGTACAAGTCTACTTCACCGTTCACACAGAAGTCTTCAAAAAAATCTAAATAAAAATGAATAAACAAACAAATCCATATTTGTATGGGACTACTTCACACTGCTAAAAAGTACAAAATTTTAATAAACAAAAACTAAATAAAATTAAACAAACTTTAAAAATCAGTTCAAAGCAAAAGAAAAAAATAAAGGACTGGGAAAAGCACAAACCTACTTCACATTGTTAAAAGTCTTTAAACAAAGAAAAAAGAAAAAAAAATGAATGAAAAAAATAAACACCTTGGGTACTACACATAATCACCATAATGTACACTTAAAATCAATTATTCTATAGTACAAACCAAAAGTGAACACTACCCTGGAGTGTAATTCTCAGAGCCAAGACCTTAATTTATATACACTCCGCCAACCGCTAATGGTTAACTGTAAGACAGATGGATCAATAAATTTGATATATTTGCTGCTCAAGGCTAAATTCAGGATCATTCAGATAAGTGCCAGAAAAGAGTGCTGCAAAGGGCGGCTGTACACAGTTCATTGGCTGACCGGCTCGTTACCTTCTCATCTCTAACATCATCAGAGCTGGTGGATGCAGGCTTCTCCATGGCAACCAGACTGAGCATCTGCAGCAGGTGGTTCTGCATCACATCACTGGAGACAGAAAAGAGAAGAATACATTCATTTACAAATCATGCTTGATTAGAATATCAAAATCCTCACAGCCTTTGAAGGGAGTCCTCATGCACAGAAAGTGCAATCTATTTTTACACACTTTTTTTTTTTATTTCTCTTTGAAGTTTATTTGCACTTCCTTCTACTTGTATGGTGCTTCACACAATGTACTTTCATTGTATGGAACATTTTGTGCACGCATCAAAAATTGTGTTCCACAGAAGAAAATCGTACAGGTTGAATGAAACAAACAAGTTCAGTTTTTGGTAGAATATAATTTCATAACATGCAATTAAAGATCTTAGTGTCACAGATGCAAAAATCAGCTCAAAGCAAGAAAACTAACCGAATAATACCAAAATCGTCAAAATATCCCCCCCGGCCCTGGGTACCAAATGGCTCTTTGAAGGTCAGAACCACACACGCTACACTGTCCCGGTTCCATATGGGGCCAAATATCCGGTTTCCAAACCTGTAAAGAAAATAGGAGAGAAAACTGTGACTAAAGAGACACCGATACAGATGAAGAGATTCCTGGTGGAGTTTAATCCTTAATTATGCATAAATGACAACTGTGTGTGACAGCCAGTGAAAAGCAGCAGGCAGACAGGGATGAAAAGGGTGATGGAGGCAACGGGAAAGGGAAAAAGCCGCACCTGAGAACCATGAGGTTCTGGACCATCTCTTTGCCTAGGTAATGGTCTATACGGTAAATCTGGTCCTCAGTGAAGAGAGAAGAGAGATGACTGGTTAACTCCTCTGAGCTCTGCAGGTCACGTCCAAAAGGCTTCTCCACGATTATCCTGTTCCAGCCTCTACCAAACATACAAACACAAAAAATATGCTGCTAAGGCAAACTCATATACACAGACAATCAGAAAACTGAACAGAAACTACACACATTTTTAATTAGCTTTTATTTTTTATACTTTCAGTTTTCAAGTTTTAGCAATATTGGGACAGATTTACTAGCAGCTTGCACCAGCGCAAACTGTCTTTTGGTGTTAAAATGGTACTGTCAGGATTTACTAAAGATGCGCAGTGAAGAATTAGCACTGAAAGGGTGTGGACACATTTATTTTTTTGTGCCTGACCTTATTGAATATGCATTTGTAGGAGTTTCCCTTTCAGACGCAAAATTTATGGGAGGAGAATATTCAAATGAATCACGCAACGCGATTTACTAACGTTTGCACTCGTCAAAGTACTGCTATTTGCGCCAATATTTTACGCTCAAAAAAAGCATGGTTTTAAACTATTTTGCACTTGAAATCAGTGCAATTATTGTTGCTACGAGGAGGCACCGCAGAGAACAGAGCGCGTGGTAAAAGAGAGAGGATTTTTTTTCCACTTGTTTTAATTTATTTGGAATGCCAGAAGAACAAATTTAAATAAATAAATAAATTGTAGGGCCCTATTGTTAAAAATGTTGAAATTGAGAGTTTTGGACTTTTTTTTTTTGCTGAAATAAATGTTTTTGTTATTACACAGAGAGTAAAGTACCGAAAAAAGGTACTGTTGGGTACCGGTACCGAATTTCAGGTACCGATACCGGTACAGTACTGGTTAAAATGTGAACGGTACCAACCCTAGTGGACATTCAAACTAATGTTTTATTGTGAATATGAGATGCAGGTAATCACAGTCGCTCAGTCAATCTCCCTCTCATAATACTGTACTATACATAATACACAGCTTTTAATACAGTAATACAATAAAGGCTAATTTATACTTCTTGCAGTGTCCACGGGCATGTTGCTGGTGTAACCCGCAGTACCACGGCAAAAGCCGAAGAAGAAGCGGCTCGTCGCGGAAGCATTACAGCCGTGACGGCTGCAAATAAATATCAAATCATTACGTTAAATCATTATTTAAGACTAAAAAAGGGGACAACAACGGAACAGGAGAAGATGGCATTCTTTCAATCTCCACAAGGACGTGTACCACGGCAGATTAACATTGTTTATCACAGACAACTACTGATGTACGTTACATCTCTGGTCTGCCGAAGTACGTGTATGTATTTTTGAGTGTCTGTGCAGGAGAAGGTGTGGTCTGCATTCATCCTGATTGGAGATCCTGAGATCTTGAGACCCTGATTGGCTGCCTCCTAATTGGTCTGGTTCCGGTTCCAGTGAAAAGGACCTCCCCAAACATTCTAGAGGGCCGAATGTGTGCCATTTGTTTTGCTTTGTGATTGTGTGTGGGCGCTTTGAGAAACCTGCTTTTGTTCTGTTAACTTCAAATTATATTTGTAAATATTTATTTTAAGGGAAGTGGGGAGTGTGACACCATTTCTTTTATATATATATATATATATATATATTGTTTGTTTTATGTTTTGAGTTAAGTTATTTTGGTTAGGGAATTTAGAGGTTTTATTAAAACTAGTTATTTTTGTTTGTTATTTTGGCCTTGTCCACTCCAGAATTTGTCCCGTTTGTTACTATTTTTCCATTATAAATTTGTTAATAAGTTAACTTTTTGCTTGATGCTACCTTGGGAGTGACAGCAAATTTCATTTAAGTTATGGCTGGTCCTAGACGATCGTAACATGTATAATGCTATGTAGTATAATAAATGATAAGACTTGTTCTTTGCTTTGTTTTATTTTAAATAAGGTGTAACATTAAACTATATTACAGTGCTCATGAACGCACACAAAACTCAAGTACATACAGAGGGAGGGGTTCTAGCAGACCAATCACAGCGCTTGCAGTCCGCGTAGAATTGACACACAGTTAGATTTTTGGAGAGGTGCACGTAAGGTACGGCGTAGGTTACGGCACAGGCCTGTACATCAAGGCTCTGCGTTGGCCACGGCGTAGGTTTTGACACAGAAGTATAAATTGAGCTTAAGCTTTTAATGAAGCAACTCAACGCTCCTTCATTACTAGTTCTAAAGTGATGTTTTTTAATTAGCAACGGAGGCAAGTTTAAAAGCAACTGCATGCGTCTACTCCTCACTTGGTGCTCATGCACTGATGCTTGATGTTCTTGGTGACGTCGTGATAGACGCTGGGCGGCAGGGCCAGGTAGAAGAGGCGGTTGGCTTCAGCTCCTCCAGGCAGGGACAGCAGGTGAGTGTTCAGGTTGGAGAAAGAGGATTTATCCACGTACTTCCCACTGATGTAAGAGTTTCTTCTGAAGAATGCAGCAAGGCGATCTGCCTCAGAATCTGCCACCTAAGTGGGGGGGGGGGGATATTTTAACAGTAAATAGACAGTAAACAGACAAATGCACATTGAGAAACTCTGAGCTGTGACCTTCATGTAGGGCATGCAGGCCGTGCGTATGGCATCCACGGTCAGATCAGAACGTGCAAATCCCACAAAATATGTCTGTTCAGGGAGAAGACCGTCTCTAAACAACCACCTACAAGAGACAGACAGAAACAAAGGTTTAGCTGTCAATTATATTTTCTGAAAGAAATTAATACTGTTATTCAACAGAAACACACTAAGTTTATCAAATTGATAGTAAAAACTTTTATATTTTTTACAAAAGATTTTGATTTCAAATAAATGTTCTTTTGAACTATTCAAGGGACCCTGAAAAAAATTTATTCAAATAAAAAAAAAAATCTAAATGAACAGTAGTACTTGTAATGAAATATTAATAAATCTTAAATAGTTTATTTTACAATACGATTAAATAAATGCAGCCTTTGTTCAGCATAAAATAAAAATATTTAAAAATTCTCACCAGATCCAAATGTTAAATGGTACTGTACTAGTAAATAGTAGTATGTGTAAAAGCATGTCAGAGTGCTCACCACAAAGTTGGGTAGATTTTCTTTTTCGCCAGATCTCCCTACAAAAAGGACACATTTGTTACATCACGGAACAATGTATTAATACAGGCTGAATTACACAAAAGCTCTTCACTGCGTTTCATAGTACAACATTTTCAAAACAATTTAAAATCACAAAAAAGATTTTTCACAGAGAAAAGCTGATCGGTGATCAGAGTTAGATGATCTTACAGGCTAAATGTTAAACACAGGCCCTGACCAAAAACCTCAACATCAACGGCAAGTCTTGCAAAATGTGGCAACCTACACAATAAGAGCACGGTTGGGAATTTATTCCACTTTACATTTGCAAACCAATACTTAAAATTAATATAAAGACACAAATTTAAGGAGCATCTCACCAAATATTTTCTGTAAAGCTGCTTTGGAACAATATTTAGTACAATGACAAAAAGACAAATATTTTATTTTAGAAACAACGTTTCCAAATAATATCATGATTCATGCATAAATGTTTTTTATATTGTGTAAATGGATCTGTAGACATGTATAGTTGCCTTTATTTTAATGAAAGGGGTCCCTCACAAAGAGATCATTACATAATTAAACCCCTGTGCTTGCTGTACTCCTGAAAACTGAGCAGGAGCATGATAAATTATGTATTGCTTGGAGCCGTGAAGCGCCAAATTTTGTCTTCATTCACATTTCTATTTTTGGTCAATAACCCCCTTTGTTTCTTTATTTTTTCCCCCCACAAACTAGCAATAGCAAGTTAAACCATCACTTGGTTGAGAAGGAAGTTACTGACATACAGTATATTTATTCTGAAAGTGACTTCATTGCTTTTGTTGTGTAGTTTTTCAGATTTTAAATGTAAAGGCTACCGGCTACCTAAAAATTCTGCAAATAGTAAAATCTACAAAGGCATTTGTTAAACTATTTAATGGTGCCTGTAGGTCAAGCCAAGTAGTCATTTTGTAATCGAGTATAGTCTGATTATAGTCAGCTATCACCATGAATCACTGTGACTGAAGAGCAATCAAAACCTAGGGAACGGCCATAATTTCTGTGGAACACAGTGACTAATCTCATTATAAAACTGACTAAATAAATGCAAAAGAACACAAGAACAAGATACAATTTATAGCTTAAAATAACAGTCGACCCATCCCTGCTCCATGTGATTCAATTTTCTCAATGCAAAGGTCATTGATCTCAGCAGATCTGCTCCACACCCATTCAGACACACGAGAAACGCTCTGTGCATGGTGAGACAGCACTATTCTGTTTGTCTTGGCTGATTTATGGCATTGTGGGAGAGTCCCATCTCTCCAGATATGCATTATTGGGGGATTTTAGTAAATATATCAGTTCACCATTTAATCTATTAGTTGCTCCTGCTGCCTTGCTATGGTGAAAAGCACTCAGTAATGGTGACTTGACAAAAATTCATCCATGACCTTTTAGCACAAAACTAAGCAGCAAGAGAAACTGTGTGCATTTATTCTGATAGTTTTTTTGTTCATAACTGAGGAATGTGTATCTCAGTGAAGGCAAGAGTTAAGGCCATGAGACTAATTTCCAGGAAAGTGCATGAAACGATAAAAAGGTACACGTTGAATACAATGCAAACTACTTTTGGGAAAACAAAAACAAACAAAAAACACAAAAGTAAATGTTCAGTAATGCATTCGACAACTGGAGCTGACATTTCAACCACTTAAGCAGTCAATTTTTTTCCCTGCGGTATTTGGACAACAAATTCTGTCAATATAAAAGGTTAAAAAAAAAAAAATATATATATATATATATATATATATATATATATATATATATATATATATATATATATATATATATATATATATATATATATATATATATATATATATATATATATATATTTCAGAATAATTTCTGGAGACTGGAGTAATGATGCTGAAAATTCAGATTTGCATCACAGGAATAAATTATATTTGAACATATATTCAAATAGAAGACAGTTATTTTAAATTGTAATAATATTTTCACAATATTACTGTATTCTGATCAAATAAATGAAGCCTTTGCGAGCATAAGAGACTTTTAAATGGTAGTCTACATAATTCACAAATGTGTAATACAATTCACATTCACAAAATAAAATATGTATTTTCACAAGACAATATTTTAAGATATTCCCGTCCATTCCATTTATAAACATTTTATTTTTAAGCACGTCTGCTTTATCTTCATATTTTAATAAAGCAAATTATTAAAGGCCTAGCTTTATTCTGTTACTTAGTCCGATTTGTGCAAAATGTCTTTATTATTATTATAAGAGGAAGTTTTATAGTTTTTGGTCATTATATAAATGGCAACTGATGAGCAGACAGATTTTTTTTTTTCCAAAATGACCCTTGTGTTTTTAATTTTAATGAAGAGTGTAATTTGCAAAGCTACATAGCTAATGACAACTAAGCATGCCTGAATACTCACTAACTGTCTTTAAAATGAAGTTAGGTACAAATTTGGTAATGTGACAGGCTGGCTGGGAGTCGATGCACTGAATCTAAGTGGCTCAAGGTTAGACAAATGAGGTGATGTTGCATCTGCATTTTGACATGGTTTCTGAATGGACTTAACATTATGCCATAATATTAAACCTGTGGAAACCTGCCAACTAACAATCCAGACCCGGCCATGCATATCCCTTTCTCCACCACCTTTCTGATCACACCCTCATCCCAAACACAAGCCAGCTCTTTCACCTCTCTCTCTTCACAGCAATTGAAAGAAAAGTGCTGACAGAGAGTGATATTGCATAATCCAGCTCACTAGCACCCATTTAAAAAGCCAAACAATACGAACAGGAAAAGCCAACAGTAACAAAAGATTACACAAAGCAGTTGTGTAAAAGCAGACAAGTAAAAAGCTGAACAAAATGAGGAGGAACAAGGAAAATCTAACCAAAAAAATGAGGAAGAGGGTTTAAATTTCACAACTAAATGTTGAGAAGATAAACGGTCTATTGAGAAGAGTAAAAGTCTAATGTACTGTAATGCAAACTTCACTTCAGATATTCTTAAAGAGGTCATACGACGCAATTTCAAATTTTTCTTTCTCTTTGGAGTATTCAAGCTGTTTGTGCATAGATAAGATCCCTGAAGTTGCAAAGACTAAAGTCTCAAAACCAAAGAGATATTCTTTATAAACTTTATAAAAGCCCTCCTTCAAACACCCCCCACATGTCTACGTCACGGTGTGGGAAGATTTGCAAAACACCGCCCAAACGTATACGCAAAGAAAGATGGCAGAACTATTATTCTCGCTGTAGTATTGTTGCTGCCGCCGGCGCAATGTCCTGGAGACGCTGTGTTTCGTTGTGAAAATTAAAGTACTATGTTTGGACTTCCAAAAGAGGAAGCGACTAGAAATCAGTGGTTAAATTGTATTTACAACACTGTTCCAGAACAGTTCAACGCAAATATTAGAGTGTGTGCAGCGAGAACCTGGGAGTAGCCTGCCAGCTGTGCTCAAAGGCTGTTTCTATAAAGCCTTTGCAAGGACAGTATGGCGCTTATGATTCACAGCCTGTAAGTACATTTTCTTATTTAAAGAATTTGCTATTGACGATTCAAACGTGAGTTTTGAGCTGTGTAGAGTAGTGCTTGTTTGTCGTTTCTCCGATCACAAATGCAGACATGGTAATGTTTATGAGGCGCGATCCAACGCAATGCGTAAAAAGACAGTATGAGTCATTATAATCAGTAATTATGTCCCCACTGGATGCAACAAATGCCTCATTAATAATGGGTTTTATTGTTTTTGTGTCGTCGCGCCGGGACACGGCATCACAATATGGTAAGGGGCATAACATTTCTGTCACACGCTTGAGGTATTCGGCCAATCACGACGCACTGGATAGCTGGCCAATCAGAGCACACCTCGCTTTTCAGAACGATGAGCTTTGTAAAAATCGACGAGTTTCAGAAAGGCGGGGCATAGAGGAGCAACGATAATGTACAGTATGTGGAAAATAATGTGTTTTATGAACCTTAAACCGCATAAACGCATGGCATCACACCAAATACACAAAATAATGTTCTTTTTAGCAACATCATATGACCCCTTTAATATTTTGCATGATTTTTTTTTTCATACATTGGTTTTGTCAAAATTCATCACAGTTTAAGATTTCATGCTGAACCTAATCAAGACTTTGATACAATAAGTCTTTCATCACATCTAGCCAATCACAGATTGTCCGTCACCACACTTGAAAAGAAGCCCTGTGCTGGTAATGTCCCTTCATGGTTGCATAATTTCTGCTGTACTTCCTTGTACAAAACGTCAAGGCCGTTTTATTATTTCAGAGGAATCTGAGATTCTCTTCCTTTATTGGATCAGCAGTTAACAGGCTGTGCTGTAAAACTATAAGGTGTACAACCAAAGAAACTACCATATACAAGAAATAATACAAAATAGTATCAGATCAGGCATCAGATTATTCCTGTACACATTTGTATTTATTATTTTTTTTTTTAAGTATGCCAGTCCTCACGTGCATTTTCTTTTCTCAAATAGTCAAGATGCTGCCATTGGTTAGTTGTTTTAGTATTTTTTCACTAGGGATGTAATGACTGATTCAAGTCGGCTGAGATTTTAAACAAAATCGCAATACAATTGGAGGTATGAGTTTATATGAATGCATCTCTGAGTGGAAATGACTTTCTTCAGAAAAGTTTAGATGGTATTTTCTTTTCATCTTGCCTCTGTATGATACATAAAGTATTTATAAGCGCAGTGCTGCTTTGTTTACAGCGGTAACCAGTGAAAACACAATATTGCCGCTGTTCCATAAGCGCCACCTGCTGTCAGAGAGTGCATTTGCATCTCATTCAGCCTGTCTACTGTTTTTGTTTCGTTCAGATGTTTTATGTAGTATAGTTTCACAAAGATAAAGCCATTCTCTTTTTGCTTTAAATTTCAAAATTATACAATCTAACATAAATAAAAACCTGCTCATGCTGCATGTACGCAATCTTTGTTTGAACTGTGATTAAAATGCAGTGGTTGCCTCTATTTTGGAATGAAAAGAGCACAGGCAAAGCCTTAGTTTGTTTATATGAAGAGATTTCTTTTATTTGTATTATTTATTTATTTGGAAATTGTTTTAACATTTAGATTTAGTTGTTATTTGACAGAAATGTGCAGCATTTTGTCTGAGAAATAATAAAAAAAAACATTAATTTCTCTTAAATCTCATTTTGTCAAAAAAAAAAACTTTGGGAAAATTGTATCAAACAAGTATTGTGAATCGTATCGCATCGTGAGTTGTGTGATTCATTACATCCCCAGTTTTCACAATAATTTAATTAGGACTCTAACACTTCTTACCTCCAACAATCCCAACAACACCACCATGAAATGGAAAGCATGGCACAATCATTAATAAACACATGCAGTAATATGTAACTAGAGCAACAGAAGAAAAGTGAGGGGATGAAAGTTTGCTTGAGAAGGACTTGTGGGAGAGAGCCATCATGGTGGAGTTTACAGAATGGCGACAGAATTGTAGGATGTGGAAATGCTCATTCCTCTATATGCAATCATGCAGTGGTGTAGTGGAGGGTATACGCAGGTATACGGTGTATACCCACTTCTTTATCAGTCGGCATTCCGTATACCCACTTCTAAATCCCCTCTGATGCGCACCATTCAGTAGTGTCCTGCATTAGCCAAATCACGACAGTCCAGCATATGAGTAACTAATCCAATCGCATGTGAATATGCGCAAATATTCTCTAAAAACATCCAGTAAAGACAGTGATGCGGTCACTCGAAGCCGGATAACGTTATCCCTGAAACGGCCTCATAGAAGAACGTGTAAGAATCCAGCTATCGCTGTGGCCAAAGCCATCTCTACTGTAGCTAAGCTGAATAAAAAGAAACGTGAAGACAGTAAACGCATGATTGCGACATTATGGTTTGTGTGTGTTTTTCCAAGTCATCTACAGGTAATCAAAAACGGAGTGTCTATTTACACTAAGTGCAAATAGCCCATCTTGTTGGCAAAGGCTATTTACATGAACTCCGCCCACTAACGTGTGATTGAGTTAGTCAAGAATAAAAAAAGAAGGTAATTAAACATTAGTTTCAGTGGCGTGGATGGTAAGGCGCATGCTTTTTGACGCGATCGACCCGAGTTCGCGCCCACCTTTTGCCAAACTTTTTTTTCCCCTTTTCAAATCTCATATCGCTAACTTCTTAAATGATTGAGAATCATGATTTTTTGTTTGTTTCAAATAGGGATCACAATTCTCCCACAATTCTGAACAGACAACTAAACAAAATAGCATGTAATTTACTAGGGATTCTGACAAAATGTCAGTTGCTGCAGTCTATTTATACATTAATTTTAATTGCAAAATCTGCACCTCTTCTGTGGATAATATTATTTTCATAATGATCCTTACTCAAGCAGAAGTAGTTAAGTAACAGAGTGCAAATATTACTGGCCCATTTTGGAGTGAACTAAATATGCAAGACTATTTTACATGTCACTGTTTTTGACACAGGTAGTTCATCCTTTGCAGAGCTGCTTAAAAAAAAAAAAAAAAACCTGGGGGCATAAATTAAAGAGTATACCCACTTCTCCAGGCACCACTACACCACTGCAATCATGGAAAGTGTGATGAAATCCGGTGATGAAACTATATGTGCACCTGTGCCAGCTGAAATGTGCTTTACAATCTTGGAAGTTGGGGAGAGTGTGCGCATAATCTCTTTTCGTTAAATTTGCTGGGTAACACTTTAGATTAGAAAACACATTCACTATTAACTAAGAGTTTTCCCTAATTTGCTGCTTATTGATAGTAAGGTAGCTGTAGTAGTTAAGTTTAGATATAGGGTAGGGTTTAGGGACCTAGTTATTCTGGTCATGCAGTATAAGGCATTAATATGTGCTTTATAAGTACTAATAAGCAGCCAATATGCTAGTAATATGCATGCAAATAAGCAACTAGTTAATAATGAACAGTGTTCCCTAATCTAAAATGTTAGCATTTTCTGAATAAGGTGTTTGCATGCAACAGATTTATGATATTCCAAGGGTGGGAATTGAAATTTGTGAAATCAGAATATTGTCTTACACTGAATCAGGCAATTGGACTGAGGTGTTCACATGATTCAGTACTTAACAGAACACTGCCAATTTCAGACTAATATTACAATACCGATGTGCATGTAAATGTAGTCACTGTAAAGAAAAAAGTAGCCCAAAAACACAAATTCACAAATTTTTGGTTTGTCAATAGATGTAAAGTGTACAAAATGAGAGACAATTCACGGCTGCAGATGAGACTGTATCAACTCCTCATTAGCAGAGAGAGATTTATATATACACCACACACACTGAGACTCACCGAAGCACCCATGATGATAAAGATATGAACGTCAGACTGGTGAAATTCCACATCATCATGCAGCTCTTTCCTCAGCTGCCCAAACACTTCAGAGCGGGAGAGGGGAAGGCTCATCTTGTCGTCTGTCAAGAGGTCAGAAAAAGAGTAAACCACAGATCTGGAGTTGTCCTCAGTCATATCAAATTTATTTTTTTAGCATTATATTCTGGAGTTATATTACAGCTGTATCATTTCTATGCATTCATTTTGTTTAAGAAAGGTTAAATAATTTTAAATGAAAAATAATTTTATATGTGCCAAAAATATTTCTAAAATAAAAGTAAAAAAAAAATAGGTCAGTGAAAATGTTGGCAGGGCAGTTAATAAATAAAGTTGCTTTGGAAGATAGCAGACATCAGGATGAACGATAATGCTGCTGATATAATGCAACAATGACAACAAAAACAGCAAAATAACACTTATGCGTATGTTAATTAGCCACCACCAACCTCAAAATGGCTAAATAAAGAAATTAGTCCATCACTACTGAAAAATGATGCATGTAGATTCAAAAGGTGTTTTCCAAAGAGCTTTTACTAAAGCTGCCAACATACACACAGTACAATGTCAAAGGCATTAGAATGAATATTAAACAAGTAACACAACCACAGAGCAAGTTTAACTAAATTTCCTGATTCTGAAAGCATACATGCCACTTGGAAAGAAAGTAGTATATGAAAAAAGTAGTATATGAAAAAAGTATATGCATTTGTTAAAGCTCTTGCACATGCAATAATTCCTTGCCAATGCAGTCACTTGCACTGACAGACACACAACACCAGCTATAGTGTTGACTAGTCTAGTAATTTGACAAATCACATCACAATTGGGATGGCAAACATATAGTCCTACCACTATGTTTAGAGACTGTAGTGTGTGCTCTCTCTGTGGCATACAGAAAAGATACACAGAGAAACCTCGTGTGACCAAAAAACACAAGACAGACCCACTCTGAACTTACTATAATGTTATTAGCACAATCCCTTATTTTGCACTGACTGGACTAACAGCTTGCCAGTTATTTTACGCAATGCATCACATTCAAAACAAATGCCTAAAACATAAATGTGTGGAATAAATTGAAAGATAAAGCTGGTTAGTAGACAGCAGAATCAAACGCGCGCACTGCATGACAACATGCTACTTACTTTGAGTGCTCTTTACTTAACCAAACAAAAATAGCAGGATTTAAAGGCTAAAGGGCTGTAACAGACTCAGCGCAAAACAAATGTAACAATACAGACTACAGTGTCATTCTTTAAAACAGTTTCCTCCTTCCCTGTTGAAACGACACGGCGAGCTTCTGTGATTTTATTGGTGTAGAGAGGAACTCACCAGCGCTCGCTCGACTGCCCATCAGAGCATAAGCGACGGGGGGCGGGGACAGACGACAGGAGGGAGGGGCTTGTGGATAACAGCACAGGTGATTGACAGCTATAAGCTCCAATGGCGTACATGCTGAACACTCTTCAGTCCGATGGAGAGCGCGCATGCGGAATACCTAATGAACATTAAGTCCTGCTGATAAGAGCTAGAAAAAAGTCGAATGTAGAGCTCTGAAAGAATGTCAGCATGACACTGCACATAAAAAAAAAACACACTTATTTAATAATTGGAGCAATTAAGCATATTCGCATATATATTTAGTATAAGCTACCTCAGTGATTTAGGCATTTACTGCAGAACAACATAAAAATACTCAATTCTATTTTATTGCATTAGCGCCACCGTGCGTTATTGTACATACTTGATTGGATTTTTAAGTAGCCTGACTCAGAGATAGTTAAACTGTTCAGTCTACCGCAAAAATACATCCAGTCATTGCACACGTTGCTTACAAAAACACATTTTAATTCATCATCAGTTTTCATCATCAGTTTCCAGGTCAAATGCTACAACTAATCAGCGTTCAATGCGAGATTGTTAATTAAAAGTGTGCATTATTTGACAATGTCAAAATTATTTAATAATTTAATCGGTTCAGTTTCATTGGACTTTATAAATCATATAACAAGTATAACTCCTGATACATTGCACAAACTTATGTTAGAGCAAAACAGTGATGCAACATTTGTTTAAATATTCCTTGAGCTTCTGTTTTGTACAATATTCAACAACAACAACAAAAAAATAATCTGATGGAGGACAAGCCACTTTTGACTTTATATCAGATGAAAGACCAGTGCTGATAATTGTTGGCAGGGTCACAGTTTTTCATGATGATGTTGCCATACTCCACCATTAAACACTTACTAAACAGAGCATTGTGGACAAGATATATCTGCAAATAATACAAATATATATAAGTAAGATAACAAATCTCTATGAGATAACACCCACAAAAGTTTGGGATTATAAAATAATTTTGTGCCATAATAGTTAATTATTTGTGACAGAAGGCAGCCAGAGGCAAAGGGATGTTAGGATATACCACACCTGTTGGGAAACAAGAATGAAACTCCACGTCTGCTGTGGAGCTGGGACGGATGCAGACACAGCTGCTTATCAATATTATGCCTCAGCTCCTGATGTGAAGTGTACTCAATACTACAAAGCAAAACAAAAGTTTGAAAAAAATGGCCAATAAAATATTTAATACTGAAATTACTTTAGTGCTATTTATATACTATTAAATTATTTATTATTTATTGCAGTGTGCTTTTTTTATTTTGTCCAAACAAGCTAAACAATTTTTTGGAAAAGTATTAATAATGGCCAATAAAAAAATTATGTGAGGATTCATGAGCAGTTATCATAAAGTACCTGATTTATTCCCATGTTGTGGAAAATGAATAAAATCACTGACTTCCCTCCAGGATTTTTCTCACCAATATCAAGACAAGGGTTTGTGGCAATGTTCTTCAACTAGAGACACAATATGCACAAAAAAATAATATTTCACTGCAAATAGCTATTGCAATAAATCCAAATTATAACACTACATTGCCGATCCAAACAGCACAGGGTTCAAATCGGGCACAAAGGCCTCAGTGAAAATGTTTTCTAGGTACCAGGAGAAATTTTTACAATGCAGCCTTTCTTTGAGCCGCAACCGCTCACTGATGTCCCCATATGATTTCTGTGCTCCTCAGAGGTAGAAGAGAAATATGTGAGCTGTACAATTAAGAGTCTGTAATCTAAAATATTGCAATTTCAATATTTCTCTTACCTCTGCAATGGCAGCAGCCTTTTTATTTCTTTTATAGAAAATCTTCTTGTAATCATCCATCCAGACTTCTGCGAGGCGAACCTAGTTGCGTGCAATCACATCTATGCCTTTTGGGAAGGAATATGGACTTCTGGTGCGAAAGATGTGGCCGACCACAGAACAGGGAATGATCTCTAGACTACCTCCACACAACCATACCTGCAAGAGCCAATACATAATGTATGACACCAGAACAGTGTAAACAATTCTATTTCTGTTACAAAAAGTTCACTCAATTGATGCAGAAGATAGAAATGCCCTAAATGACATCTCTATGTTCTGTGCTCCCCAAAACTCAATTTTGTCATCATAAGTTCCAATGTGTTCAAAGAACTGCTTGTAAATGGCAAAAAGCCCACCAGCAATAGTGGGTGTCCTGAATAAAAAATGAAACCACATGAAAACTGGTGTCTCATATGCAACAGCAATATAAATGCAATTTAAATTAAAATGTGTTATGAGAAAGGTGTCTCTGTTTGTGTAAATTTGTAGATCCTTTGCCTGACAGGATAGGTTTCATCTTTGCGTTTCACTCTCTCTTCTTCAGCTATAGTCTCCCAGCCAAAGCTCAGGATCCAGTCAAATTTCCCACGAGTATGTGTGCGGGCCAACATCACTGGCTTAATGAACTGTAGATTGTTCTTGTTGATGACAGCAATGCTTGGGCTCACAACTGTGCTAGGTTCCTGAACTACCCGGGCCAACAGGGGCTCCAACCAACCATAGAAACACTCGCCTGAGAAAACACACACAAATGAATTGACTGGGCTAGGAAGTCGACTAATATGCCTACTTGATAACTTCAAATCTGATTAGACTAATGTTTACCATTCTCTCCCTTATGTTTCCACCTTTTACTGTAATAAAACACTCAATCCTCACAGCTGTATGAATATAACATATAAACCTTTTAGAGGACTAAGATTTGAGCAGCTAAGGCTGGAGCAAGGCCACATCAAAATATTCATCCACTTCAAAACATAGACCTCTATTTATAAACTGAATCAATCATAAATTGTTAACTTGTAAATATGTTCAGCATTATTTTCTAGACTATTTAAAGACCCAGACCCTGCCCCACCTAAATTTACAGTCAGCAGCCACTACTGAATTTGAGACCTCCATCCAATTCAGTTGGATGGATGTTATGGCATTGTTAGGATGTTCTGGATTGTTGCTAACATATACCGGACGTGAGTGACACACCAAATCCCCTAAGGTAAAATGTTGCCTCGTTCTATTTATGACGTACTGACACAAAGTTCAAATGATTTTTAACGGTCACTTTTTCACGTCCAGCGTAGGCGTTGTTATTGTGTTCTGGGTGGTTTCTAAGGCATTACTAGGGTGTTGTTGGTGATTGCTAAGGCACTACTAATGTGTCCTTGTTGGTTGCTAAGGTTTTACTTGGGTATCCTGGCTGGTTGCTAAAGCATTGCTAGGCTGTCCTAGGTGGTTGCTACGGTGTTACTAGAGTTTTGGTTGCCAAGATATTGCTAGAATGTTCTGAGTGGTTGTTAAACTGTTGCTAGAGTGTTCTGGGTGGTTGCTAAGGTGTTGCCACAATGCTCTGGGTGTTAACTAAGGCATTTTAAGGTGCTCTGAGTGGTTGCTAAGCTATTGTTAGTGTGTTGTGGGGGGATGATGAGGCACTGACATGTTTTGAGTGGTTGCTAAGTCATTGCTAAGCTGTTTTGGGTGCTGGCTAAGGTGTTGATAGTGTGTCCTGGGGATTGCTAAGGAATTGCTAGGGTGTTCTGAGTGGTTACTAAGCCATTTCTTCTGGGTGGCTGCTTACTGGCTCAAGTCAAAAGATCCCATCGCCAGGTCTTTATGATATTCTGGTCTCTATATTGCTTGGCTCCTTCCTTCAACATAAGTCCATTGAATTTGTTTGCTCTTTTTATTGTCTACCTTATTCAAAGAAGGTACAAAGAAGGTGCATATATATGCCTTTGCTTACCCTGAGTACTTGCATCATCCACCAGAATGATTTCTTTAAGTAAAACAGCCGGTGAAGTGTGTAAGACGCTGCAGATGGTGCGGAGAAGTGTGGACCATGCCTCATTGTGGAACACAATGATCACACTGGTAGTGGGTAACCGTGGACATCTGCTGAACTTCTGCTCAATGCATCTTGGAAGAGTAACAGTGAACTAGTGCTACATGATCAAAAGGTAAAATATGAACAATTTTGCTCAGTCTGCCTTCTGTGGTACTCAATCAGGGGGCCGCGTGTCGACACCAAGACTGCGGTGGAAGGAGATGCAGTCACTGGCAAACTGGTTAAAGCAATTTCTAGAAAGGCCCTCCTGCTTCTCCCTCAGCTCTGCAGGTTTCAAGATGCCAGTGACAAAGGGCTTTCCATCATCTCCAGGTCCTTCTGGATCCTCCTGAGGTCTCTCTATGTGAGGCCTGAGCTCCTCCATGCTGTAGAACACAGAGGGACATCTGGCATCTCCAGATAACGCCAAAGCCCTTTCAAAGGGTGGTATAGAGGTATACATCTGAAAATGCCAGATGCTACTGTAATTCCTACCCACACTGCCTCTATATCTTGGCTTTAAGGAAAGATCTTGATAGCAGCTGGTCGACCCCCACCCTCCTAGATCCAGCAGTAATACCCATAGAATGGTGATTAAAAGGGTCAGTCCCAAGATGCTCAGTTTTATGGGTAGTGTACATTGAGGACTTTGTGAGCTCATCCTAGAAGAAAATAAACCAAACAGGAGATTTTCTCTAACTTCAGCCATTTGTAGCATCGGAAAATGTCTGCAGTAAATAAGTAAATTAGTTTGTGCTGTTTTCAATTTGAGTAGTTGACACAAGCTCATATTGATTGAGGGACTAGTGAGTGAAACATGCAATATTGTGATTGATTTGTCACACAGCAGAACTGTAGGGGAGAGCGAGGTGATTTGAGTTTGTTTTCTTGTTTCTAGACAACCATAAACAAAATAGGTGACATGACCACACATATTTGAAGAATTAACCATTTTACTTACCCTGTGATGGAGAGAGGCCCATTGAGTAATTGGTAACTTAAGTAAAAAAAAATTAAAAACTTTTTTTTTGCAGTTCAGAGTGATTTTTGTATGTTTAACGACTCGCTTCTTGTGTCTGAACAATTACAGACAAATCTGAAAAATATCAAATATTTGTGCTCTAGGAAGTTATAAAATGAGCTATAATGTTTGAATGATGTTAGCTCTAAACTGCTGGATGATACAAGTTTGTTCAAATGTAGGAGTGGGGTAATTTGAGCCAAAAGTATTATTTTACTGTAATTCTACAATAATATTTCATTAATTTTAGACCAAACTTTTTTTATTTTATTCTGGACTTGATATTGTTCTGAAAATTTTAAACTGGCCTTGTTTATGAAAATTGGCCAATGAAGTTTTTATGAAGATGTATTCCCCTGCAAAATTTATAAGTAGTATGTTGAGTAATTTTCTGTAAGGTAAGTTGCAGTCAGTTTTTTTAATTCTTCAACTTGAACACTATTTTGTTCTGACATTTTTAAATAATGTTAAAAATTCCTGCAAAGTCAATCCAGTGTCATGAGCCACGTGCACGAAACTCCCTGACGAATGGCCAGTTCATCACAAGGCTCACACATAGATTCGTCATATTTATTGAATTTCGCTTCCTTTGATATAGCATGAGGTGAAAATGTCCAGTTTTACTTAAGCATAATTAGTGGCCCAGTTTAACCCCACACTGGGGGCAAGTTGAGCCAAGAAACCACTTTCTTTTTTTTTCTGAAAGCCATACATTGAAATAAGTTTATTTTAGATTCAAAGTGATGCACCACATCCTGAAATGTATGTAAATATTTAAGTTGGACCCATTACTGTCACGTGCTCACTTAAAACACACTAAATAAAAACACTCAACACACCCTGGGGTGTATTCCAGAAAGCACTGTTACCTTACCTTCAGCTAAACCCTGAACTTTGGAACTGGAGACGGGGCAGTGCCAGTATCCATGGCAACACTTAAACAGCGTTTGAAGACCGCGCGTGGATCTCGTGTTCGACTCTCTTCGGTGCAGCTCGGTCTTTCTGTTATTGTTTTGCTAGTTCTCATAATACAGTTTTGATTATGGCTTTCTTCGGACTGACATATTTGGGCTATCAGAACCCTTTTGGGGACAGGATGGCAACATCTACCCAAAACAAACGTACACGGGGTATGGCTGCTTTGGAGCGACGTTAATACAGGCGCTTTCTACGGATCTTTAGCACATCTGTTTACCTAAAGTACTGGGGTCCATTATGTTTGTTTTTTCCTTTCAGACTCATCAGACCTGCATCTCGGCAGCCAGAGCAGATATCAGGACTTCAGCAGACGTGTTCAGAGGTGTAAGTTCATATTAAATACATCAAACACCCACATACTGAATGTGTTACATACAAGAGAGGTTTTGTGTGTGTTTATGTGATTATGCTTGCTCAAAATGGAGAAAGTGATATGTTCAGATTAATTCATGACCAGTATGGAATTCTTAAATGAATGAGTTTTAATTATTTATCTTAAATCTAAACTAAATGGATGTTTTTTTTGGTGGTCAGTGTGACACTGAGATCTTGTATTTCTCTTTCTAGCTCCTAAAGAACTGTACCATGTACCTGTGACGGACAACCAGCAGTATGGTTGGTGGGTTTCCACCGATGGCCTGAAGAACCAGGAGCCTTGGACTCAAACCCGTCACTTCCCACGCAAACACAGTGAAATGACAAAGTATGAAGAATCTTAAGCTGTGTAGGCCAATGTGTGTCAACAGACAATTAATGGATAATGCTTTAATAATGCATATTTCACTTATTTTCTCAGGTTTGTGAATGAGATGTCAAGGACCTGTCCAGACTTCAGCTTGTTTTGATTCCTGGTCCACGAAACTGTATGTTCACATGGTGATCACAGTCCCATATAGTCCTGCAACACTGCAGTGTGTCACTTCGCTTTGCAGAACAGGAGGTGCAAAGGACACACAACTCACATTAATGCAAGTGTAACATATCCACTGCACATCCATGACTGTGCCATATTGTTTATAGAATTTGGTGTAATAAATTTAGTCCCAATCTGTATGTGCTAAATGTTGTTCTTTGCATATACCTGCGTAATGGTGGCTAAGTCCAGTAATAATAAAACAATGAACCATTTGTGAATAAACTTGACCTGAAGCAATTTCTATTCGTAAACTTCTTGCTGAGTTTTAGTAGACCACTTAATGTTCTGATTCTTCTTTCGTTAGTATCAAAAAAACTGACTACAACAGGATGAAATGATGATCTAGGATCATGTTAAGTTTCCTTGACAATAGTATTTGAATTAAGCATAAAATATTTACTGAGCAAGGCATCTTGACACGCAACTCTCATGTAGTTTTGAAAGGCAGAAATTAATCAGTTCACATTGTTATAATGTAAAAAAGTGATACTAGTTTGATTATAGAAGTGATCATCAGTAATTGTAAATAAATACAAATCTGGTGATAAAACAGGTGAAATCTACAATGTACCTATTAATATTCTGAAGCAAAAAACCTCTAAATGATGCATCATTTATGGTGACGCAAACACAATGCCTAATATTCACCAAAATAAAATTTTTGTAAAGCAATTTGTGACCCTGGACCACAAATCCAGTCATAAGGGTCAATTTATTTAAACAGATGTATTCATCATCTGAAAGCTGAATAAATAATATTTCCATTGATGTATGGTTTGTTAGGATATGACAATATTTGGCCGAGATACAACTATTTGAAAATCTGGAATCTGAGAAGTGCAAAAAAATCTAAATATTGAGAAAATCACCTTTAAAGTTGTCCAAATGAAGTTCTTAGCAATGCATATTACTGATCAAAAATTATATTTACAGTAGGAAATTGACAAAATATCTTCATGGAACATGATCTTTAATTAATATCCTAATGATTTTTGGCATTAAAGAAAAATGTATAATTTTGACCCATACAATGTATTTTTGGCTATTGCTACAAATATACCCCAGTGACTTAAGACTGGTTTTGTGGTCCAGGGTCACATTTAAACAAAACCACAATAAAAAGCAATCACAAAAACCAAATAAAACTGTTTTTTTTTATTTTAGAGGGAAAAAGTTTGTCTATTCATCAAGAGTCTTTTCTCAACTTTCCTTTGCAAAGTTGAAAAGCTCATCCCTTTTCTAATCCTTCGACTAAAGTAAAAACAAGAATGAAACAAAGGAACGAAAAGGTAAACGAAAATAAAGAGACAATCAGGAGGCGTTCAGCCCTGACCTAGACAGAGGCCGCAGTGTGAGAGTCAGTAGTACTAAAATACACTCCTGCTTGTCCGCAGTACATCAGGTACTGTGTTTGCTTCCCTCACGCTGAATCTCCATTCTTGTACACTTTTATTGCACGTACTGGACGGAACAACAGGCCTTTGGTACGAACATGATCAACTGATATGCAATGACCAAACTACGATCAAAGCAAGTTTTCAATAAGTGAGGAACACATAGCAGGAAAAGACAGTGCTTTGGCTGTCATGCCAGTCGCTGAAAGAGCCGTGTGATACAAAGAGGCACTGTTATCATATGCTGAATTTGTTCAATTAAGGCAAATGCACTGCAATTCGCACTGCATGCATGCAGTGTACGGGAACTCTACCTATGTTGTTAAATAGCTAGCTAGCAACTGTTTACCTAATGCATTTGAAGTTTACGGTTTAGATATGTATTTTCCCAAGTGGCTTTTTCCTTAAAGAGATGAAGCAGAACAAGCGGTGGAGGGAAAACTGTTGATCTGATCATACGTCAATGACTGCAGTTGATCTGTTAGTACCAAATGATGTCTCAATTCAGGTCTTTGTTCCCTCTTCTCAGCTGGAATGGAATCATAATCAAATAGATATAAGAACAACCAGAATAGGAATAAAAAAAAAAGGATACAGAAGTGATACAAAATACTCAAACAACTTCAGGGAATCAAACAAAAATCGTAGAGAAGATACCACAATCAGACATGCTTTTGAGCTGTTTAGTTTGGCAAGAAAGCAGCTAGTTGTATCATAGAAACCTCACAGTGAAAAGAGTTATGCCCCTTCGAGATTACAAAGCACAGTATTCAGTCATAATTTATAGATATATTTCTTTCATTTTTAAAAAAGTCCTTCAAGAATGAATTGGATCTCGATAAACAGTCTTGTACCGTGGTATCCAATGTCGTGGCTTTTCCCCAGATGCCTCCGAAAAATTCTTTTTTTCCTTTTGTTTCCTTTTGTACCAAAAATACTTCTTTGAAAAAAGAAGAAATGGTTGACGGAACAAACAAAACAAAACCAAAGTCTTCCTTGAGGACGCGTTGAAGGCCCAGACCTGGTCGTACTTCCAAAAAAAAAAAGTTCCGCAGCTTTTCCAAACACTTTTCCATCTGAAATGTGTCGTTCTGAAGGAAAAGCATGACTTTAATAAATCATTCAGTCCTTCATATGATCCGGTGAACAACTGCCGGTCACCCGCATTGCTGGTCTATCAATCAGTGTAATTTACTTTAAATGATAAAACGTCATAAAAAAACAGGAATCAAATCGAGGGGTGAGGACGTCAGAGCATTACATTATATTCAAAACTTCCGCAAACGTTTTGACAAATTCTTTTCTATTAAATACTTTGGTCTTTGGTCAATAGTTCTCTTCTTAATTTATACAGATACTGTATTCGCACACACACAGATATACGAGCGTACGTGTTTATGTACGGTATAAATGTGCATGTGTTTTTCACACTTGTTCCATAAAGGACTTTTTGCACAAAACATCAAGATTAAAATAAATAAGGAATTCCGAACAAAACAAGAGTACCTGTATTTATATTCTCCTGAAATAAAAGATAACAGAGGAAAAAAAATGTCACACAAAAATAAAACTGGAGAAAATGCCTTATGTACAGCGTTTTTCTTCGGCAAATAAAGGCCTTTATTAAATAAACAGACTTTGCATCTTTCAAGCAGCCTGAGGGAGAGGCTTAAAAACAATCGTCCTTCAAGGTGCACAGCCATATCCATGAGTGCCACGACTCTCCAGTCTGTAGTCTGCTTTGCTTTTTTCAATAATCGTCCTTTTTTTATTTGTTTTTTCTTCAAGTGATGGCGATGGCTACTTGTTTGTCTTCTGCTTGCCTCAAGAAATCCTCCTCTCTGGGGAATTATGGGAATCCAAAGAAACTAAAGCACTGCTAACTGTTGGGAGGTCCTTCGTTTAGGAAGTAAGTGGTCATCTCACCCTTGCCTTTCACCTTTACGACCCCTCGACACTCCAGCTGGTAACCTTTACTGGCCAACACCTGGTGCAGGTCTGTGGTCACCTGCAAGGCATCCAGTAAGACATCAGAAAATCACTTCTAAACGACTTGCTCATTATGACTAAGGCATCTAAAGACTTGAAAGTGTACCTGAATGTGGTCTGGGACCCCTGTGCTGTCCATCCGACTGGCCACGTTTACTGTGTTTCCCCAGATATCATACTGCGGCTTCCTGGCGCCAATAACTCCTGCGACCACTGGCCCAATGTTCAGTCCTGCACACGGACACACATGCATATGCCAGTTTAGAAATGCACCTTTAATATTCATGTTTCAAAAAGTAAAAATAATAATAATAATAATGGTTATTTAACACCATGTGACGCCATGTAGTGTGACCAGTATATTTTAGAATTATTTATAGTATTTATTAATATTGTGGATTTGCATTTATTTTTAATTTTATTACATTTTTACTTCTATTTAGCTGTAATTTATTTAAATTTAAATTATTTTATTTCAGGTAGTTGCCAAAGCAACATTTCTAATTTCATTTTTTTTGTCTAATATAATAAATGTATTTAGTATTATTAGTATTAAATATACAATTGTACACAATAATATTTCATATAATATTAATATTATGGATGGGTACCCGCACTCGCCCATCAAGTGTTGTCCCGCGCTGCACTCTGTTGCATTGGGTCCTGCGAGAGTGCAGGTCTCTACTCGGAAGATGCCTGCTGTTATAATGTTATGATCGAGGCTCTGGACTCTGAGCATAACTTGTTTTTTGCAGTGGCAAATAGCTTTGGTTTTATATTTAATTTGATTACATTAATGTTAAAGTTGAGATTTACAAGAAATATTTTAAGTGCTACTATGTAAAGGGAATACTGCTGTTAAAAATCACCTTATTTGTTTAACACTTGTGCATCAATAAAAAAAGTTACACTTAGGTCCTTAGTGGACAAAAACGTCTATGTCAAAAAAACGGTCATAAAAATTGGAAGCTTGGGAGCACAGACTTAAGTTTGGTCTCATTTTAAAGAAGACCCATGTCAGATTATCACTGAAGTAAAAAAAATGTTTAAAAAAATTAAACCAAAAAAAAGTTATAGAAGTTTAAGTTTAAGAAAATGCTTTATGAACAATATTTTATAAAAAAAATATATATTTTATGTTACATGTTGAACTCTAACCCTGCTAGAAAATCAAAGCCATAAATCTAAACAAGTTGTGTTCCAAATTTGAGGTTGATATCTCAAAAAATGAGCTTTCAGTAATATTTTGTTTGGGCGCAGTACCAAGTTTTCCCCATTAGATGCCAGCAAAACTCTGCTGGTGCACACAGTGCTTGGATTTGTGATTTACAGTAGAGTTTTTCTTTCTCAAATATTACAAGCACACACGCTATTTTTTATGACACACCACACTCTGACATTTATACCAACACACCCACACAATTATAGCTGCATTATTTATCCAATTGGCTCTATAATATGCAGAAGCAGAAAACAGGAATGAAGTGAGTATTTGCTTTATAGACCCTTTATAGACCAAACCTGAAAAAATGGCACCATCTGGTAAAAAAATAGTAAAAAATTTAATTTTGAAACCTTGCCAACAGAATGAAAGCCTATTAACAAAAATTGCATCATTTTACAGTTAAACGGCACTGTGATTAAAAATAGCATTTTTAATGGGTTTCAATGGGGACATTTTTGTCCAAAAGGTGCTGAGTGTTTCACTTTTTTGTACCTAGTGTAAAATAGATTTATTAAAGGAAATGAGGGTACTTTTGTTCATATAGCAGTACTTTTAAAATAAAAGTGCACAATACACTACTTTTGAATTCATTATTGAATTTTGCGCATAATGCAATTAATCTCTATTAATCATGCAGAAAAAACATGCGATTAATCGCGATTAAAAATGTAACACCAATTAATATACCATTTTTTATTGTTTTAATTAACAATAACAAGTGTAATTAACAATAATTTATTAATTTATTAATATATTAATTAATTAACAAGAGTGTAGCTATCAAGTCAAGTTAAAATGCATACACATCTTAATATTTTCAGAAAGTTTTTTTTTTAATAAACTTTCGGGTAAAAAAAAAATTAAAATTATATATATATATATATATACACATACATACATTTTTTTATTTTTTTTTACAAAGATCATAATTAATTTTAAAAAATAGATTTGTGGGGAGATGTACCTGTGGCACATGACATTTTACAACTTAAACTAATCTTGCCTTGTGATAAAAACTGAGTTTTCAGGTTTATCATGGCGGGAAAAAAAAATGACCACATTTTCAATTGGTCTGTTTAAATGTGGTAATTTTCGTCAATCTGAATGAATCCAATCGGATTTTAGATTCTGAAAGTTCTGTTTATATGAATCCTGAACTACCTCGCATTGTCATAAAAGAGACTTACTGACCTTGACACACAATCATGCACCACATGAGTTTAATTTGATGGACAAACTTTTCAAACGTTGGGAAAAAAAAATCGACAAACAATGGACACCTATGTGACCCTGCAGGTTTTGAAACTCACCGATCTTCATCTGGAAGTTGTTGAAGGAATGCTCATTGATGTATTTCATCTGCTCACGGAGGTGCATGGCGTAGTCAGCCAGGGCGGTTATATGTGAGCGGCCTTCCTTGTCATAGGTGGAGTCGTTAAGGCCAGATGCAGCCATGTAGGTGCTACCAATGGTCTTTATTTTCTCCAGCTGCCTGTATTTCTCCTCACTGATGATCTGCAAGAGAGGAGAGATATAGAGGGGAGGTTTTCATAAATATGCACGACCGTTCAAAAGACGCTTTTATATTGGTCATACTGAATGGTGTAATAATTAAAGATTCCCTTATTCTTTTCAAACACAAACCTCATCAAAATCAGCGATGATTTCATTGAGGAGCCTCAGACACTCCACTCCCTCGTTGTTGGCCTCCAGCTCCACGTAGAACTCGGAAAAGTTGCTGATGGAGGCGAACATGACAGCCACACACTCACACGACTGGTAGTACAGCTCGTCATTCCTCCTCTCTCTGGCTAGAAAGTGGGCGGCCACGTCTTTGGGCAGGATGTTGTGGAGAAGCCGGCGGTTGTAGGCTTGAAGTTCCTCCATCTCCTCCTTTTCTTCTGTGGCCTGTAGAAGAACAGACAAATTACATATTTTAAATTCTGATCTAATTCTCGATGTATTTTTTAAACAAATTGTTTATTGACATATTATTCTATATCTTAGTGTACCAAGATAACAACAACTAAGATAGTAGTTCAGTAGTTAAATTTCTGGTGTCGTCCAAAATTTTGTAGGCTCAAACCCTGACCTGAAGTTTCCAAAGGAAGTCTAGACGAGCTGTTGACTCCACTTGCTGGGCATGTAGGTACAGTGCTAGCACAAAAACAGTGAGGATCACTGGGGTCATGACCTTTAGGGACACTTTAGTCACCCTGAAAGAACTGAAACAAGAGAGATCAGGTCAGCCACAGGATCAATTATTTACATCACAGCATGGATGTAACAGAATACAGCACACAGCCACTACAAAGAGTTCGTGTCTTTAAGTAAACAATAAAAATCATTCAAAAACAATGAATGCATAGGGGAAAAAATGACTGAACATACCACTGCTCAGTAGTTGTGTTGAGATTGGACCTGTGGGAAAACCAAGAACATTAAACATTTTTGCATTTATAAAAACAATAAATTAGGAATAATGGGAAGCATAAGAGACTAATTTAGGTCTCACCATTGCAGAGTTTCATTGAAAACACTAAAAACAAGAACAGCAAAAACACTTGAATATGCAGTGAAAGGTTAACATCATAAGAACTTTTAAACTAGCATTTATTTATATCACAAATAAACAAACTATATTCAAATTAGTATTCAAATCAGAGATATTTTCATATATTTTTTATTTTTATTGCATATTATTTTATATATATTATAATTAATATTGCAAACCAGTTTTAACTGAAACCTGAAACTATTAAAAATGATTAAAAATAATTATCGGTAATTAAAATCTGATAGATAGATGGTATTATGGCTGATATTATCATCTGAACATTAATCCGCTACAAAAACACTTCTCTGTGTGCTGTTTGAGCTGTACTGACGCCCTCTAGTGGCTGGCAGCGGTACTCACAGAGCATTGGCAGTAACGAAGAGGTCTGCGTTGTCAAACAGCGCCACCTCTGGCCACTCCACAAGCAGCAGGAAAGTGAGCTGGATCAGCAGCATTAAAGCCAGCTTCCCTATACTACTGATCTGCAGGAACACTGAGCAGGCCAACAGGGTCAGCAGCACACTGTAGCTGAAATACTGAAAGAGACATGAGGGATAAAACCTGAGTCCGGTTTCATTTGGAACCCTGTTTTAATCTTAGTGTGACTATACACACGTTATACCTCAGGGAAGGGACAGGAGGGAGTGTTGCTGGGACAGATATTCAGGCCGTCGGCTGCAGAACGAGACAAGTTGTGAATCACACAGGGAGTCACCATCTCAGACGAACAGTTAAACTGCTCTGCTACACAGTCCACAAGCTTCTGTGTATTACAGGAAAACTGCAAGAAACACAAAACATACACTCTCAGGCTCCAAAATACATAATCAGATTTTCTTCTACATATCAGAACAGAGTTGTAGAAATGTATCATTACATCACTTGTCCACCAGTGGATCCTCTGCAGTGAATGGGTGCCGTCAGAATGAGAGTCCAAACAGCTGATAAAAACGGAGGTCGGCTGAATAGACTAAAAAACTCTTGACTGTAAAACTCAACTGTTTAAGTGAGCCTATTTTCAAAAATAGTGCAGTGTTCCTTTAACATTATTATTGCTTTCTTCAGTGAAAAAGTAATCTCGGTTTAAACAGGAGAGAAATATGCAAATACATTGGTGGGTTTTGATGTTTCGATATTATAAAATATGGCCTTTTATTTTGCATAGAAGTGATGGTTTAAAGTCAAAACATTTTAATGCTGGATTTGTTTCTTACAAACACACAACTTTTCTCTTCACAGTGTGTTAATTGACAGACTGGAGTGGTGTGGATTACTGTGATGTTTTTATCAGCTGTTTGGACTCTCATTCTGACGGCACCCATTCACTGCAGAGGATCCATTGGTGAGCAAGTGATGTAATACTAAATTCATACGTAAGAAAGTCATACGTGTTTGGATCGACACGGGTGAGTAAATGATGGCAGAATTGGTATTTTAAGTAACATTTGTGATCATACAGTCTCTTTGGAAGAAATAAGATTGTTAGCTAAAGTGTTAGACACACTAATGTTGTGTGTGAAGTGATTTGGCAGCTCTGCATACCATATTGACAAAGGCAGAGATGAAGACGAGGATGATGGTGAAAACTCCCACCAGTGTGCTGTTGGTGCGAGACTGAACAATCTTCTTGGACACAGTCTGCATAGCAGCAGGGAAGAGCTACAAGACAGAGCGAAAGAAAGGCCAGTTGTGCACGTTTGTACAAGAGAAAATGCAAAAGAATGAAAAACAGAATAATTAGACGTAGCTTACCTTCACACAGGAGTAAATGGCACAGATGAAGAGGATGTTGGCAAGAATGATGAAGATACTGATGTATATTCCCAGCATGACCAGAGTACTGCAAAACACACAGGAGGTTTCAGATTCAGGTTAAGTGTGTGGGTGTGTGTGTCTGTGTACGTACTTAGCCATATCTTAGGGACAAATTTGTACAGAAGTGAGCTAAACCTGACAAAACCTTCTTTTGTGGATGCCCTCATTTAAAAAAAAAAAAGCAATATAAAAAATAAAGTTTTTTTTTTTTTTTCAATTGTAATAATGCAGAAAGTTTTCTGTCAGGATTAAGGTGCAGTCGCATTAGCAATTAGCATTAGCATGGTACAAACAGGTCTAGTGTCCGTTGTCAATAGCATATGCATGAAGCGATGCTCACAGTAAAGTTACTTCATAACCAAGCAGCTTTCTGTTGGTCAGCAAGGCAAATATGTGAATTTAAACCATAAACGAAATCAGCGAACGATTTCTATTGGAATGACTGGATTTCGCTCGCAAAATTTTGCAGAGCAACAGTAAACATGACTGCCATCTTTAGAGTGTGGGTTAGGGTTAGGTTATAGTTTTTTAACTAGCTGTAAACAAAAACAAAACAAGGCTAAGGAATGTCCCCATTTAAAGGGAAAGTTCACCCAAAAATGGAAATTCTGTCACCATTTACCATTTTCACATGTTTCACAGTTTCTTTCTTCTGTTGAACACAAAAGACAAAATTTTGAAGAATTTTGGTGACCAAACAGTTGATAGCCATTGACTTCAATAGTATGGAAAAATGTACACAATGGAAATCAATGGCTACTGTCAACTCATACAGATTTGGCACAACATGAGGGTGAGTAAATGATGACAGAGAATGAACTATCCCTTTAAGTACGAGTGTGTGTGTGTGTGTGTGTGTCTATGTGTATATGTGTGTATATGTGTGTGAGTTTATCACTCACTGAGGGAATACGACGATCTGGATAAAAGAGATGAAACAGAAGACCAGCAGCGTACAGGCCACATAACCGCCGAAACGATCATCTACTTTCTTAGCGTACTAGAAACAAGACCAAAATATAAAATATAATTAAAATATGTTGATTTACCAATCTGTGCCAAATATAAATGCTGCATGAGTTATTGTTGATTGCTAACGACCAACAGCCACCCAGAAGATCCTGTTAACCTAATGACATGTTAAAAATTGCTGTGAACAACTCAGAAGAATTCAATCTACTTCTCTTCTTCTTAAATACCAAACAGGAAATTGAGGTCATTTGATCTCTCATGATCTCATCCATCCTGTTAGTCTGCTAGACGATCGGCTAAACTACTAAATTAAACTGGAGAGGGTGGGGAGATCTGGACGGGAAGCTGGAACTCAGCCAGTGTCTTCGAGTCTGACCTTCTTCTCCAGGCTGGAGGTTTGGAAGGTGAGGAGGAACTTCTTCACGTGGTCTTTGCGGAGCTGGTCGATACTGCGAGCGTCAATGGCACGGCCCAAAAACTCGTCCACCTCGTCCTCGGGGTTCAGCGCCTCCTGAGCACCACGGCTGCGTTTGTGAGAAGAACAGTTAGAATAGCACATTTTTATTTGTACCTTATGCATTCCTTTTTCACCACTGCATTTATTCTCTAAAAGCTACGAAAAAACACTCACTTGTCTTTGCTGGATGTTTCATCAATGCCCTGAGTGAAGAGAAGAAACAAATGTGAGCCAAAGAAGATTAGAAAGATCTGAGAGTAACGTAGGAGGGCTGAAAGAACAAGGTAAAGGCAGAAATCGGCTGAAGGAACAGGAGAGAGAGGTCAGGTGAGTGTCATAGGGAGTGGGTGACAGATTCAGGGGCCGACAGGTCATGTGGGGTCTCACCATCTGTCTGAAGACTTTGGAGTCTTTAGTCCTGGAGAAGGATCTGTCAGGCACCCATCGCGGTACCAGACCCTCGTTAGAGTTCGTCCGCGTGCGCTGCATCTTAGCCATCATGGCCTTCTCCTCTTTCTGAAACAGTCAAGTGCAAAGGAAAAGTTTTGTGCTCAAGGATCTTGAATAAAAGAGAAGCATTAATATTAGGGATGCATTGATATGATTTTCATGTTATGTTATGCCATACAACTGATGTATGGCAGATAACCAATAAACAGCCAATATTAAAATTCTATTTTCAGTCTAAAAACATAAGAAAAAAATTAAAGAATAACGGCTAAAGAGTAAATAAAAACAGTAAAATGATTTTCATATTATGCTAGAATAGATAACCGATAAATAACATCTAACAAATAACAGCCAATATTAAAATTAGATTTTTAGTCTAAATAGATTTTAAAAAGACTAAATAAGGCTAAATATTAGATAAAAACATTTTAAATGGTTTTCCAGATAATTATTAAATGTCTAAATTGATTAAAAAAAAAGTTATTTAAAAAAACAATAAAGTCTAAAATCCATTGTTTTAAATGTTACAAATGAATTTATGCATCACAAATCATTATAATGTACATTATAAAAATATATAAATTTAATGTAAATGAGATTTTGTGATAAATAACATTTAATATTTGTTTTAGAGCAGCACATTCATTTTGACTTGGCATAATCTCATTATATTTAATGCAATTTTCTACACAGTCTTGTTTTCTTGACCAGTCTTGTTTTAAATATGACACATAAAAAAATAATAATATTAATCTATATATATATATATATATATATATATAGAGAGAGAGAGAGAGAGAGAGAGAGAGAGAAAGAGAGCACAGTTATAGTTAATGTTAATTAACTACAACATTAATGTTAATGTAAATGTTGTAGCATGAACTCAGCACAAAATGACATGTCTAACCCGCTTTTGACTGCAGCCCAAGACCAGGAAGGTCTCAATGCTGTTCTCTTTCAGGTAGGCGTTTCTCTCCCCTCCAAAACCTGGTTCCACCTCATAGTCTCCATTCAGGTACTGCAGAGTAGCTTTAGTGATATGGATCCTCCTGAAGAAAAAAATGAGTTTCAGTAATGATGTTACATGAATTTTATGGTTACTAAGCAGTCTCTCCAGTGTTATGTATAGCTATGTGTACATGTCTGACTCTCACCCGGCTTTGCCTCCAGCCTCCATGTGGTTGGCCAGCGTGACGTCGTTGGACCACACGTCGAATTGCCACTTTCTCAATCCAAGAACTCCACAGTGCACACGGCCACTGTGGATCCCGACCCGCATGTTTACATTGACCCCTGTGACCTCTCGCACCAATCTGCGACACAAACACAAACATGTTATTAATAAATCACATGCTGCAGTCAAAATTATTTTTAGTTTTTTTTTAACATATTTTTACATATTAATAATCTGTATTAGCTTTTATTAGCAGATTTATTTTATTTTACGTTTGGTTTGTTTTAGCAATTGTTTTATTTTATATTACATTTTATTTTATTTCAGTTTTAGAAACTTATTTCTGATTTTTAGTTATTTTAGTTTTTACATTATTCCAATTAGTTGCTAAAGCAAAATTTCCCATTTTTTTATTGAAGTTTTTCTTTTAATATTAATATTTTATTTTTGCTTTATTTCAATTAGCAAAAACTGAAAAAAATAACAATAACAACACTGGCTGCAATATATATGTCTATGAATTTACATCTAATTCATGGAATTATTAAATAATTATAAATAGTTATTATTAAACAATAACTGAAATACAATAATATGAATAATTACATTAAATAATAAAAAAAAAATTGCCCCAACTGTCAGGGTCTCACTTTAACTTTAAACTTTAATGTAAAAATAATATTTGTTACCATACAAATCTATACGTTTACTTCACAAATCCCTCATAAACAAATAGACATAAAACATTTAATATCCAATATTAAATTCACAAATAACTATGAAAAATAAGATGATTTAACCTCACAACTGTTCATATGAAATAAATCTCACAAAGGTTGATGTTCAGATGAACTGACGTCTAAGTGAGACTTACGAAATGGCCTCAATCATATCCACCCCCATCTCCACGCAGCAGTGAGCGTGGTCCGCTCTGGGCTCAGGTAACCCTGACACGCAGTAGTAACAATCCCCCAAGATCTTAATCCGTAAGCAGTGGTTCTCCTGCACACACACACACACACACACACACACACACACACAAAGGAACAGAAGTTAATTAGAAAGTTCAAGCTGAGGAGATGGCAGCTTCACGCTGAGGTGTAAAAAGAGGGTAGTCATTCTGCTTAGAGTGTGATACAGACAGAGTGTGTGATTCTTGTGTGTGCATCTGACACCATGTGTAAATACTGTGTCAATACTGATAAAAATTCATCAGACTGAAATATGTGACAATGGATCTGACAAAGGACGTACATTATAGTGAGTAACAGGTCTTAAAATAAGTCAAAGCAAAGCAATATTAAGTAATGGCGTTTCGTTCCTGAATGAACAAGTGTTTTTAAACTAATCACCAGCGAATCATAAAATGGTTAGAGGAATGCTACACTAGAAATGCTGCTGTCATTCAACATTTCAACCAGAACCCTCCCATCAGATCTTCTAGAGGACACAGGACCATTTTTATCCTCGGCTGCACCACGGTGGGCTATCAAAAAGCAGCTTCTGCGCTGTGAAGCTCTTGCTGAGGATGCCCTCTGGGAAGCCTCATTCCCACAGCCTGGAGCTGAGACTCCCAACCCTCAGGGATTATGAGAACCTCACTAGTGAACCCCAAACAAAAAGCCCACCACTGACTGCAACAGCACCATGTATATAATGCATTGTTATTTTAATAAATGTTGATAGTTTGCAATGTATTTCCATGGATTTGCTAGCTTTTAAATGAAACTTTACATTTGTACTAATAATGCTTGAAGGGGTCATATCCAGGGGTGCACATAGGTGGTGCACAGGGGAATATGCGCAGCCAAAATAAAAAATGCGCTGTGTGAAGAAGTTCAGACCACTCATTTGCATACTGACATGGCTGACAACTGTTAATGCACAATCACCATTTTAGATTCACTAACTGTTCTTGGTGCTAGCATTCATAACTGTATTTTGTGTTTGACTCAGAGAGTAAGGACGTTTTTGACTAATTTATTTTCAGTCTGAATGCTTACAATTAACTCCTTAGCAGAGAGGTTTGGGATCATTTGTTTGTACAATGGATGACATCAGTCTTATGTTAAACTGAAGCAAGACAAACAGTGTTACTTACGATCTTATCATGGTTTGTGCTAAGATGTCCGGGGAGGTTTTTGGTGGACATTTCACTTGCATTGCTGGGTCAGTCTGTATGTCTACGCATTAATTTTTATTTGTACAGCGCTTTTCACAATACATATCGTTTCACAGCAGCTTTACAGAACATGCATGTTTATTATAACGCTAAATGAATGCTAGTAAGCTAATCACTTCATGCCCTTATTGCTGATTTCATTCGTTTTAAAATGTGTACGTAGTTTGGTCAAGTTTGTTGCTGTGGAGCAGTGCGAGAAAGCATTTGAATGCTCTATCTGAGCCATCATGTGGTCACAAATAAACAAGATGAATGCAATTCAATGCTGGCTACCGTGTTTTGCATAAACCTTTATTAGTTTTTTTTTTAAAGATAAAATTATAGCCAACATGCCGATTAATAAATGCACACACACTACATACAGTATATATGTGGGTATGTATGTTTTTATGCACATTTACTCTAAACGCACATACAGGTAAAAAGTGTTCTTTGAAAAAAAGAACAGCATTTATTTATAATAGAAATGCTTTGTAACTGTATTTGTAACGTTGAACTGATATCTTGCAATCTCAACAGAGACTTCATGTTGTCACCATAGTAAACAGACAACGCTGCAACAATAATCCAGTGTTAATAGATGTGCTCACCGAAGCCAACTTGTCAAAGCGGGCAAACAGCTCGTTTAGAGTCATGACCAGCTCCTGAGCAGTGCACTGCGACGCCAGACTAGTGAAACCCTCGATGTCTGCAAACAAAATACTGACAAAGATGCACAGAGAGAGAAAGAGATTTAAACTGTATGAATTGTTGCTTTGTCTTTTACAATATTCTATCAGTCTGTTAACTAAAATGTCATGCCAATAAAACACAATGGGTCAATACCATGACTAGGTATACAGTATGAATGTGTGAATCCCTTGAGCTGAGGGGAAATTCACTCTGATGCTGTGTCAGGGCAGGCGCTGTGGAGCGCTTTAATTGAATCGTGGCTTCATTTCAGTATCTTCTGGGGTTAGCGCTAGTCTAGCAACTGATAATTAACTATTCCCTCTCTCGCCATAATTAGCTGACCACATTTCAAAAGAAAAGCCCCACTCCTCCTATTACGAGCTCCCAGAGCTAAAGCAAAGAAGAAAAGAGTGAAAGAGGCAGGAGAGATCAAAAATAAACAAAGAAAGGGCTACGTGGGCACAGGAGATGATAAAAAGCAGGTGAACAACTTTAGCTAAAGGCTAACGTGGCTAAAGGCTAATGTGTATCGGTAACTGTATGTCTGTCTAATAGTACACTATGTGTACTGAGTATATGTATGTGTATATTACACATTGTCATCTGTATAAGTCTGTACGTATGTATGGTAATGTCTATATGTAAATTGTTTATATGTAAATTGTCTATATGTAAATTGTTTCTGCAGTGTCTGGAGCACGCTCTCAAGAATTTCACTCACGAAGGCACACGTGCTGTGGTGATGTGACAATAAAAGTGATTTGATTTGATTTGATTTGATTAACGCTAATAGTCAAAGGGTCGGCAGGTTGTAAATGTGCTTCAAAAAAAAAGAGAAAAATTGAGACAAATTATGAAGTTTACAGATCTCAAAACTGACTATTTTCTTTCTAAATAAAATAATGGTCAGTCAATTAAGAATAATTCATAATCTCACATGGAAATATACTGAAACTTGTCTTTTGTGCTTATGTAATTAAGGCCATGATTGTGGGAAAAGTACTATAAAACCAATAATATCCCAAATATTCTTAGATCACTTGATTAGATTGCTTTTCATGATCTAATCCAGTCATAGTTAATGTGGCAGAGTTTGACGCATTACAGCAATGCTTACCTGACATTGTCGTGCTTCTGGATGTAGATCTTGTGAAACATCATGTCTTCTTTTTTAGCGTTGATGTCAGCCTTCATTTCCATGGCGACATGTCTTGGCAAAACAGACAGCAACAGGCGTTCCTGAAAGTTGTAGAGAGGAGAGAAGAGAGGGAATGTGTGTGAGAGAGAAAGAAAGAAAGATTACCATGCAATTCTTCTCAATGAAGACCAAACATCCTATCTTTATGTAGTTGTTCTTTGTTAAACATCAGCATCCCAGTGCATATATTTTGTTGGCTTGTCCACTGACAACAGTGTTTATTTTATTACATGAACCTTCAATAGATTCAGAGCAGATGCCATATTTGGTGAAATCTGTTTGGTGTACACTTGTATTCAGCTGACAAAGTGTTGAAAATATGTACAGTAGCCATTTCATTTTTATAGAATAGGATGAGATTTTTGAGTGTCAAAGGTGGAATTTTATTGATTGGAATCACAAAGTTTTCATGATATTTAATTTAGTTATGACTGTCACAATATCATATGTTAACTACATGTTTATCATGGCCAAAAGAATTGTATTAATAACTGATAAAAGTAACATTAACAAAGATTAATAAATCCTTTAGATGTATTTCTCATTGTTAGTTTGTTAACTGATGTTAATAAATAGCACCTTATTGTAAAGTGTTACCAATTCATCTTTAACATCTTTTTTTGGCCAAGGAGAGTTTATAAGTGTAACGCTGAGCCCACTGAAGGAGAGTAGAGTTGAACCCAAGGGCAGTTTATTTCAAAAAGCGTCGAACAAACAGAAAATAAACAGAACCAAACGATGACTTGAACTTCACTTCAATAAACTTGACCAGAAACCATAACAGCGCTCACAAACAGAGGGTTACACTGATCAAAGCTCAACAAGAGACAAGGGAAACATGAGGGCTATAAATACACACGGGCTAATCAGGTAACAAGGAACACCTGAAAACAATTAAGACAGGAAGCAGAAACATGAGGGACAGGAAACAGAAAGAATAGAACAATGAATAAGACAAACCTTCAAAATAAAAGACGAACTCAAAACATGAAAACAAAGTAAACAGACGTGATATACAGTATATTAGTATTTTATATATATATATTAGTGCTGTCCAGTTTAATGACGTTAAAATTATTTAATGCCGTTAACGCAGGGGCGGAGCTAGGATTACACTGTGCTCGTCAACTGCATGCACAAATACAGCAGCGCGCGCTGTAGCCTGTATCATTTCATATTAAAACTCAAATGAAACTACAAGCATGCGTGTCAGATCCGTGGCACGTTCAGCAGTGGCAGCTCTTAAAGTAATAACAGCCAAATAACCTATAACCCAGCTGCTGTGATGTCTGTAAATCAAAGAACAAAGGAGAGGAAATCAATACATTTCGTAGCTTTAAAGATTAATCTATACTTCATTTAGAATTTAGTGTAACTTTATTCAATTTCTGCATAGTTCCTTGTTGCTGAAGGGCACAGGTAAATGACATTTATTATGATGGGTTTATGTGAAGATTGTTATAAGCGATTTTTCTTAAGTCTAATAAATGTTAAACTTGATAGCTCTCAATTATACTGTACTGTTGAATGGCTATAGTTAAATATTAGGAAAAAATTAATTTCCTAGAGACATCAGTTATATTGGTATCAGTCATAAACAATATGCCATTAAACAAATATTAAAAATATACTGTCTTTATGTTGTTTCTACATCAATCTGATGATTGAATGTGAAATTATTGCAATATAAAAGTATATTTAAAAACTTTAATGTTAGGTGGTTAATGTGCGATTAATTTTTTTAATCGATTGACAGCACTAATATATATATATATATATATATATATATATATATATATATATATATATATATATACATACTTTTTTCATATTTAAAAAGTACAAAAAAATATATATATATAGTAGTACTGTCAAACGATTAATCGCGATTAATCGCATTCAAAATAAAAAAAAATAGTTTACATATTATATGTGTGTACTATGTATATTAATTTTGTATATATAAATACAAACATATTCATATATATTAAAGAAAAATATGTTACATTTATATTAAATATACTTATATATAAGATAAAAAACAAGAATATAAATATCTAAATGTATATAATGTAAATATTTTCAAAATACATATATGCATGCGTTTTCATTCATATATACATAATAAATATACACAGTACACACACACATATATTATGTAAACAAAAACTTTTATTATATTTTATTATATTACTAATATATATATATATATATATATTTTTTTTTTTTATTCTTGGGTACTTTTTACATCTGTGCAGCATTAGTAGCTACATACTGCATTGTTTTTTCTGTTCTGTTATTTTCAGCAATACTGTCACCTACTTTGGATTATTTACAGTACTATCCTGATATGTGCAGTATTAACATGATTTCCATATAAAAAAATTCACAATGATCATCAATACGGTATATTGTGAGACCCCTACAATGAATCATTCAGAATTTGTTGGAATTTTTTGAAAACTATTTTTTTTTTAAATCAAAACATAGAAATCTTTTGTAATATTATAAATGTCTCTACTGTCACTTTTGATCAATCGAATGCACCTTTGCTGAATAAAAATACTAATTTCTAAAAAACAAACAAACAAAAAAAATTTGAACAGTAGTGTAGCTAGTAAACTGTGCCAGTGAAGGTCACGGCCTCAACACTGAACTGACCTGCTGCTGGTTTTCTCTTTGCAGGTGCAGTCGGGCCTGGATGTAGCCTCGCGTCTCCTGAAAGGCTTGTCTCTGAGAGACCTCTGCTGGGTAGTGGGTGCAGATCCCAATGATGTTGGTGCACAGGAATATCAGCACGTTTGCACTCAGCTGAGAGGAACAGAAAAAAGAAAAGCAGACTCATTCAATGTCTCTCTAGTGATCAGTTGAACCTTTCAACAAAAACGGCTTTAGCTCAGCGCTCTGGAATCCTGGGACATCTGTCGTACTCTAGGGCTTTACTCGACTGCAGTGTGGGAAAAAAAGCCAACCTCTGACCCAGAGAGGCTAGTTCCTGCAGAGAAGTTTACAATAGGGGAGCCAGAACGGAGCTAAAAATGGAGCTTGAAGCAGAGCCAACACTGTAACTTCCTTTGGGTGAATGAGACGAGAGGAAGGAGTAAAGGGAGAGTGATGGGGGTTACTTCAGGTCACATGGTTCACACCATTACACTCGGCTGAAACACTGCACAATCACTATGAAACACTTGTTGGCCTATTTCCTAAAAAGCCTATCTTAAAATATATGCTAAATAATTACCAGAGTAGACATTATGTGGCTGTTGAGAAGCCATTTGTGGTCATGAGAAGCTCATTACAATATTTGATCGAGAAAATATAACCAGAATTGCTAAAGCAGATTCCATACAGTTCAGATATTTTATTGCATGAAGGGCTGGGCAATATGTTAAAAAAATTATATCTTGTTACTTTTTCAGCCATGTAACAATATTTTATTTGAAAAATGTCTTAATGTATACTGAAATGGCTTCAAAAATGATGTATTTTTGACTTCACCGCCAAAATCATCTATAAATAGAGTAAAATATAAAATGTATGTATAATGCAGCAAAATCTACTTAAGATAAGATCTACTTTAGATTAAGATAATAATCAAGGCTAAAAATTAAGGCATGTTCAGAAATATTCAGATGCGATGTAACATAACTACAGAGGGACTCAGTTTGGAGTTGTTCAGTCCATAACTCTGTATTTTAGGAGTCTGAGGTCAATCGCCACTAAATTAAGAGCTAATAACGGTGGAAACGTAATCAGTCAATAAGCCTTCTTCCACTCTCATCGACCAATCAATGCCCAGATCATGACCATTTTATATTAAGAGTAAGCAATGAATTATAAAATAATTTCTCTCTGCCACTTTACAAACTGGCAGGTTTATTAGCAGCCATATTAATCTAATAGCCTCTCATAGCTGACTGGATAGTTTATGTCTGTGCTGTTCTGAAAACTACAGAGGATTTATCTGAAGCAGAGACAATGTTGTACTATGTGCTCCTCTACATGACATAAAACATTAGACAAACAATGGTTTTGCTCCTGCACACAGAATACGAAATGAGAAAGCAAAGGGACAGGCGAGAGGCAATGCTGTAGAGTAGTGTGTGTGTGTGTGTGCGAGTGTGTGTGTGAGTGAGGCCAAGCCTGCTGGCCACACTGACATTAGGCAGATGGCTGTGAGCTCTGTTTACATTAGAGTTTCTGTTCAAGCAATACCAGGCCTGGTTTGTGTGTGTGTGTGTGTGTGTGTGTGTATGTGCATGTGTGAGTCAGTGTGCACATGCAAATGGATGCTCTTAGTGACTGTTGACATCAACAATAGTGTTACAGCTATAGAGCAATCAGTTTAACATGTTTAAACAAATAACACCTAAATGTAAAACAGGGTAAAACAGAGTAAATCAAAAGATAAAACGGGATTGAGAAACATTTTTAAGTTTTTAATAAATATTTTTAATTGTAGATTATAATGCTGTTATACTTAAATTCCCTTGTAGCATTTAAAACGATTGCGTTTTTAGTGTTTTATTTTGATTTATTTAGACATTAGAACAGAAGGTTTATTTATTCTGTACAATAGTACAGAATTTTAACATTGGCTATTTATGTATTTATCAGCCATAACATGTAAATAATCTGTTTAATAAATTATTATTAAAGAATTCATCCCTAATATAAAGCCACTGTAATAAAAATGCATTACCTATCTTAGACAATAATTATTATCTGAATAATAATAAAAATATCTTCACAATCAGCAAGCCATAATAGATTCAAGAACATTTTAAAATCAAACAAAATATATTTGTTTGACATAAAAAATATGCTGATTCTTTTGACTGAATATTGGTTATGATCGGTGTGTGTTATCAGCTGTGTGTTCATATCACAGGCAGGTCCTAATTGCTCACTCTTCACCAGAGGGCGAGGTCAGTGGGTTTACACACACACACACACACACACACACACACTTGGCCGTTCTGTTTGCGCAACTTGACACCTCTTTCCTTCACGCTCAAGATTTATTAGCAATAACCATCACAAGTGCTGGGACACAGAGAGAGAGAGACACCGTTCACTCCTTTACTCCCTTTCAATCTTCTCCTCTGTCTCTTTTTCTTTGTCTTTCACTCACAAATCATCAAATAACTATATTTTCCTGACTCCCTCGCAGCGCGTTCTCACACACTGGCTTCAAAAGTGACACTGAGAACATCTCTTCCCTTAAAAGTCATTGTTTAGAGATCCTTTTTGTGTCTGCCATTTTTTTTCCAGTAAAAGTCAACAAGCGACGTGTCGAAACTGTCATAAAAATTATATTATGATTACAGCTCACTCTGAATGTCCATGGCAGCGTTTATTGCTCAGAGTGGTGAGACAGAGAGCATCTAAGGAATGTTCCGGGTGTAAAACGACTTAAGCGCTATGAACAGCATCTGTGGCATAATGTCCATTACCAAAAAATGTAATATAAAAGCTAATAAAATCCAACAAAAAAATTATCTTCTGAAACTGGAAGTCTATGTAATTATGAAAATGTGCAGCTACTGTTGTTCAGTGCAAGGTTTGTGATTTGAGCTGTAATGTTGTCAAAATTGTCTTTTCAGATGATCTGGAATAACTTTTATAGGTGGATGAACTCATTATGTGTTACTCATTCCTGTGAGCATGCAAACCATGAGAAAACTAGGTTTAAACATTCAAGGCATGAGTCATTTGGACTACTTTTATGAAGGTGCATTTTTGGATTTTGACAGCCCCCATCCCAAATCAATTCCCAGGGCTTTTTAAAAGACCTTTTAAGACCAAGTAAAGAATATGGAAATATATGTCTTGTTTTCTAGTGCAAATGTCTAAAAATTCATCAATTAAGACATTTACTTGAGTAGCAAAATTACGTGATATTGTTTACTAAAAAAAGTGAATTTGTGATGATAACATGAACAAATACCTGCCAAATGGGTCAGTAAAATAAACTTACTTCAATGGGATATATATATATATATTGGTAGATATTTGTTTTTATTTTAAATACAAACTCATTTACTTTTGTTCAATTTCTCAGAAAACAATGTCATATCTTAATTTTGCCAATAAAGTAAATTTATCTTGATTTAAGGATGTTTATATATTTGTAATGGAAAACAAAGATAAAAATACTGCGTATAACATTCATATTTTGAAGTGCATGCAATATTATTGCCTTAACTTCATGAAGTTAAGACTTTTTACCTTTTAAGGCTGTAAATAAACTTAATTCAATGGGAAAAATGTTAATATTGGCAGATAAAAGTATCAAATAAAATAAAAGTATCTTGATTTCAGGATGTTTATATGTAAAAAAAAAAAAATACTGAGGATAGCATTTATTTTTTTGCAGTACATGCAACATTAATGCCATAACTTTATGAATTTAAGACTTTCAGCTCTGATTTAACACAGTCTAAGGCTGTAATTTGTGAAATAGTTAAGTAAGACTATTTTGAGACCTGCAGAAACCCTGATTTCAGAGACGAACAGTAGAATAATTGCTTTAAATTGTTTTATCCCAGAATGTTCTTTGTATTTTTTCAGTGTTAGACAATATGAAGACACAAACCAGGCAGATCCCAGACAAATCTGGTGTATAAAAGTATGATTTTGCTTTGTGTTTGTCTGCTTTTACTTTCACTGTTCATTCATTAATTCACCACTTCCGGGTATTTGTGTTTTTTTTTATCATTTGTGTTTGCAGACCCACTTGTCCTCTTTTCTTGGCGCTGGTCTGTGTTTATGTACCTGTGGCTGCTCCAGATATTATATAAAACAATTATGATCATTGCAGATTATGTCCAGCTTTTGCGGCCTCTGTGATGCCACTAAAGTGGGTGGGGTGGGACAATATGCCTCGCTTCGGAAATGAAACCTATGGAAACATGAAACTACTGGGCTTTGACAAAGAGTACGTTCCCACGTGCAGAAAACTGAAGCCTTGAATATCCGGATAGGACGTACAGTACGAGTATGAAGTGAGAGGGATAGAAATAGATTACGAGAGAACGCTGGGACAGTGATGGAAACATGATGACAACCTTAAAAAGACAGATGGCATCTGAAAAAGTACACACTGTACCGTTCTAAAATGATGTATGACTTAGAACAAGAGCTTAATGAGGCATTAGATCAATTTACATAGTATAAACTATCATAAAAAATTATAAACTGGTCAACATCCAGATATTATTCCTTGCTATGCACTGTAAAAAAAGCAAGTACTTACTTTCCAGTTTACAGGACATTTTCAGTCACAAATACTAAGAATTGTGAATTACTTTGATTTTAAATAAATAAATGCCCATCAACAAATTCCCTAAATGTTGTCCCAACTAGTCAAGACTATTTTTTTGTCATTATTCTTGTCTGTGTACAGGTTTTTATAACTATTTCCCAGATATCTTTGCTGTGGAGTGCTTAGCAATATGTACTTATTCACTATATACTAAGTCAAAAATCAAATAAAATTATCTACACTGTAAAAAAAAAAAAAGTTGAGCAAACTTAAAAGTTTAAGGCAACTAGCTTCAGCAGATTTTTGCGTTTTCTCAATTTATTTTTCTAGGAGTAAACTTATTTTTCTCTTTATAAACTTAAAACAAGTTGAGAAAACTCAAAAATCTGCTAAAGCTGGTTGCCTTATACGTTTAAGTTCTCTCAACTTTTGATTTTTTACAGCACTGTAAAAAAAAATAAAAGTTGAGCAAACTTAAAAAGTGTTACTACAATGAAAAAAAAATTACTTTAAAATTTACTTTCAAACATTTTTCACTCTGAAATTGCTAGTAAACTCACAAATACTTAAAAAGAATCAGCAAGTAAAATGTCACAATTAAATGTGGCATTTTAAAGAAGAAAGACTGCAATAGTATTTTCTTGTAAAACGTACTCCATAATAATTTTTTACAGTGTTATTCAAATTTGCTGAACAATAAATCTGTAGTTGTAATGAGGCATTTTACATTCAGTGACCAAACAAAAAACATTACTTAGGTGTGACTTAGGACATTTTTTAAGATAATAGTCTGAATGCAGTATCTCAGATTGAGTTGAATTTTTAAGGTTTCCTCAAGAATTGCTTTTTTACTGTGTACTGATACAAGGCGATAGACCGGTTTGGTAACTGAACTGTGATCTTCTACTCATGTGAGAGGTTAGTGGCTATGTGCTACCTCTGCAATCGAGCGGCGAGAATATTCAACACTGAGCTAATGCCTTTGAGACCTTCTGCTGCAGTAATTAATCCATCAAAGCTGGCCGAGGGTTACTGAGAAACCCAAATTTCCCAAACCCCCAAAAAAGCTAATCAAACTGCTAAACTGATCCTTAAATCAGGGGCACGATGTCAGCATGCATCTGTAATGGGGGCGCGAGGTAGGCACGCTGTCTATGCGCAATCACGACTGTGACTTTCTTTCAGCGACTCCTGCCCAAATTCCACAACGTCCTTCCAAAGACTCACATGACCTGAGAGCCCATCGTCAGGATGAATATGAACTACTCTCAGCCCACAGTCTGTTCAATGACCGCAACACTTGCCAAAATCTCAAGCTTTGATCTGATTGGCAGGTTTGTATCTGCACTTTAAAAGGGATATATTATTATTGTGGATTCATCCATTTTAGATTTAGATTTATAAAAGCAAAATGAATTGTGTTTGGTCACTTTACATGCTGGTCAGATGGTGTCTTTCTGTTTAAGTGGGTGGTTCTTGGCCAGAAAAAGCTGTAAAATGAAGCACATGTGCATTGCTGAGAATAACTTTATGAAATCAGCACTGAGCTGAAATGCAGTTTGCTAACTGGCAATATCTCACTGTTTTCATCAGAGTATCAGTGTCACAAATAACAAGATAATAAGTTCCTCTCATTCGACAAACGTGTTCAAACCAAGAGTCTTTACCAAGCAGTTACTGTGCATTGCTATTCTGTCAAGAAATGCTTTATACTGTACATTCATCTGAAATTTGATATGTTGGAGTGCACAAGGCCATTATAAGCATCACATAAGAGTTAACGACATGATGCTCAGTTTTTCTCTGGAACTATTGATTTATTCTAAAATACCTCAAAATGCAATTTGTACATTCAGGACAATGACTATATTAAGCACATTAACATTTTTTGTTTGACAACTCTAAGTCATGTCTAAGTCAAAGGAGAAAAAAAACATGAAACGGTTTTTATATTATAGATTGAACCCTTGCAGACCCCCATGACTGTGTCAAGGAGTCTAAAATTTCAGGTAATTTGACCCTTTTATGACAAGGAAAGGTTAGTTCACGTCATGACTCCCCAAAAACTTAAAAAATGCTAAAATGATATTCAGGAATGAATAATTCATGATATTGGTAACATAAAATGACCTTGAAAAATATTTTCAAGAAAGTTTGAAAAAATGATTGGGATGATTGATTTTACTTTAGAAAAACAATACTTTTATTAAGCACGGGAATCAAAAGTGACAGAAGTGAACTCTTCTACATTGAGTTCAACAAACAAACAAACCTTTAAATGATTGTGTATATATATAACATTCTCAAAGAAAATTTGATTGTACCATTAAAAAGAAGAAAAAAAATATCAAAGATGGGAAAGTTGCAAGTAAATGTGTAAATCATTTCCTCTCAGGGCAATGACTGATAGGACACTGTTTCTGAAACAGGTCTGAGCTGCTTCCTGTTTCGGGCGATGACTGTGTAGGAGCATCTGGAGGCTTAATGTCTGAATTCACGCATGTTTATTGAAAATACTCATACTCGCCCCTTCATGCACTGGGATGAGCAAGACATCTCCCTATGTTTCTTCTTTTTTTTCAGTTTATCTTATCTCTGTGTCAAACAGAACTAAGTGATGAGACTCCACCACAACTAGTCTCTTATCATCTAAATGTTCAGCAAGATTACGGAAATAACAGACACTCACATCTAAGTCAAGCCTTCATGGGATCAAACACAGACACCCAGCACTCACGCAGACATGTGCTACACTAAAACAGACTGTATGATAGCCTGTAGCTAACCAACTTAACTAGCCTAACAGGCCTTTCTGGTTCTAACTTAAATACACTGACTATATGAGGTGAACAGGATTAAATATTTACTTTACTGAAATATTGACTTTAATAATATTCATAATTTGGATATTTTAACTGTTCCAGTGCATGTTGTGACCAGGCACAATAGTGTAATGAGGCAAGAAACATTTGAGAAATAGTTTTTAAAGTATTATTCACCATCTAATGCAAGTGGTTCAACATAGACCATTTTGACAGTCCAAAAAGCATATTTAGGCAGCTTCAAAGCAATCTACACGGGTCTTCTTTAGTGAAAGAATCAGTCATTTTTTTAGACAAAAATAAATAAAACAATATACTTTTTAATTACAAATGCTCACATTGTATGGAAAAACGCAGCATGAACATTCTGCTAAACATCTCTTTTAGTGTTTTACATAAAAAAAGGTTGCATGCAGGTTTGATTGAACTGAGAGTCAGTAAATCATTCATTTTTGGGTGAACTATCCCTTTAAGTCATTTTGAACATACAGTGGATCAACAAACGAACAGCAACGCTGCAGGAAAAAGAGCTTATTCCTGAAGTAATTAAATCTCAATTACCAATGCAGCTGCAAAGGTGAGTCACATTAGCTTGATTAATGCTGACAGCTATAAAAGAGGTCTGACAATTAACATTTTCTTTCCAAAACAACTACCAACGGTTTGAAAGGGACCAAATAGTTGATGCCCACATTGCAGAAGGATCACTCACAGAAAATGCTAAATTATTTATGGGGAACAAACACGTGCAAAACATGGCTTAACGTGGACACCGACAAACTGGCAACCAGCAACAGGGATTGACAAACTTTCAATAAGATGATTGCTGAATGCCCAGCCTCACAAATCAGCAGAGAATTGAATCAGCACCTCTGTGACCCAGCATGCATGTCAAAGCTGGAATTTATGACAGGACTGCTATTCAGAAACAATGCGTATCCAACGACAACGCATAGAGATGCATAACCCAGTACAAGGGCTGCAAAACCTTGACACTTGAGCATTGGAAAAGAGTAATATGGGCTGATGAGTCATCTTTTCCCTTTTGCTAAATTTAGGATTTCAGATACAATTAGAAAAAGACAAAGGATTCATTTCATCCGCAATGCCTGTTACATATCTGGCAAATATGGTGGTGAGCTTCATTATGCATAATGGTACACTGAAAAACATTTAGTATAATGGCAATTTTCTGTCAGAATCTACAAGTAAATTTCACAATTAATAACTAAGAAATGGCAAGTAACAATAATCTTACATAGTGAATGTGTACTGTTGATGTAAAACAGTCATTAAGCACTCCACAAGAAGTACTATATAATATAAAACTAGGCCTATAATAACTTATAATGCAAACACTATACGCTTCATATTCCCACATTTCAGCATGAAGTCAAATGTCTTCCAGACCTCAACAATCAAACACGAAAACAGACCTCAACATCTACAAAAACAATCAATTGCTGAATATATTTGAGAAGTCCTGGAGAGCATAAAGATGAAGATGTAGATCTAGTTCCTCCAGGTTTTCCTCCTATACATGTATTTCAAAAAGAGTTTTAGGTATTTGTAGGTAAGCGTGATCATTCACTATAGTTCCCACATTTTTGAACAATTAATTCCTATGTAGCTGCACTAATAAAAAGCAATTGACATTATTTTCTGTGGTATTTAACTATCAAAACCAGAACTTTAATATCTGCTAAATTTTTCTGTTATTTCTGTTATTTTGGCTTTGCGATCGTCTTCTGAGACTAACACACAAAGTGATGGTCATTCAGGATGCCATCTTTAATTCCTCATGGATAATAGGGTTTCAGTGAACCACATGCTTTGTCTTCATTCAAAAAAAATGGCCCTCAACCGCCACCCCCTCACAAACATGAGCAACAGCAACAATGCGCACCATTCATATTCTTTATTCTTCTGCCAGAGCGCGTGAGATAACGACATTCCCACTGTCCCACCCTCATATATACTTCAGCCTCACAAGCTCGGCCATTAAACCATTAAACCTTTCTTTAAAACAGACACACTAAAATCAGCATTATTATTTCACAAGGGATAAAACAAAGCATAGTTTACATTTAAGGATCATGAAGTTTTAGCTATAGATGTATCACAAATGGGCACAATGTTTCTTACATGCTACTACATTTTTAGGGTTGCACAAATATGTACAATCTTGTAATTACTTTCATTTTATGATCCTAAAGAATAGTTATTAAGCTCTCCAAAAAGTACTAAACAACATATCTTTTAATTTTCAGATAGCCTACATGTTTCCATATTTCTGCATGAAGTCAAATGCCTTCTAGGTTTCAAAAATCAAACAAGCTGTTACAACTTACACAATACTACATTTTTAGGGTTGTATTAATATGTACAAGCTGTTAATTATTTAAGGTTATGGCCAATAGCTGCCCAATACTGCCCAATATATAGAAAATATACACTATTAAAAGAACTAAACAAAACTTGTATGTAACAGCCAACAAACGATCAGTGGTTGACAAATAAAATTCTATATAATTTTGTAAAAATAAGTATATAAATGAAAAATGCATTTGAATAGTATCAGCTAATAAATATTCAGTAAGCTGCTATTTTTTCATGTTATGGCCAATAACTGCCCATTAATGTGACATGTTTGTGTTTTCCCCTGTAACCTAGTTTTCCCCATTCTGTTTAATTAGTCATTGTGTTCACCTGTCGAGCCCTCGTTATCTGCACTATATTAGTTCCTGTCCTTTGAGTTTGAGTTTGTCAGTTATTGTTGATGTCTAAGTGTTCATGCAGCCTGCTGCTAAGATTTCCTTGTATTCTCTCCTTGGATTATTATTAAATGTTTGAATTTTGATATTTATCCTTCGTTGTGCGCCTTCCTCAATTAACTGGCGAAAATAAACAATCTGTACCAAAATATTAAACAAAATTTCATATAACTGCCAAATAACAATCTATATCATTTTGTAAAATATAATAAATAAATATAAAATGAAGGCAAATTAATGTCCAATATCAGCTCATAAATATTCGACAAGCTGATAATTATTTTCATGTTATAGCCAATAACAGATATGGCAGGAAATATAAATCTATAACATTAACTATATATATATATATATATATATATATATATAGTATCTCACAGTGAGTACACCCCTCACATTTTTGTAAATATTTTATTATATCTTTTCATGTGACAACACTGAAGAAATGACACTTTGCTACAATGTAAAGTAGTGAGTGTACAGCTTGTATAACAGTGTAAATTTGCTGTCCCCTCAAAATAACTCAACACACAGCCATTAATGTCTAAACCGCTGGACACAAAGGTATACCCCTAAGTGAAAATGTCCAAATTGGGCGCAATTAGCCATTTTCTCTCCCCGGTGTCATGTGACCCGTTAGTGTTACAAGGTCTCAGGTGTGTTAAATTTGGTATTATCGCTCTCACTCTCTCATACTGGTCACTGGAAGTTCAACATGGCACCTCATGGCAAAGAACTCTCTGAGGATCTGAAAAAAAGAATTGTTGCTCTACATAAAGATGGCGTAGGCTATAAGAAGATTGCCAAGACCCTGAATCTGAGCTGCAGCATGGTGGCCAAGACCATACAACGGTTTAACAGGACAGGTTCCACTCAAAACAGGCCTCGCCATGGTCGACCAAAGAAGTTGAGTGCACGTGCTCAGCGTCATATCCAGAGGTTGTGTTTGGGAAACAGACGTATGAGTGCTGTCAGCATTGCTGCAGAGGTTGAAGGGGTGGGGGGTAAGCCTGTCAGTGCTCAGACCATACGCCGCACACTGCATCAAATTGGTCTGCATGGCTGTCATTCCAGAAGGAAGCCTCTTCTAAAGATGATGCACAAGAAAGCCTGCAAACAGTTTGCTGAAGACAAGCAGACTAAGAACATGGATTACTGGAACCATCTCCTGTGGTCTGATGAGACCGAGATAAAAAGGGAGTGTCATGGTCTGGGGCTGCATGAGTGCTGCCGGCACTGGGAAGCTACAGTTCATTGAGAGAACCATGGATCCCAACATGTACTGTGACATACTGAAGGAGCGACTGGGCCGCAAGGCAGTATTCCAACATGATAATGACCCCAAACACACCTCAAGATGACCACTGCCTTGCTAAAGAAGCTGAGGGTAAAGGTAATCAGTGGGGCATCCTCAAACGGAAGGTGGAGGAGCGCAAGGTCTCTAACATCCACCAGCTCCGTCGTCCAGTGGCAACCTGTGAAGCTCTGGTGAACTCCATGCCCAAGAGGGTTAAGGCAGTACTGGAAAATAATGGTGGCCACGCAAAATATTGACACTTTGGGCCCAATTTGGACATTTTCACTTAGGGGTGTACTCACTTTTGTGGCCAGCGGTTTAGACATTAATGGCTGTGTGTTGAGTTATTTTGAGGGGACAGCAAAAGTCATTTCTTCAGTGTTGTAAAAATGTGAGGGGTGCACTCACTTCTGTTAGAAACTGTATATTTATATATATATATATATATATATATATATATATATATATATACCAAATTGTGGCCAATAAATAAACATCAATTAAATTATGGAGAGCTTTCTACCCAGGACAATAGTGCAACTAAATTAAGTACTGAGTTTTAAACTAACTTGTAGCTTTACTTGAATGTTTCTCCATACAAGACTGTATGAACGGCTGGAGCAACCAGAGTGTAACACCTCTCTGGAATCTCTTATCCTGCATATGGCACAAAATAAAACAACTTCCATGATAGCAAAGTGCAGAGTCAGACAAACCCCCGCCTGCTGGTCACTAGATAAGCCTGTGTGGTGAAAATGTTGACCAAAACAACTGAAAGAGGCCAGAGCGGGTTTTAGGAGGAAGAGCGAGGGTTTCACCTTGACACCATCACGGTATATTTATTCGGAAGTTGAGTTTATTTCCCCATGTTCTGCTAGGCACATCAACTGAGACCAGAAAAAATGAGAATTACATGAAGATTGCATTAACTTTTTTTGAATACCTTTGAAAACATTTTATGAGCAATTCATTAGTCATATTTGATCTTTTTCATTTGTGCATTCAGTATCTGAAGTATTAACTTACAGTCTCAAAGTTAGGCGTTTCTAAATGTGTACAGTTGCCATGGCACCACACCCATCCCATAATCCCCCTCCAACTGCAGTGGAGCTCAGGTTCATATTAGCTTTCCCCACTGACTCTATTTATATAAACTGATAGGGTCCAACAACTTTTGGATGAAATGATCCAACACTGAGGCGTGAACAAAATGTATCATCTAGTATCAGCAGCTGAAACATTCCTCATGTCCACAGTGGATTCTGGGCGGACGTATCATTGGCCTTGTTAGCATGCGGTCGATATCGTGCTGGAGACAGTAATTATTCATTACAGAAGCACAGACGAGAGTATCACATTCACCTCAGACTGAAAGCACAGACTTTCTGCTGCAGACTACACCTCCCAGCATCCCCTGCTCTGGAAAACACTAGTACTGCATAGATGCATACTGCAATACTACTATTTTTGCACTATACAGAGCAGACACTGTGCAAAGTATGCAAATACGAATTCTGATACCCAGATGACCAACTGCTACAGTAGGTCACATGACCAGATGTTGCATACTTCTGTTTGAAATGGTTATCTATTTTGTCATTTTTGACAGAAAAATGTATGTTTTGTTTTTAAGAATTTTTTACTTTATCGGAATGGTACAAAACTTTGTAAAGGTTTGTTAAATGGTCCTGCAAAAATAGTCACACTTGTTCTGCTTACAGTCAAAAAATGGCTGGACTGGAAATGAACGGGAAGCAAATTTCATCTAGTGGAAACGTTTGGTGTTGCCAAACTAAATCTTACTGAAAGCTCATTTTTTGAGATATCAACCTCAAATACGGAACACAACTTGTTTAGAATTATGGCTTTGCATTTCACATAGAACAACATGTTTTGGTAAATATATATTTCATAAAAATTATTTTTGTGTATTTTTATAATAATAAACTTAAACTTCTATCATTTAAAAAAAAAAAAAAACTTTATAAACAGGTAATAAATAGATCATAACTATTCCATAATATAAATATAATTTAGTACCATAAGATTTCATTTAAATGTTACGCCCCCTTACCGTATTGTGAAGCTGTGTCCCGGCACGACCACACAAAAACAATAGACCCACTATAAACAAGGAATTTGTTGCATCCAGTGGGGACATAATTACTGATTATAATGACTTATAGTGTCTTTTTAGGCGTTGCGTAAACATTACCATGTCTGCATTTGTGATCGGAGAAACGACAAACAAGCACTACTCTACACAGCTCAAAACTCACGTTTGAATCGTCAGTGGCAAATTCTTTAAATAAGAAAACGTACTTACAGGCTGTGAGTCAGAAGCACCAAACTGTCCTTGCAAAGGTGGAATTGCCTCACTTTATAGAAACAGCCTATGTGCAAGCCAGCAGTGTAGGTTACTCTTCCAGGTTCAGGAAATAGTCCTCTATAAAATGCGCTGCACACACTCTAATATTTGGGTTGAACTGTTCTGGAACAGTGTTGTAAATACAACTGAACAACTGATTTCTAGTTGTGTCCCCTTTTGGAAGCCCAAATAAAGTACTTTCGCTCTCACAATGAATGAGCTGTTTTAGGGGGACGTGGTAGAGTCTTAACTTTTATAAAGAATATCTCTTTGGTTTTGAGACTTTAGTCTTTGCAACTTCAGGGATCTTATCTATACACAAACAGCTTGTAACACTCCAAAGAGAAAGAAAAACTTGAAATCGCATCATATGACCTCTTTAATTCAACATAATCTTATTTGAGTTATTTTCCAAGGAAATTGTTTCCATCTAATATTTATATTTTATTTTATGCCAGCTTTATCTCAATCAATAAAAAATGATTTTAATAGTTTTAGTTTTAGTTAACAATAACAACACTGGTATTTTGACTTATTATATAATCCACGCCGGCAAAACATGACACCATCTGGTAAATATGAACTCAAAGGCAGCAAATTGCAAACAGAAAGACTGAGAAAAGGCAAGAAACTAGCAATTCTTCCCCTGAGAGTACAAGCAGGCATTTTTGAGCGCTGTGGTCAGTGCATTGTGGAAAACATTTCCCACATAATTCATTTAAGCTGCTAACATGATTTGTAATTAATAAAAGGTCTGAACTGAGAAATGTAATTCAGTTTTGCCAACTCACACACACAGACACACACTCTGTCACACAGCAGCTGATGTCTGTTGTGTTCAAGAGCGAGGAGAAAGATTTCGAAGAGGAGAGCCCTGAGGGAGGGTGTTGGCTGGAGGAAACAGGAGATTCTATTGTGTATGTGCGAGCGTGTTTGTTTGGGCCTCGTGGATTTTGTGTGCTAATTGGTTTCAGAGAGAGGACACCAACTCATAGGTTTAGAAGATGGATGCAAAGAGCAGAGAGATTGAAAGACAGCGAAAGTGAGAGAAAGAAAGAGAAGTATAACTTTATTCCCTCAGGAAGTAAAAAAGTGGCAGGTGATCTAACATGAGCTTTCTCACGCTTTACTTTTGTCTTCTTTTGCTTTTATTTCCTGCGTTACATTATCTGTATTTCCTTGCTCTAATTCATCTTCCCAAAAACAAAGACATTTTAAGAATAAATTTGTATTATTTTAGTTTTTATTACTTACATATAAATACTAATATAAATAAACAAAAGATAACATAAATGCTATTATTATTTATATACTATTATAGAATCAAGCTTTTATTTGTATATTTTCAGATTTCATTTGAATTTTACTTTAAGTTTCAGTCTTTTTTGTTTTGTGCTTTTGTCATTTTTCATTAGTTAAGAAAATGCAGTTTGTTAACAGTAACAACGCTGGTATTTTAAAATATAAATGAACACTAAACAAATTAAAAAAATCTCTGAATTAAAATAAATTAAAATATATACATAAAATAAAATCTAACTGGTTCATGACAAAGTTTTCAGACAGAATTCACTGTAGTAACCACATCTTCAACTAATATGAAAAAAGTCAGCCACTCCAAATAGATTTTTTTTCAATATTTTCTAAAGAAAATGAGAGTGGTGATCGCCTGTGCACAAATCTCTATGATACTGGGGTGTCTAGATATGGCTTGCAAAACCCGGTGCACACTGTATGGTTTTGGCCACAATTTTGCTAATTTCTGGGATCCTAAAGGATTTCTGTTGTTTAGGACATTTGATCGCCTAGTGGGTCATGTTCACAGATGGCGAATTAATGGTCTTTGCAATGAAGTTCTTGCAGTGTCAGAAAATTTGGGTTGCAGTCCTATAGTGTGACAGCTCCTACTGCTCATGAGAAAGGGCTCTCGTACTGGACAAGTGTCACATCTCTCATAGAGTGCCAATCACATGGGTTTTCATTAAATTACATAATATTTGTCCCAAATAGTTTTTAATAAATATAATGACCCAGGCATTTTTCAGTAGTATGTTTGACTTTCTGCGGTGCCTTGAACTTGAGAAATGCAGAATACAGAATGAAGTGCCCGGTGTGTGACCAGCTGTCAATGCTGAATCTGAGCTTAAATATGGGACATTTTCTCACTTTTTATTGTTAAAAAATGTGTCCCATAGATGATAATGTGAAACTGATCAGATTTAGATTTAAGATCTGTCTCACTAGTCTCCAGCCAATGTGTATTCATGACCTATGGCCACAAAGTCTGTCACAATGAAATATTAGACAGGAAGAGAAAGGAAATTCCCCAAAGTAAACCAACACAAAACAGATGGTTTTGACAGTCTTCTGGCTGGAGGGGATCGAAACCAGGACAAATGGTAGAATTTTTTAAATTATTATTTTAAACATTAAATTGGACTCAATGGACTCTAAATGTGTGCTTCTCAACCTTTTTGACTCAAAAGCCCCCCACCGTCCGATACAATATTCAAAGCCCAACAGACATGTGTTGATGCTGGTGCTTCTCTAACATCATTATCTCAAAATAAAACAGGCTAAGAATAAAATCTGTACTGGACAACCAATATTTAGACACCCATGACTCACACGCCAGAGTCTGACCTACTCGCTCACCAGTTTCCTCTTGTGGAGAAAAAAAAAAGATTAACTGTAAAAAAACATATTAAAGAGAGATTGTTCGCCCAAAATGGGAATTCTGTCATTATTTACTCACACTTACATTGTTCATATTGCTGGAAGAACAGGATCAGTCCAGTTCATGATAGAATCATTTAGACAGATTTTGTGAACCGGATCAAAAAAATAATTCACTGACTCAACCCTTATGCAAAGAAAATGTATTTCCTTACACAGTAATGATCAATACATAAAATTAATGTACAGTGTATTAATTAATAATACACAGAAAATATTGTGTTGTGTTAATATGTTACAATATATTTAATAATACATCAGAATTGCCACTTTTCATATATTGAAAAACAACAACATATTTACTTATATACTGTAATGTATGTAATTTTTTATTCAGTAATATAACTGATTCAAGATTTTTATTTGTCACATACACAATTATACAGAGTATAACCAGCAGTGAAATGTAAGTCAGGTCCGCTCCAAGGACAGTGCTATTGTATAGAATGCAAATATTAAGAAAACGAAAAGTAGAAAAAAATAAAATAAAATAAAAGATAAAAAATATATAAATATAAATGTGCAGGTCAGTATGTTGTTGACATAAATAGTAAAATAACAGGAATGTGCAAAAGAATGTGCAAAAAAGTTGTACAGGGTATGTAAATAGCAGCAATATGAGGTAGAAAAAATTATGAATAGCTTATTGATATAAACATGGAGTCAAGTGATGTTATGACACAGAGTTAGAGTTTAGGAGCCTGATGGCCTGGGGGAAGAAGCTCCTCCTAAGTCTCTCAGTTTTTGCCATCAGGCTACGGAAGCGCTTACCAGATGGAAGCAAAGTGAATAGATGGTTACCAGGGTGATTTGAGTCCTTGATGATTTTAACAGCTCTACTTTTGCAGCGTTTGAGGTAGATGTCCTGCAGAGAGGGGAGAGCAGACCCTGAGATGCGCTCAGCTAAGCGCACAACTCTCTGTAGTGCTTTGCAGTCCTGATTTGAGCTGTTTCCATTCCACACTGAGATGCACTGAGTCAATACACTTTCTATGGTCCCTGAATAGAAAGTTTTCAGGATAGCTGGTGAGACCCTGAATTTCCTCAGCTGTCGCAGATGGTACAGTCTTTGCCTGGCTTTCTTAACCTGTGTTTGGATGTGTGTAGTCCAAGTCAGGTTCACAGAGATGTTTACACCGAGGTACTTGAAGCTACTCACCCTCTCCACAGGGGTCCCACTGATCATAAGAGGAGTGTAGGGCTGCTGCTGTCTCTTCCTAAAGTCCATGATCAGCTCTTTAGTTTTGCTCAGATTCAGAGAGAGACAGTTGTCGTGGCACCATGATGTGAGTCTCTCTACCTCATCCAAGTATGCGGTCTCATCGTTGTTGGAGATGAGGCCCAGAACCACAGTATCAACAGTGAATTTGATAATAGATGTGGAGCTGTGAGAGGACACACAGTCATGCGTGTAGAGAGAGTAGAGCAGGGGACACAGCCCTGTGGGGCTCCTATGTTCAGAGTGATGGAGTTTGAGGTGAACTGGCCAACTTTCACCACTTGAGGTCTGCCGGTGAGGAACTCTTGAATCCAGTCACAGAGTGAGGAGTTTAGGCCGAGGTCTGTGAGTTTAGAAGCTAGCTTGATGGGGACTATAGTATTGAAAGCTGAGCTATAGTCAATGAATAACAGCCTTACATAATTCCCATTGTTGCTGTCCAAGTGTGCGAGGGAAGAGTGGAGGACGTGAGAGATGGCATCGTCCGTAGATCTGTTTGGGCGATAGGCAAACTGAAGAGGGTCCAAAGTATCAGGGATGGAGGAGCAGATGTGGCTCTTTACAAGTCTCTCAAAAACCTTCATGACTATAGATGTGAGGGCAACTGGGTGAGAGTCATTCAGGCAAGAGGGTTTATTGTTCTTAGGCACAGGGATTATTACAGATTTTTTAAATGAGGTAGGAACCACGGAGGTAGCAAGGGACTCATTAAAGATAGACGTGAACAAACCAGCGAGCTGATCAGCGCAGGATCTCAGAACACGGCCGGTTATCCCATCAGGTCCGGCTGCTTTCCTGACGTTCACTTTCTTTAGCGCCCTCCGAACCTCATCCTCCGTCACGGTGATTACAGGATCATCGCTGCTCTGCCTGCTGCTTCCTGACGCGCTGGACGGCAGAGCCGCCGTTGCAATCGAAGCGGCCAAAGGTGTTTAACTCGTCGGCCAGCAACGGATCTGCTCTCACCTCAGCGGAGGATTTGTTTCCGAAGGCACAGATGGTCCTCAGTCCCTGCCACATCCATTGAGAGTCATTGAGCTGGAAATGAGACTCAATTCTCTCTCTGTATCTGTGTTTAGCGGCTCTTACTGCACGTTGGAGAGCATAGCACGATGCTTTGTACTCGATCATATTCCCGGTCAGAAGAGCCTCATTATAAGCTGAAGTGCGTGTGTTAACCGCAGCACGGATTGTACTGTCCACCCACGGTTTCTGATTGGAGAATGTCCTTATCGTTATTGTTTCTGTAGCTTGCTTGGTTAGCGTGTTTACAAAGCTTAATGCTTCATCCGTGAACTCGCTGACGTCAGAAGAACTCGCCCGGAACATGTCCCAGTCGACGTCATCAAGAGCCGCCTGCAGCATTGCCTCTGAGTGGGAGGACCAGCGCGTCACTACTCTCTGCACCGGAGGATCGGAAACGAGCCTTTGTTTATATTCCGGTGTGAGGAAAATGGCGGCATGGTCCGATTTGCCAAAAGCCGGTAGTGAGCGGGCTTTGTAGGCATTCTTGAACTGAGTGTAGCAATGATCCAGTGTGTTTGGTCCTCTAGTTGGACAGAATACATGTTCATAAAAGTTTGGCAAGACCTGCTTGAGGTTGTCTTTGTTAAAGTCCCCCGCGATGATGAAGGCAGCTTCAGGATGTTTGCTAATGTAGCCGCTGAGCACATCGTGAAGTTTAGACAAAGCCAAGCCGGTGTCCGCCTGTGGTGGAATGTACACAGCAGTAACAATGATCTATGAAAACTCCCGGGGCAGATAAAATGGGCGGCAGATAATGGAAAGATGTTCCAGATGAGGCGAGCAGGAACGCGACAGAATGGAGATATTCCTGGATCACACCATTTCTTGTTAATCATGAAACACACACCTCCACCCCTGGATTTACCGGCCTCTGCTGTTCTGTCCATCCGAAAAACAGAGAAGTTCTCACTTGGCATAACAGCAGTGTCCGGGACCATGGACGAAAGCCACGTTTCTGACAAACAAAGGATGTTACAGTCCCTTATGTCCCGTTGGAAACTAATTCTGGCTCTAAGATCGTCCATCTTATTCTCCAAGGATTGGACATTTGCGAGCAGAATGCTCGGAAGAGGAGGACTGTGAGCCCTTTTCCTGAGTCTATCTCGAATCCCAGCGCATTTCCCGCAGTGTTTCTTGATCCTTCGCCTCGGGGGGTTATTGTTCATCTCTGCGTTCCGAAGAATCTCCAGAGGCCATGAAGGATTCCTGGATAAAGTGTTCTGGAACAGGTTAGTGTAGCGGTTTCCAATGTCCAAAAGTGTTTCTTTGTTATAGGTGATCAGTGCCGACGTGAGATGTGTAAAAAGAGAAGGTGAAACTAAGTAAAAAAGTAGATAAAAACACAATCTTAGCGGAGCGACCTGGACGGCGTCCGAACAAAGCGGCGCCACCTTGCTAAAAAAGATGGCGCGCTTATATACCTATATAGATCTACGGCTGCTTATATACTTATATAGATAATATATACCTATATAGATCTACAGTATATGTGAAAAATTTTATAATGTGATACAATTTTCATTTATAAAAAGTGAGATAAAAGTTTATGAATATGTAAACCCATGAAAGAGTAAAAGATATAAAAATGTAGTGCAGTTTTTTCTTCAATGCTGTATATTTTTATTTGTAATTATGTATCATAGCCAGACATGGCCCATTCAGAGAGTATGAAAAAATAAGCACTATTTTTCCATACATGGAAATGTAGTTTAACATATTGCATTATATTTTCCAGTATAGCAAAAGAATAGTTTGCTCCTGAAATGTAAGACATTGTCACTTTTCTTATGGCCTTTGACTCATGAATGAATATAATGACAGAACTTTTATTTTTGGGTGAATTATGCCTTTTAAAGAAGACTAATGCACTCAAGATCACCCCCCTCTGGCACGAGCACACACGCATGCAAATACGCACATATGTATAGACAAAACAAAGCAGCAAACAAGGCGTGAAGCGATCGTTTGAAACATACACGCTAACATAAGACTTGAAACGACATTTCTGAGTCATCAGCCCCGAATCCAAACACCCCTTCGGCATCAATGTACTACAAATAATCTGTACGAGAGCGAGTGAGCATGTGCACGTGCACAGCTTAAAAATAGATTTACGACTGTATGAATTGCTCTATAAATAGGACCTATCTATAGCGTGGTATTAACGACACCCAGTTGTAATTCTTGTGGTCAGTTTTAACTCCTCTCGGACCACCGGGATGGCTGCAAACCATCGGTAAGTCTCAGATCACAGGCATACTCAGACACACACCAGCAGAACCAGCAGGGATGGTGCGCTGGTTTAATGAGTCACAGAGGAAAGGGGAAATGCCTGGATGCAGTGTCCACACTGCAGGATAAATTGGCCTGTATAACACTGCAGCTTTCTGAGAAATCTACACACAGATCCGCTTCAGCCTATTAGAGATAAGAGCACGTGTCATCAGCGTTCGCTCATCCTTAAAAAAATGACTGGCAACAAAGGTTGAAAGGATTTATGAAGGAACAAGGTGGTAGTTTAAAATGTACATGACACATTTTATTGGGAATTTATCATTGGAGATTTAACACTTCCTTGTACCATTTTGGGAAAAAAATGTTAAACAATATACAGATTTTTAAATAAAGTATTTTGCATTTTCTTTCTTGCATCAGGATTTATCATACACAAGTTGTTTTGATTGTTTTTACTGTATTTTCACATTGTGTGAAATATTGTTGTATTTTCCACAAAGAATCTTATTTTACGTATACAAATTTTAAGTAAAAAAAAAACTGAAAAACAAAAAAAAAAATTTATTACTTGATTCTGAATATATATTTTTAAATATATTATAAATATAATTCCACTAAATAGCCATACATGTATTGGAACAGTATAGGAAGGAAATGCATGATTTGTAAAAAAAAAAAAAAAAAACCTAAGCATGAACCTGCAGCCATAAACATCACCATCAGTGGGGCATGAGTAGGTCATATGAATATGAATAAAATAGATCATAAGAATTCTTATGAATACATTACATAAAATTGCTATGAACTGTAAAGTGACTGTAAACCTAGATTTTTTTAAACACAAGTCTCCTATTCATTCTCCAATGAACAATTCAGGAGAGAAATATGCACACATTAAGTACCGTTTATCAACAAAAACAATCTAAAACATTTCTAAACAAATACATTGGTGGGTTTTGATGTGAGAAGATAACAGGGATGGACTTATTTACTGGGGGAAGCATTTGTATGGATTACGGACTCATATTTTGGCTAAAATGGTTTAAAGTCAAAACATTGTAATGATGGATTTGTTTATTACAAGCATGCAGATTTTCACGTCACAAGTTATTAATTGATGGACTGGAGTGGTGTGAATTACTATGATGTTTTTATCAGCTGTTTGGACTCTCATTCTGACGGCACCCATTCACTGCAGAGCATCCATTGCTGAGCAAGTGATGTAATGCTGCATTTCTCCAAATCTGTTCTGATGAAGAAACAAACTCATCTACATCTTGGATGGCCTGGGGGTGTGTACATTTTTAGCAAATTTTGGGGTAAACTGTTTATTTAAATGGCAAAGGGCAGCATGGACATTCAATAAAATATCTTCTTTTGTGTTCCACAGAAGGTCATATAGGTTTGAAACAACATGAAGGTGGATACCATTTTCATTGGGTGAACCATGTTCTTAAAAATGAAAGACTGCTCATCTAATATACTATTTTCTCATGTTTGTCCCCCATGAAAATGAATAAAAAATAAAAAAAATGTTGTACTCATGGAGTCTAAACATTACATGGTCAACTAGTCCGAATCTTGATGACTTAAAAAATGACAACCAACAGCGCCTTTGACAAGGCCAAAGCATATCAAAACCTTGAAGCAATACAGTGAATAAAATACAAGTTAGACTATAGAGATTAGCACAGAAAATAATTTTGACTCTTTACCTCAGAAAAACAAACAAAAGAGCTTGTTTACAGAAATGACTCACTCCATTATTATTGCCCCATAGACTAATGTAAGTTCATGGCTGTCAACACATATTTTGTTTGCTTTTATAAATTTAAATTATTTTCTATGTAAACCAAAACTACTATTTTTACATTTCATGATCCTTTCTTAACACCTGCAATTTATTAATATCCACACACACTAATATCCAAGACCAACTTGCCCAGAAATACCTAGTTTATAATCTAAAAAAAAGGAGAGTCATTTTTAATATGTGTTGACTTAATCAAATGTTAAGGCTTGTGATAAATGGCAAAGACGTACTGCAAACATTGAAGACTAATGTAAATAATCCAGCTATACTACAAAGTGTTCCACTATGGCAAGGATTCCTCACAGAGATCTGCTAACCCGTTAATTAAAAGATGGAAATGTGTTGTAAGCAAACGTTCCTTCCTGCGTTAATGGAGCCAAACGTTCTGCTTTGTCTTCCTGATTGTTTATAATGAAATGACCTCCTGTTCCCATTCTCTCCCACTACTTTGTACAGTAGAAGTAAATAGTTTCTCAACATGCTGTGGTCACACAGTGACCCTCCCTTCATACACACTGACCTCCTCCTGTCCCCAAAAACTCCTCACACACATACAAATTCACACACACACACCCACCCTGAAGAAAAGTACAAAGTGTCCCTTGTGTAGGAGCACAGAGGCCTAGTGACAGCGCTTCTCATGATGCTGGTATTTTCATGGGAGGAGCGCAAGGAGAGAAAAGGATCTCCTCTGCCGAGGCGGCTCATTCAACCACGCTGCCTGACCTTCATCCTACCCCCGAGGTCCTTGGCTTGACTCACAACAACACAGATAGCACAGCCAAAGCCTGGCACAGTGCTTTCAAACATACTAGCGTTACACAGGCCGTACAGATGATACATGCTAATATTAACAAATACATTACACAAGAGCACCAAAGGCCTGTTCGTACCAAATGTATTGAATTTTTTGCTGTGAGCTAGTTTGCTAATTTCCACCATTTTCCTTATTTCAAACAACACGCCCTCCATCTAAACTCCTGCTCTCCAAAGACATCTCAACCAACCAGATGTCAGCAATTGAATAAGTGCAAAATGATTCACAAGCAAAAAACACTTTTGACTAAAACATCATTTTTGGGGGGTGGTAAAATGCTAAAATTTTCAGTAGTTATGCACTGAAATTTTGGCAACCAGAAATCTTCGGTGGAAATGGCAAAAAAAGGAGGACCAAAACCATTGATGTTTAAATATGCAGACAACATGGACAAAGTACAAAAAGTAACGTGTCAACTGCTAAATATTTTAGTCTATGCTGTTTTCAGTTGATATGTGAACAAAACTTATATAAACACTCTTGCTTAAACACTATAAACACACAATATGCTTTGTGCTTTTTTACTTTTGATATACAGTAAGTCTCAGCTTTTAAATTTCAAAATTCAAACTGGCATAAATAAATTAATGGCATTTTAATGCTCTTAAAGGGATAGTTCACCCAAAAATTAAAATTACTCAATGATTTACTCACCCCCAAGCCATCCTAGGTGTATATGATTTTCTTCTTTCAGACGAATACAATCAGAGTTATATTAAAAAATGTTCTGGCTCTTCCAAACTTTATAATGGTAGTGAATGGGTGTTAAGATTTTGAAGTCCAATAAAGTGCATCTTTCCATCATAAAAATACTCCACATGGCTTCGGGGGGGTTAATAAAGGCCTCCTGAATTGAATCTTTGCAAGAAAAATAACCATAATTACAACTTTATAAACCATAATCTCTAGCTTCCGCTAACTGTCATACTCGTGTTTAAGAGAATATGCTGGACAATCTCAACACCCATTCACTGCCATTATAAAGCTTGGAAGAGACAGAATTTTTTTTTAATATAACTCCGATTGTATTTGTCTGAAAGAAGAAAATCATATACACATAGGGTGGCTTGAGGGTGAGTAAATCATGTGGTAATTTTCATTTTTGGGTCAACTATTCCTTTAAACGTGGTGAGATAGATCACTGTAGCACCTCAGCTCAAGCAGCAAATGAACCGAATATCTCTTTCTATTAACTACTAGTTACATGTTGTTGACCGATATATTGCCAAGGCTGACATATCGGCCGGTATTTGGCAATTTTTAAATATCGGCATTGGCTGATAAATTTTTCTGCTTGGTCGATGTGTTTGAGGCGGGACTTTTATCAGGGAATCAAATGTGAAAAGACATAAAAAAAACAGCTTGAAAACAATGTGTCACATAATGTTACAATTACCTCAGGAGAACTGTCAAATATCCACAGCAGTTAGCTAGTCAATAAGAAAAAAAAACTGTAGATGAGCATTTTGATAAATATATGGGATACATTTGTAAATTCTGAGATCAGTCAATAAGCATTTCTTTTTGCCAATTTAAAAAATCTGTCAATTCCAAAATCTACTGACAGCTCAATGTTAAAATATTTTAGTGAATTTGAGTACATGTTGTGGAAAAATGAGTGTTTAATTTCAGCCATTTTATATACATCTCATCTTCTATCATCCACATTATATCAGTCATCAGCCATCCTTTGCTGCATTTCCCAAAATTAAAATAGATTTTGGAACATTGGCACAATACAATCTCCTTAAACTTACAATGCTTTAGAAAACACATTCCTAGTCTGTACATATTGAAAAACCCATATTTGTTAATTCTACATTCTTCTAAAATGACTTTTACAGCCATTGATCATCCACAGATTGTTAACCAACTTGAGTCAATACTGTGAGAGCAGAACCATTTGCTGGGCAAGTGTGTTCACATGATGTTGACCAGTCACACTGACTGCTGCCATGCCCTATCTCAACTTGGACACAATCCATTCATTAAATGAATGGCTACCGCAGCAACAGGTTACCAATTAACAGATAAAATAACACACTGCACTGACAAGAAATCATTATCCTTTTGTTTTTGTCTACTAATATTCAAAATGTCACTGCAACTTTTATTTATGTTGTTATGACCCATTTAATACATGTTTAAGTATGCAAAACCAAATGGCAGCTGTGACTAATAGACACTTGGATACAGTGCCACCGACTCCAAAGGAAGAGAAATGTCCATGCAAGACTTGCCTCTCAATCGTGCTAATGCACCAAAGACACTAACAGTAACTCAAACAAACTCACGAATGTCAGCGCTGTGGGTGGAAGTGTACATATGATCAGGTGACTGATTACCATGGTGGAATTCAATTCTGAGCATTTGCAAAATTGACGCTCTACAGTGTCTTTACACTTCCAGGACAAGGGACTGCCCTTGAAATACAGATATGAGAAGAGAAACATAATTATAGACAGGTGGAAGCAGTCAAAACTCATTAAACAAAAATAAAACCCTAAATAACTAATACAGTTATCTTTGCTGAAATTATGAAAGTGCTGTGTGACATTATTACATACATTTGCTTCTGCTAAGTTAACAACACACAACAATTTTTCTCTGGGGATAAGTACAGTCATCATTAAGGATGGCAATTATCCCAACATATTTCATGTTTAGATACTTTCAAAAGCAACTAGTGAACTAAAAGTCAACTGATCAGTCTTGGGGTCAATGACAAGTATGACTGTCCATGATAAAGAAAAGGAAAAACTAGTTAATTCTAGTTTGAACACACATGTGCAAAGTAGGGATGGGCGATATCTTATCGTTTGTGATACCAGTAAAAATTCTCCCCACGATAAGAATTTGTCTTTCCGCGACAATAACGATAAAGTCTAGTTGTTTCTGTGTGCGACCGTGCAGAGCGACATTGCGGAAGGTGGACGTGAAATTCAGGATTTATCACTAAATGAGGAGCTCCTTCTACAATCTGGAACTGGTTTGGTTAGGGCTGTACAGTGCACAAAAAAATAATTTATTTTTGTGACCAGATGTGGTTTCATATTACAGAATGATAGTAATATAGACAGTGATAAAGGCTATGTCGATTAGCATTGCATTATAAACATACTTTCCTTATAAAAATACCCAAGATTGCTTGAAGAACACAGATAAACCATATATTTGTGCAATCATATGTTTATTGTCTTCAAGTTTCATCAGTTAAAATTTCTCTATCTCCGTTGTGCATTTTATTCAGTGATAACTGGATACCTTTGTCCATATTAGGGATTTCCTGGAGCGTAGTCACTTGAGTTACTTGAATGAATGAATGATGCATTTATATAGCACTTTATTGTGTATTGCTGTACACCCAAAGCACTTTACAATCATGTGGGGGGGTCTCTCCTCAACCACCACCATTACTTCTGCAATGCATATGTGGAGTTTCTGCACAAGGGCGCCCTCCGGCTTACAGTATGAATTAAACAGTCATTACATTACGTTTGTACTCAGTAATGCTCACAACACCCTGTTTTGTGTAAAAATAGGAAAGATAATACTTTACTCTAAAGAAACAGAATTCCCTGAATTATCGTCATTGATATCGTTATCGCAATAAATACCAGAAATATCGTGATACATTTTTAAGCCCACATCGTCCATCCCTAGTGCAAAGTCCACATTTTATATGTTTTATGTTATATTTATATTTTTAAAACCATCGTCAAAAAATATTAAAAAAAATGTTTTTAAATACATTTATTTTAAATGTGTATTATTCTAGGTTAAAAATTTATTTATATCTATAATAAACTAATTCACAAATATTAAAGGGGTGGTTGATAGTGATTTCACTTTTTTAACTTTAGTTAGTGTGTGATGTTGCTGTTAGAGCATAAACAATATCTGCAAAGTTACGATGCAAATGGAGATATTGTCCTTCAAAATTATGGCAGTTTAATGCCTACAGTTATGGCTGGTAGGGACTACAACGAGCTACTTCCCGAGTTAGTGACATCATAAACCCAGAAATGTACATAAACCCCACCCCTGGGAAGAGTAAAGTGTTGTTGCCATGGAGGAAGTGTTGTTGCCATGCCATCAAAACTAGGGGTGCACGAAAAAATCTATTCATATATGAATCACGATTCTGTCTTCTAATGATTCTAATGGATTCACAAGTTTCAGAAATCAATGTTCTAAAGCAACGGTTCTTAGAATAGTGTATGCAAATTATGTGAAAAATAATGTTTTTTTTTTAAGCGAAGCATTAACACGTTAGACTGCACCCCATAAACACGATCAAGCCTAGAAAAAAAACAGGTAACCTTTTAAGTTTCTGGGGAGATGCACCACATTACATTTTAAAACCTGAGCCTTTTCATGGATTAAAGAAAAATCTAATTATCTAATAGTTCAAGGACTTACTGACCTTGATGCACAGTCATGAGTGTCTGCAAGCGTTCTTTTTTATGATATAATTTCCTGTTTTGTTTTTTGATTGTAAAATTCAGAATGTTGTCTGGATCAAGTGACTTTGATTTTAATAGAAATAATAATAAAAGACGATGCTAAAATACTTAAGATTTTATTTTCACGTTTTCTTTTCTTTTAATAAGGCTTCATTATGATATCAGGATATGTTTCATTTCAATTGAGAAACTTCAGAAAGTCATTGTGCAGCATTTTAAAGTATTTTTAAATAAACAAACAACTAAAAGATGACGTCATTGACCCCTGAACTAGAACCCCCAAACAATTCACATTTCTTGGCTTTTACATAAAATGTGTCCTTGAGAGGAACAGAATGGAACAGAAATCAGCAGATCTCACTTCTTTCAAAATTGGACTATTTTTAACTTGAAAAGGCACATTTTGTGATGGGACGCTCAAAAAAGAGTGCAAGACATGATGCAGCAGCCCAACTCATGCATCTGCATTTTTATGACTCTAGCGGTGATGATATAAATGGGATGAATTTAAAGATACATCATTTCAAAGGTAGTATTTTTTTCAATGGAGCTATTCTCAATTCTCAACTCTAGTCATCCTACTCAAAGGAATATATACAACAAGTCAAATCTGAAGCTTAATTGGGATAAACTAAAACGGCCTACCTGTTTCCAGAGGAACTCATCGTCCTGATTGATCCTCCATGTGGTGAGGAGGTGTATGGAGGACAGCACTCCTCCGCTGACCACTGCCGCCCTCATTCGCACGGGCAGCAGCGTGTAGATGATGTAAATGAAGAAGACGGACCACCAGATTCCCTCGGAGGCGCTGCGGGGGGCCACCATCAGCACCCCGAACACCTGCACCACGATTAGCACTCCAATCACAAGGTAGCTGACCATCCACATGTAGTCCTGGTGGAACCCGTTTCGGTTGCACACCACCATTAGTGCCAAGAACAGGGCCATGGCCACCGAGAGCACAGAGGCATAGACCACATCGGGCGGTCCATGGATGCAGTGGAAGGTGAGCATGACCCCACAAACGATCACCAAGACGCCCATCAGCATCGTGAGCGAGCTCTGGTTGAGCCTAAAGAAGTAGCGCTGGTAGAGACGCTCCAGTTTGCGCGACTGGAACTTCTTGGATTGGAACACGCGAACCACCCGCTGCCAGCAGTCCGCCGCCGTCACCGACCCCGCGCCGCTGCCCGTGTCTTCGCTGGAGCCGTCGCAACCCGAGCCGTCCCCTTTCCTGCCCTTCACCGAGCCGTCCTCGAAACCCAGGTCCACAGATTTAAGCCCCAACCCCTCCCCCCCACCCCCCACTTTCCCATAGTGGTCTTCCTGCCATACGCAGCGCACGCCGAAGTTGCCCCCACCTGTACCTCCTCCTCCGGACCGGGTGGCCTGAGCGTGGGGCGGCTGGGGAGGAGGCTCCATGGCTTCCACGTCCCGCAGGCAGCTCATGTAGCGTGGGTTGCAGAGAGAGGAGCCAACCTTGCGCTTGGACTTCTTGCCATTGCGCTCGCCCCACGCGGTCTTACGGTCATCCACTCTGGCCACTAGGAAGCCGTTGATCCAGGACATTCTATAGGAAATCCAAAGTCAGAGACATGCATGTTTATGCGGGTGAATGGCCGACAAAAAATGTAGTTCAAAAGGCTTTAGAAATGTACTGCTGGTTCAAGATTGTTTTGAAAAAATTACATTTGATGACTCTACATTGTCAGGTGGTGTGACCATTAAGTAAAAAGTAATAACATACTTTCTCTAACCCTTAAGGTATGCTCACATTTATCTTTACTCTGCAAAATTTTGTGGGTGAAATCCAGTCATTCCAATAGGAATCTGGAATTCACATGAGGGAGAAAAAGTTCCCCATGCAGATTTAACTTGTGTTAAAATTGGTCACATGAATTCGCCACACTGACCGAAAGCTGCTTAGTTTGCAATGGCCTTCTGTGCTTCATGCATCTCTATACTATTGATAATGGACCTGTTTTTGTACTCAAAATTTCACACCTTTAATTTTATTTTTAAAAAAGGTCTTAAATACACTGTATAAAAATAATTTTTGGTTTTTACAAGCATCAACAATTATCCATTCATAAATATATCTTGGAGAGTCCACACGACAGCAGACAAATGCATTTTTAAGCAGTGAAGCAGTTTTGTTAAAATGTTTTTTCTTATAAATAATAATAAAACATTATGCTAAACTACCTAACAAAGTTTTCTTTACATGAATTTCAATATTGTAATGGTTTTTATTCTTTATTGATTTTAGGATATTTTTTACTATATATATTCACATCACATTTTTTAGTACAGCATGTTAAATTTGGAGGTCACATGCCACTTTCTATCAATGGTAATTGTCTGTTTAATCCAAAAGTCTCGATATATCCTGCCTAATCAGACAATGACAGATTACAGAGGTAAGAAGTGATCATCTTAAATGGATCCAGTTACTCAGTCCTAGCAGGCCTAAACCAGCAGAACGAACACATGAACAATATTCATATAAAAATTAGCAAATAGAGCATACAATCTTAATTACGGTTTTTATTTTTACGTTTTATTAGTATGTGTGTTGTTTATTATAATGTCATGTATCCTAGTTCAGTTTGTTGCAGCTATGATTCAGTTTATAAAAAACTTGGAAGCTAAATAAAATTTTCAATGGTAAAATTAATGTACATCTCTCATTATTGCACTTTTTTAACAATAATAATAACTCTCAATAAAATTGGCTATTTTAATATGTTTGTTGATAAAACTGTTAACCAAGTTATTTCCAGTAGCATTTATGCCTATTAAAGTATCTCTTTCCACAGTTAATAACATTGTAAATCTATAATTTTCTAACTTTTTATGTACATTTACCAAACTGGTGTTTCTAACAGCTGAGGGAATGACGGCAAAGTTGACATCTTTCTCTCTTCTGATCAGTACGAACAATCTGTTAATATTTTTTCCTCTTTTGTAAAGACACATGCGTTCGTCAGTTTTTCTATTGATACTGGCGCAAATGGGAGCACTTTTTTGCCTATTTAGGCTATGTTTTTGTTTATTACTAGCCTAAATTAACCCAGTTACAACTTCCACTTCTGAGAAAACCAGAAATGTCAAAAGCATCCATTAAACTAACTTTAATTTTACCACAATGGTTCTAGACACAAATGAAATACCATATAGTATGATAGAAACAGTAAGTGTTTAGTGCTAGTATGCTATTTCTAATTCAGCAAGTTCACTCGAGAATCGCTTTGGAACGATTCAGTCCGATTTATGAACGAATCACTCGATTCTGAGAACCGATTCATCGATCCAACTCAAACCAATGATTCACTCACGAACCGAACATCATAATTTTGAGGACACAACGCTCTAATGACACAGTACACAATACATATAAGCTCATAACCAATCTACTCTGAGTCATATTCAGAATCTGAGGCCATACTAAAGATGAGAACGGCACATATATAGCCTATGTGATTGTATCTGTATCGTGCATCCTCGCTGGCGCTCTCCTGGACATTTGCACGACATTTCAGCAGCCGTGCGCTGATGTTACATAATGCAAATATAGAGATCGCAATGTCGCATCAGTCTCAACACTATCTGTTATTAATTTAAATCCCCGTCTCCTCCTATGCAAGCCAGCTGCATTAGTCAAATTGTGCTTCTATTTAAAAAGAAAACATAAAAACGCCTATTTACGCTAGAAAGCATCGACGCGTGCACACACACACACACACACACACACATATATATATATATATATATATATATATATATAATAACATATGCATGCTGCATAATTTCAGCGCTTCATCGATGGCTCATGTTGCCAGAAGAACTATGCAGCATTTCTCCCATAGGCCGTTTGGAGATGTTTCGTTCGTTACATAACACTGAGTGTGTGTTCAGCGTTCAGTGTGTGTGTGTGTGTGTGTGTGTGTGTCGAGGCTGTTACTGTAACAGTGTGCGGATACTTGTGCAACACAGCATGTCACACCCGACCGACAAGTGTGGGCTACACAGCCCCGTCCTTCACCCCAAAAAAGCCCAATTCTAGCGCGCAACGGGCCGTGCACACATCCACTCGGTCCATATCTGCGGTGGACATGTTATAGGGATCATAACGCGCGAAACATTCCAACGCATCAGTCATCATCGCCTTATTTTACGGACGCAAACACGCACAACTCAACCATCAGATGAACATCAAGCCTTATGCCTCACGCATGACATCTATTTAGACACCGGCAGCTGCTGCGGTTTTGCATGTTATTTCACATATTTTGCGGGAGCGCTCGACCTTTAGGGCAACATCAGCAGTGCGAGCTAAGACAGGCGTTGCATTTAATCTTGAATAGACATCGCTGGTGAGAATGGAGAGAGGGGTGTTGCATTTGGCCGTTGCTTATTCGCCATGTCAAAACTCAGGGCTAATGCTGCATTAAAGCCGTCTACACGCACGCACCCGACTCTTCCGAATGTCCTCTATACAAGGCAAACGCTTGTATAACGTTTGTTCATCAGAAATCATACTAGAAAGCAGCCCTACATAAAACATGACTGATCACCCAAGAAAAGATATGACTCACCGTGCACATCTCTCTGGTTCTGGCGCTACAGCGGTGGCGTCTCTCCCTCGATCGCTCCGCGTCCTTGTTATCGGCTGGGCGATGTGTTTTTTGCAGGCATCGAGGACGAGGGGACAGAGGGCCACAGACGGTGAAGCTCTGCCTCGCTTGCGCTCCCGTCGTTTCCCAGCCTCTCCCCCTTCACACAGACGCGGTGCCAGTCTCAGTCTCCACGCGTCTCAACACTCCCCCTAAAGGCCTGCGAACAAGCAGCTCCTTACAGCCAGCTGCTTTCACCTGTCCTCCTCCTCCTCCTCTGCTCTCATATGGAGACAGACCCACAGACGCTCAAACAGGTGACATCTATCGATCTATCTATCTATCTATAGTGGCAGCCAAAATATTTGGACACTTAACCCACCATTAGGCTATATTGCACAGCAAAATTTCCAAACCAATGGCATTTATTTGAAAGTCACATACCACAAGCAGACTCTTAGAGCAAAATGTTTAAAAAAAAATTAGTTTTACATTATTACATTATAGATATAGTGATCAAAATGAGGCAGACGAAAGAAGCTTTGTTATTGTGATGCATTTGGGATTGTATCCCACATATTGTATTACATTATCACTTACTAACCCTTAATGGACAGTTCACCATACTGTCTGTTTACTCATTTAATTCTAAACCTGTGCGACTTTTTTGCTTCAAGATATTTTGATATTGTGTTATATGAGAAGTGTTTTTTTTTCTGTCCACACAATGGAAGTCAATGGGCTACAATGTTATTTGATTTCCCACCATGCAAAATATCACCAAGTGAGAAGAAAGAAAGAAAGTCATACAGGTTTGGAACGACATGAAGGTGGAAAAAAAGAGAGAAAATAATGAAAACTTCATTTTTGGGTGAACTATTCAAACCATAACTTACGTTTTACACAATATTTAATACAGATACCAATATACAAATACAAATATCAAAGTTAAGATAAATATAAATATATATAATATAAAATAAACATTCCTGACAGAAAGATGTTAATAAAAAAATGAATAGAATTTATTTTAAAAAGTTTATATTTTTATAAATAAATTATATAGATAGATAGATAGATAGATAGATAGATAGATAGATAGATAGATAGATAGATATACATTTGAATTTTTTCTCGAACATAGTCTGTGGGGTAAAACGCCCCCTTGTACAAATTACATTTTTGTTAAAAATCTAATAACTTGAAAACTCTGGACATTTTTCATGCTTGGTTCATAATTTATGTCATTATCACTAAAACTATGATCACTTTTCTGAACACATTTAACTTTTGTTTCACAGGAAAAAAATGACACAGTCCTTAGGGGGTGGGGGGAGGATGGGCTATTTTATTGCATGCTTATCAGCCAAAGTTCCTCTATAATATATCAGATAGCAAAGATAAAGCCTGGAAGTCACTATTGTCCGCTGCACCCATACTGATGGCGCTTTCCATTAAGTGCACAATATACTGCTGGATAGAAATGTGAGAGGAAACTGTGGCAGTATGGGTATGTCGTAGGTTATCAGATATCAGTGATTCACATGATCACTTGCAAATCTGTGGTTCGTGTTTGCCACAGTTGAGTTTATGCATTCCTGTGTGCTATATTAAGAGGTTCTGGTGGCACTCCACACAGACACCCAACCCAAACCCCAGACCCATACTGCATGCCCTGCCAAGTGATCAAGGCCATTATAAGCAGGAAGCCAAATAACCAAATAAAAAACAAATAAACTCTAAGGCTGATGATGATACACGGAGCAACGGTTAACGTTTTATGAGCAATGCTGCTTGGGCATTTTTTCATTGAGAATGGGTAACAAATTTCTATCATTTCTAACAGTACATACTGTTCAAAAGTTTGGTGTCAGTAATTTTTCTACTGATTTTTTTATTCTTTTTTTATTATTTTAATTTGGCAAGGTTGCATTAAATTGATCGATCAGCATATTAGAATAATGAGGATCATGTGACACTGAAGAGTGGAGTAATGATGCTGTAAATTCAGCTTTGTATCACTGGTATAAATTACATTTCAAAATATATTCAAACAGAAAACACTTATTTTAAATTGTAATATTATTTCACAATTTTACTGTTTTTACTGTATTTTTATCAAATAAAGGCAGCCTTGCTGAGCAAGTGATTAAACGGTAGTGTAATTATGACTTGCTCTTATCATTCTAAGAACGTGATCATTATGATCATATCATATCATTATGTTTTCGACAACAATAACTGCAGGCCAAACTGCTGCAGTGACTCAAACTCATACTGACTTATGCAACTATAGACGGTCTCATAAAAACACATTTAAGGTAAACCGTTTGCAGTTACTCATTCAACAATTGCCCTATATGACTATCCAAACGAATAGTTTTTATGATGCACTGCAATGAATTCTATTGAACATATTAGACAAATTTCCAGCTGTACTGAGCTGTGTAGTTATGCAAATGGCTAGAGAGCCAAATATAACACTATGAATGGCTATTGTGTAAATGTTTGGTATACATACTTCCACGCACATTTGAACAGACAGGGAACAAGCCAAGACAAATGCAGCTAGTACGTATCCTAAAGACTACCTAATGAAGACAAACTTGTTTCATTTTAACACGGCACACCCACCACTTATGAAGCGCAGAAGGATATGTGTCTTGCAAGCACTAAATGATGTTGATTAAAACATCTAAACACAGACACTAGGACACAAACACGAGCGGCCTGCTTTTAATTTACACAAAAGCTTGGAATGATTTCCGTCTGCTGTGTTTACACAATTGTAATTCAGTGCCGCTGTACACCGCTGGTTGCTTTGCTGTTCTGTGGTGACGGCAGACATGAAAAAGGGTAAAGTAAATACAGTACTATTTGTCTAATGCTCAGCTGAGAAACAGGTCTGGATAGACTGCCAGATCTTTGCCCTTCATAGGTTCCTCATTGCTTTAAGGTAGGGCTGTGCTCTCTGAGGGAGCAGCGCTGCCGTTTTTTTGATTCAGCCGCAGTATCGTAGAACTATAATAGTGAAACTTTAAGATAATATACTGTTAACAGCTCTTTTGCTACCAGAAGGCCATGCTTGTGAGAATAGAAGTGTACTCATTAATCCTATTAAGCCTACTTTATCATATTTGATCAAATGCAAATTTATAAGGCCTCTAAACTATTAGCATAATCAAAACGTTGCTGGAAAAAACCTGTTGTACACAATCTGGTATGCTTTCTGTCTTCTTATTGATAGTACTTATTTAGCAAGTAAAAAGCCTCTTAGTATCATTCTTCAGGTCCTGGTTCATGTATCTTTTTGCTGTGAAATCTTGATAAGAATAACTTTTATATTGTTTATAATGTAAACAATATAAAAGTTTATATTTACGTTTATGTTTACGTCGTGGCAGTTGAAAGCATATGCACGACAATCATTGCAATTAAAACAATCAAAACAAACAAACAGCACAAATAAAGCTCTTTATCCCCTGTAATTACACAGAGACAGCACCCTGCTGTTTCATAGTCAAATCAGGGTCCAGCTGTCAGCAGTGCATCACTTGTCACATCGACTCCCAACACTGGCTGCATGATTTTAGTGTCTGACGATTAGTGGCTGCCAGAGGAGTTCCCCCCCCACTAATGAACAATAAGTCTGCAATATGCAAACACAGACAAAGCATCGAAAAGTCCCAGAATATCACTCAGCCAGTCGAGTTTGAAGACTGAACTAACTGTTCTTTTGAACACACTTATAAAATTTATCTTTTTCTCTATATAGCAGGAAAAGCTATTCGGTTATGATTTATTTTGGTCACATTTTATTTGGTGGACCAATTGTGGACCAAACTTTTTGCCTCAATAAAATGCTAATTTGCTGCTTGTTAGTAGTTTGTGAGGTAGTTGTTAAGTTAGGTATGGGGTTGGATAAAGGGATTTAAAAGGTCATGTAGAATAAGCCATTAATATGTCCTTCATAAGTACTAATAAACAACCAATTTGCTAGTAGATAAAAGGCTATGGATACTAATAATAAGCAACTAGTTAATAGTGAGAATTGGTCTTGAAACTAAAGTTTTTTAGTACGATTAATGATAGTTTTTCTTACAAGTTTTTGTATTGTTATTAAGTTTTTATTTGTATTATTATTATTTCATATTAAGGATATAGGTTTAAAGGTTAATATAGGTAAGGTAAATGTTTGAGTTTGTGTTGTTTTGAGATCAGTTTTCCTGTCTATGGTGGGCTATACTTTTAGGAGTATAAAGTTGCTCTTGGATCAGTGATTCAGATCTGTTGTCATAAATAAGACAGCAGGTTTTAACACTTAAGAGGGTGTGAGTGTATGTGTGTTTACTGAGCCACATTCCTGTCCATTTCCTTTAAAATTACATTTGTTTTGAAAGTACATCCATAGTGACATTACTCATAAATCTTGTTTGGCCACATAAATCTAGCTAAAGATGGCATATAAAATCAAAGCATATGTGCTAAAAGTACAATTTTACAGTTTTAGGTGATTGTAATATTAATAGATATAATTATAAATATTAAAGTCACCAAAAAATTAACTATTACAATCAAATAAGTAAAAAAAAAAAAAAAAAAAAAAAAAAATCTATAAGCTATAAGGCATATATGCTCCAAAGTGCCAGAAGAGGGCATTGTAGTTTACTTCTTCATAAAGATAAAGCTTTAGTGTCAACTATAATAATAATAAATAAATAAAGGTGAAGGAAATTATAGTTTTGGTTCTATTCTAGTTGGGAAGTAATAATTTTCAGTTATTAACAAATATTTAAAACATGCACACTTTTATTTGTAAGCCTAATATGTTGAAAAACCTTTCTTGTTGTGTCACATTCTGTCAGGAATTACATTAATCATGTAAATTATACAATATTTTTGAAATTTGAAAAAGTTGAAAAGTTTGCATCACTGGATAAATTTGTCCATTTATAATAATTGGTTTTTGCAAATTATGATTGTTTTCAAACAGGTTTCCATCTGCCATTAGGCCATTCAAACCTACTAAAGACTGAAGCATTAAAGAGCCACATTACCTGAGTTGGTGTGATGTCAACCAATGCAATGTTCTTATTTGAGAAATCTCAGATATGCACAAAGTTTAGAATATAGAAATCAGCTGTATTGCCTACTGTACGAGAGAGACAGAGAGAGAGAGAGAGAGAGAGAGAGAGAGAGCAGCACAGGGTAGCGCGAGACACATCATTACAAAAGGCGCATGCACAAGAAACAGACCCGTTGCATTTGTACACCTGTATTACTCTCTCGATTTATAATAACCCCGCGCGAGGGAATATATCTTAGGATCTCTGCGTATGCAGCTCAAACAGAAGATTGACTGTTCAATCGTGATACCCTCTTCTTCCTCGGGAGGCATATGTATTTGGTATCGCCGTTTCTTCCAGTAAGCACCAATGCATGCATGCACCCGCCTCCCTGCGCTCTCAAATAGATGGTGCAAGTAAAGATGTCCAAATCTTCCGCAGACCCTCTGTCTGGTGTAGAAAGCGCTTCTCAGTCGCACTATTTTCAGGTAAGACTTTTGTGGGATTTGAATATGATCTCATAAATGGTTAATTTCTTGCTACTTGTTGTTGAGCAGTCGTGCATTGAAGCGCTTCATATATCCGCAGAGCGCTACAGCTACACAATCTGCCCGTGTAATATCGCCTTTAATCAGTCACGCGCTGTTGTTTAATGAGCGGAGGCGAGATGTTGATAAGATGTTTTGATGCTCCTCCAGCATCCGCGAAACTCTCGATTCCTGTTTTTCCTCCGCCCTGAGATTTCCCACCGCAACCAAGGCCTCGTCCTTCAGGCCAGGCATCTGTAGACACTTGCTTTCTGACAGTTTCTACTGATCACGGATAAACGGATTTAAAATCTCTCAGAATTCCTTTATGCTGAACCCTCACTGTCATGGGTCTCACCTGTAGCCAACTTAAGTCCCATGTTCAAATGCCCTGCTTGAAATACCACTGGTAGCTGTTTTTTGATGGTAACCAGCTTAACTGGTTTCTGTCTGGTCTAAGTTGGCTGTTAGTTGCTCCAAACTGGTCACTAGCTAAACCATTATAGATCAGCAACAAATCAGATATTAGCTGGTCATACCAGTTTAAATTGGTCAAATCTCATGGCAATTTGTATCAGTTTTACATTTTGCTGAATTGGTGGCTAATTTGTATGAATTCGTATAATCTCATTCATATGTTTTTGTATGATATATGTGACCCTGGACCAGTCATAAGGGTCATTTTTTTATATATACATCATCTGAAAGCTGAATAAATAATTTTTCCATTGATGTATGGTTTGTTATGATCGGACAATATTTGGCCGAGATGCAACTATTTGAAAATCTAGAATCTGAGGGTGCAAAAACTATTGAGAAAATCGCCTTTAAAGTTGTCCAAATGATGTTCTTAGCAATGCATATTACTAATCAAAAATGAAGTTTTGATATATTTACAGTAGGAAATTTACAAAATATCTTCATGGAACATGATCTTTACTTTTGGCATAAAAGAAAAATCAATAATTTTGACCCCAGTGACTTAAGACTGGTTTAAGACTGGTTCACATATGCTACTTACGCTTCAATGGCGGTTTTGTTTGGAGTGGACTGTAATGCTTACTAAAAATTTATGTTTTCATAAATTCACACAAAATCGCTATCTTTAAAAAAAACAAAAAAGGTAGATTTTCCTGTGAGATTGGGTTGGATTAATTGTCTATTGGATTAATCTATTGTTTAATACCAAAAAAAACAAACATTTGCTTTTGAACAAGAAAGGTAATGTACCTATAGAGTAGACTAAAGTTAGTTGCATAAATACAGCCATTATGTTAAAACTGTGTCTAAAAAACTCGTCTGATCAACTAGCAGTTAGTTGAGGGGTATCAGTCTTACTTTTCAGATTGAAAGAATTCAGATTCACCACTTTTTTCAGTAAAAAAAGAACTTGTAAGACTGAGTAGTTGATGCGACCAACAATATTTTTAATAAAAAAAACAAGGTTCCCTTGTAGATACAAGGTATTTAAGCACTGCTGACTAGAACAGTTACAAACTTTATATCTGTGTCATATTTTAAGACTTTACTTTAAACTATTTAAAGAGCTTACAGTTACTCCAGACCCATTTCCTGTAATGTGAACATTAATCTAACTGCTGCTGGAGCTCCAGAAACACTTGCATCTGGTGTCCTAGCCCAGTTTGCCAACTTACAGTTTTTTTTTTTCAACTGCTTACACACAAAATCTTTGCTTGCCACACAATTTCTGAAACCTGACACTCAAACACCAGAAGCACACACCAAATCTGCAAAACCATTCACTAAGTCTCAGCCTTTGACTCAGTTTTCAATTTCATAAAACTCTTTTTTGCAAAACACAACACACAATTCTCTATGTAACACACAAAAATCTAACAGGAATTAATATTATGACAATGGTGATTGCAAATGTTTGCTTTTGAGACGTGTTTGTGATATTTTGTGTGTGCAATTCTTGGATTTGTGTGTAAAGTTTTGAAAAAAGGAGGCAAAGTTTTAAAAATGTGTGTAAGCAGCTGTTGGAAAAAAAAGACAACAGCACCTGTTTTTCAACAAAGTGCATCTTATTTATAAGGCATCTCGTGTCTGATGTTACTGTAACTGGGTGACTGTTTGTTTTGATGTGGTTGTCTCCATATAGCTACCACGAAAGTTGCCGAAGCGCAAGGGTCGCTTTAAACGCTCAGATGGCAGCACCTCGTCTGACACCACCTCCAGCTTCATCAAACGACAGGTAAGACTCCACTTAACCAGTCAGCGCTTCCGTGCTATATATTGTTTCTGCCATTACGTTTTCATGTGCAGTTATTTGTGTGGTTACTCTGTGTTCATCGCTTCTTTGGTAGTTACAGAGGTTGTGTAGATTGACTAGGAGAAGTGACTCTGGAGGCTGGAATCAGCAGGTGTCTTATGAACTCTTTTCACATTTCTGCGTTTCTCAGAAGTGGAAGTTGTCATTGTTGGGTAAATGTCTAGTGGTGTATAGAAACTACAGCATATATATTTTATGCATTCTCATTTGTCCCAATGTTCCAAAACGTTTCAGTTAATTTTTGTGACAGGCTTAATTTGTTCACAGAAAGGAAACTCAAATGGCAGAAAGCAACACCCTATTTGTTTTCTTTATTTTATAAAAGCACAATGTTTTGTTTTCATTGTGAGTGTACACAAATAAAAGCAGACCTTTATATAGTGATGCATTAATGATGCATTAGTGATGACGATAAGTGTTTTAAGTTGATTCTGCTGGTATAAGGAAACAATTGAAGTGATCACGTCACACACACACACACATCAGTTGCAGCATTGCTAAAGTTGGTACTTTATCAAAATAAAATACAAACATCAGCGCACCCGCCTCTGTGTCACCGTTGGAACGTGACTGAAGTACAACGCCTATAATTTACATAATAAATAATAGTTTAGCATTCAGATACGTTACATCGCAAATCGGAAATATTATGGAATATTTGGATTTGTGCCGAATGAGAGAGGTAGGATACACGAGCACAAAGCTCCATTTTGCAAACAGTTGAGTGCACAAGCCTTTAAAGTATACTCCAGGGGTAGGCAGCGTCGGTCCTGGAGTGCCACTGTCCTGCAGAGTTTAGCTCTGACCCTAATCAAACACACCTGAACAAGCTAATCAAGGTCTTCAGAATTACTAAAGCTACAGGCAGGTGAGGTTTTTTCAGGGTTGGAGCTAACTCTCAAGGACATCAGCACTCCAGGACCGACGTTGCCTACCCCTGGTATACTGCTTTGCCAGTCTATTCAGAATCAGCACATGGTCACTGTCTAGGGGGCTTTGTTTTCAAGTGTGCAACTCATGGCATTCGCTGTTCTTCTGCTGGTGGTTATCAAACAGCATTACATTACTGCCTGTAGTCGTAGTAAGGCCTCATGCACCGAACCGAGATGCCCGTACGAATACATGTATCGTGCCACCCCTAATATATATGTATATATATATATATATATATATATATATATATATATATATGTGTGTGTGCGTGCGTATGGAAATGTGTCATCAAAGTCTATGAAAAGGGTTCATTTTTACAACATTTTTTGTACATCGAATTGTCATATATATATATATATTTATATATATATACACTATATTGCCAAAAGTATTGGGTCCCCCCCTTCTAATGAACATGTTTGACTACTTCAGTAATTTCTATGAGTACAGATCTTAATGTTTAAGTATATAATGATATTCTTGGGAATTATGTGCTTCTAATTTTATAGCAACAGTTTGGACAGGACCCTTTTCTATTCTAACATGACAGTGTCTCTCTATATAAGACACGGTTCAAAATGATGGTGTTTGGTGATGAGTTTTTGGCTCAAGGTCTGCATTTAAAGTCACACCAGAGGAGTTCAGCTGGGATCAGGACTTGGCTTTCTGCAGACCAGTCAAGTTCTTCCACACTGACTCAATCAATCATGTCTTTTTGAACCGTGTCTTATACACAGAGGCACTGTCATGTTAGAATAGAAAAGGGTCCTGTCCAAACTGTTGCTATAAAATTAGAAGCACACAATTCCCTAGAATATCATTATATGCTTTAACATTAAGATTTGTACTCATAGAAATTACTGAAGTAATCAAACATGTTCATTAGAAGAGGGTGACCCAATGCTTTTGGCAATATAGTGTGTGTGTGTGTGTGTGTGTGTGTGTTTGTGTGTGTGTGTGTGTGTGTGTGTGTGTGTGTGTGTGTGTATATTTACATATATATTATAAACCATATCACATTTATATTATATAATATATTACATAATTTAAAATATTTCATAATATATTGTCATTATTATATACAGTGATGCTTATTATAAAAATAAATGACAAATTTCATAGTACTTTTAATATACCTTTGAAAATATATATATCATTCTTATATATATATATATATATATATGTATATATATTCTTATTATTCTATATAATATTCTATATAATAAGAATATATTCTTTATGTAATGCTACATTATGTAATTTGTAATGTACAGTATATGTGTGTGTGTGTGTGTGTGTGTGTGTGTGTGTGTGTAAATATATATATATTATACACAAACACATATATGAAATTAATCATATATATATATATATATATCAAATTAAATAAACTTTACAAGATTTTTCTTTCTCCTAATAAATTAGCTTTAAATAGAATAATAAAACAGGAGAACGGTTGATGCTTGTTAATTTTTTCCCCTACATTTTTTACATTCATGACCATGAATTTTGACTTCTTGAGCATTTTCTGAAGCATTCAGTTGGCATTTGAGTATGGTGCATTTGTGGGTGTATTTCACCAAAACCAAAATTTGTTGTTTGGATGTTATGAAAGGTTGTTTTCAGGTTGTTACAAAATTTTAAAAATTCAAAATTTTCCCACTCTTAAAAACTATTACTAATGAACTGCTGGCTTCTGCAATTATTAGTTTCACTAGACATTTAGAAAAATCTTAGTAAAAGTCTCTTGTATCTGAGTGACAATATGTCCTCAGATTTCTTTGTAATTTTTTTTTTTCCAGTTTTTAAGTTTAATTTGTTTGTGTAGGAGCTGATTATATCTATAAGGATACAGCCTACACTAATATGTCACCGTCTCACTTGTGCTTTATTCAAGACGTGGCCGCTAGATGGAGGCAGCTCCGTTACTCTCCTGCAGCATCTTCATGTGTTCTTTAAGAGAAGCTTTTGAAAACACCAAAAGGAAAAAATAGGTTATGACAAGCTCACTGAATTTCTCCATGGCACACTTCAACATCTATGTCAGCCTCGTTACATCAATTAATTTCCTCTGTAATGAGTGACCCAAATTCTTTGGTTTGTTCCGCGCACATCATATAAGTCTTTATATTCAGCCTGTAAAATGTGACACCCTTAGATACCTACTCCAAATTCATCTGTGCGGAAGCAAAGGCAAGTTTGCAGACAAGGTTTAAAGGGTATTAACAGTGACAATGACTGTCTGGGCGTGCATCTGCCATGCAGCATATAATGTGTTAATAGAGAGTTTGTGTGTGTGTGTGTGTGTGTGTGTGGAAAGAAGAGACGGCATATTGAGCGGGTTGTTAATTTTCATGACCAGGGGGTTGTGGCAGTTTTAATTTTCTCCCAAAATATCACAGTTCCTAAATTATTAAAATATTAATGGAGCTCATTTGGAGTGGAGCCTGCTGGTGAATGTTAAATCTTCACGCTTTCTCTGTGTTCATAAAAACTGTGCTGTGATGGCGTACCTGAAAATAAGCATCTGTGACGTACATCATGGATTCCTTACATGCATGAAGACAGCGGTGAATGTGCTGTATTTCATAAAGGGATGGTTTACAGGAGGCAGTGCATTACTGTGAATATTGGCATTGTTAAGAGGTTGGTAGGAATATTTGATGTTTTTGAAAGAAGTCTCTTATGCTCACCTAGGCTGCATTTATTTGATTTAAAATCTAGTAAATACAGTAATATTATTATATAATTTGAATATATTTTAAAAAGTACTTTTCAATTTTCAGCATCATAACTCCAGTCTTCAGTGTCACATGATCCTTCAGAAATCATTCTAATATAGATTTGCTGCTCAAGAAACATTTCTTATTTTCTTATTATCAATGATGGAAACTTTTGTCCTGTTTAATATAATTACATAGTCTTTTATTAATATAAAGTGCATAGAAATATTTTGTAGTGATTTAGTTCATCTGTTCTGTCAATTAAATTTGTCATTGCTGAATAAAAAAATATATAAATTTCTTGAAAATATAATAAAATAAAGTAAACAGACCTAACTTTTAAATTGTAGTGTAATTGAAATGCCTGGGTTGTCAGAAACTGGTCAAACTTCTAGCTACTATTATATAATGCAATATTTATTAACATTTTAATTATATCTATATTGCTAATATAGAATTACATATTTATGAATTAAATCTTATTTACTTTTGTATTACATTTATATGCAGAAATTAGGGTGGTAAGATTATTATTATTATTTTTTGAAGAAGAAGTCTCTTATGCTGTATTTATTTGATAAAAAAAATATGTTAAATATTATTACAATTTAAAACAACAGTTTTAATCATTTATATTATAAAATGTAATTTATTCCTGTGATCAGAGCTGAATTTTCAGCATCATTAGTGTCACATGATCCTTCAGAAATCATTCTGATATGCTGATTTGCTGTTAGAAATCTTAATTTTATATTTCCAATCAATTAAATGTGTCCCTGCCAAATAAAACATATGAATTTCTTGAAAATGAAAAACTGGCCTAACTTTTGAATGGTAGTATACTTAAAATGTCACGGGTAAAATTTACTGTTATATAATGTAATATATATTAACATTATAACTATAATTATATATATAGTTATTATATATAGTTATGTATATATAGTTATTATATATAGTTATTGTTATATTGTTATGAAGTGCTTTGAGCGACTGGTCCTGGCACACCTCAAGAACTGCCTCCCACCCACACTGGACCCACACCAATTTGCCTATAGAAGCAATAGAAGCACTGAGGATGCAGTAGGCACAGTACTGCACTCGGTACTCACACACCTGGAAAACAACAACACATATGCACGGATATTGTTTGTTGATTTCAGCTCAGCATTCAACACCGTCATTCCCTCCAAGCTGACCACTAAACTTGGAGACTTGGGTGTTGTTAACACCTCCCTTTGCAGCTGGATTATGGACTTTCTGACCAACAGACCTCAGCATGTTAGGTCAGGCCTCACCTGCTCCACCACCATCACACTTAACACCGGCGTACCACAGGGCTGTGTGCTGAGCCCATTTCTCTACTCCCTCTACACCCATGACTGCAGGCCTGTGCATGGATCCAACTCCATCATCAAGTTTGCTGACGACACCACAGTGATTGGCCTCATCAGAGACAACGATGAGACTGCCTACAGGGAGGAGGTACAGCACCTGGCTGCATGGTGTGCTGACAATAGCCTGCTCCTCAACACCAGCAAGACAAAGGAACTTATTGTGGACTTCAGGAAGAAGAAAAGTGGAACGCATGACCCCATCCACATTAACGGGATGGTTGTTGAACGTGTCTCCAGCTTCAAGTTCCTGGGAACTCACATCTCGGAGGACCTGACCTGGACCACCAACACATCCAGCCTAGTCAAGAAGGCTCACCAACGCCTCTTCTTCCTTAGGACACTGAAGAAGAACCACCTGTCTCCAATCATCCAGCTGAACTTCTACCGGTGTGCAATTGAAAGCATCCTGACCAACTGCATCACAGTCTGGTATGGGAACTGCTCAGCTGCTGACCGCAAGGCACTACAGAGGGTGGTGAAAACCGCCCAACGCATCACAGGGACACCACTCCCTGCCATTGAGGACGTCCAGAGAAAACGCTGTTTACGTCGAGCTCGCGGCATTCTTAAGGACTCCTCTCACCCTGACCATAGACTGTTTAACTTACTGCCCTCTGGGAGGCGCTTCAGGAGCCTCTGAACAAGGACAAGCAGACTCAGGAACAGCTTTTTCCCTACAGCTGTTTCCCTACTAAACTCTGCCCAATGATACCCCCCTCACACACCACTACAACTCCTCCCCATCATTAAATCGATTAAAAAAACAAAACAAAAAAAACAACAACCAATCTACACACTGAGTACTATGTACTGTAAATTTTTATTTCTATGCACTTTCAATGTTCATTGCACTAGTGTTTATATATCTTAATTTATAGCTTATTCATATCCATTTGTAATTATTTTCATAGTTTTTGCTCATAGTGTACATACATTTACTGCACAATCCATCTGTATAGTATGTTCATATCACCCATCTGGATATCATACTGATAGTATTTAAAAACTTGTAAATTATGTCCATAGTACTACTGCCTTATCTGTATATTCTGTACATATGTAACATATTGTAGGCACTGTATATCCTGTACCTCTGCTTATTGCACTTCTGGTTAGATGCTAACTGCATTTCGTTGCCCTGTACCTTACATGTGCAATGACAATAAAGTTGAATCTAATCTAATCTAATCTAATCTAATCTAATCTATATGATATTACTATTATAAAAATGAAATATTTATTAGTCAAACCGTTTTTATTTTTGCGATTCTGTTGCAGAAATGGCACACTGCATTTTAACGATAAGCATAAACTGTTGTAAGCATAATAAACATACTTTTTTTGTAGACTGTTTGAGCAATCTCTGTTTGTAGGGTCTTAAAATACAAGGGTTCGCTTCTCTCTTCTTTTTTATTTTTTTAACTAGAGCCATTTGTGGAGCTGTAGCTGTCGCTTCGTTTTTGTTTCCTCGTGCCGACTTAAAGAAATCTTTGCTCTGACTCGGGTGGGGTTGTCTTGCTGGATTGTGACTCATCTCTGCAGGAGAAACAGTGGCATTTACCTGCTGCTGTTGAGTGGATCTATTTCAAGACTCTATCCGATCCCATCTGCTTTCTTATTGCATGAGAACGCACCCCACGTGAACCCTCTCTCATATGTGGACTCCGGGCGGCTTTTCATTTTGGCATAGAAATTACTATTGATTAAAAGCGTATACAGAACTGAGAGTATAAGCCCCTCTCTCTCTCTCTCTCTCTGGTTTCCTCGCGGTTTATCATTTCTGTGCATCATATCATTCCTCCTCTGCCCTCTTCATCCACTCTAAATATATATATATCTTTATGCATGAAGTCTTTATGCATCAAACCAAAATATGAGGAATATTTGCATGGTTCTCACAATAGTCAAAAAATTTTTGGACATATACCATGACAGTAAAATCATATTTTTTGTAAATATGATGGCACAATAATGGGGTAGTCATTCGACGCACCATAGTATTATAGGATTATTGTAGCATGGTAGCACCAGGGTGTTTTTGTGTGAAGGAGGACTCTTGATGTGAAGGCTTACATAACATGCATGTCCATACGTCCTCCAGCCCCTCCCACTCCAGAGCACTTCAGGACACTCTGGGACGAGGAGGCATTGAGTGCGCTGCTGTGCTACTCATTATCTTTTTGACACCTTGCTAAACAAACATTGCATAACAAACTCTCTCCAGTACTCTCAGGTGTCCCAGTTTGGGCACACAGAGTGGAAATCAGGTTTTTTGTGGAACGGTTAAATACAGATACGTGCTACTAGATCTCTGCTGTCCCACTTTAATATGTGAATTCAAAATATGAAGTACAGTAAATGTAGATGATGATCCGGCATGGGAAAATAACGTAAGTCTGATCACTTAGAAAAGTAACAGCACACCTCTCCAAAACTACCTGCATGATTTGAGATTCTATTCATGTAGCACAATTGTAGTAATTATTACTGAATAATATAATGATGACCACACCTTGTGAGAATGAAGTTTAATTTAGCGTATTTATTGCATAAATGGTAACACTTTAAGTTTTATTATTAGCATGCATGTTACTAGAATATTGACTGGTTATTAGTAAATATAAAGCACATATTAATGCCTTATTCTGCATAGTGTAGATCCCTTAATCTGCCTTAATAATTACCTTACTAACTATTAAAGGAACACTCCACTTTTTTGAAAATAGGCTCATTTTACAACTCCCCTAGAGTTAAACAGTTGAGTTTTACCGTTTTTGGATTCATTCAGCTGACCTCCGGGTCTGGCGGTAGCACTTTTAGCTTAGCTTAGCATAGATCATTGAATCGAATTAGACCATTAGCATTTGGTCATTAAAAATGACCAAAGAGTTTCGATAAATTTCCTATTTAAAGCTTGACTCTTCTGTAGTTACATCGTGTACTAAGGCCGACCGAAAATTAAAAGTTGCAATTTTCTAGGCCGATATGTCTAGGAACTATACTCTCGTTTCGGCGTAATAATCAAGGAACTTTGCTGCTGTACCATGGGTGTAGCAGGCGCAATGATATTACACAGCGCATGAAAGTAGTCCCCACTTATATCATAACTAGTTACCTAGCTGGGGACTACTTTCAGGCGCTGCGTAATATCATTGCGCCTGCTGCACCCATGGTACGGCAGTAAAGTTCCTTGATTATTACGATAATTTTAGGAAAAATATCGAAACTCTTTGGTCATTTTTGAGTGTGATGCTAATGGTCTAATCAGATGGTGTTCCTTTTATAAGCAGCAAATTAGGTTTGTTAAACTCTTAGTTAATATGTGTCCCCTATTCTAAAGTGTTACCGCATAAATAATATACTGTATTTTAAAAGCACTGAATATACTGAATTGCATGTTAATGTACTGACAAGAATTCATGGTAAACTAAAATATACTGTAATGTAATTTCTATTTAAAATTGTATGTCATGTATTTAAATATACTGGTAATTGCTATGATGAATGAAGTTGTAATATATTACAAAATATATTTAAAACATATGATAAAAATATATTAACTAAATATAATATGGTAAAACACAAGTTAAAATTATAATCAAGAACATGTGCTTTAGTATGTTAGTCAGCACATCAAAAGTGTAGAAGATAATTAAAACAAAGATTATGTACTTTAAATGTAAACTTTTATTTTGACATTATTACAAAGTACTTATAGCTGCAGCATGATCATAGGCTTGATCCAGAATAGGCAGCTCTGTCTAGACACACACAGACACACATGAGAGAGCAGGTTGCTGTTGTGTTGTCGTTAGCATGAATAAGAGGGCTCTGTGATGTGAGAGGGCGATGAAGGTTAGAGGAACAGATTTTTAGAGTGAGTGAGAACCACACGTGTGACAGCTGCTGATGGAAAAACATGAATTTATAGACAACACCTCAAACATACATCAGTCAAGGTAAATGCTATGCTTTGATTTTCTTTCTCACTCACTGTTTTGCTCCAGTTGTATCATCAAATTTGTTGATTTTCTATTTGATGTCTGAAGTACATTATTACTGTTCAATCTGGCTAGTAACTGTTAATTTAATAACGCAGAAGGTGTTTTGTGATGGATATTGTTTTGAATATTATTGATCAGTGTTCTTTTTAAAATGTAGCCTATTTGTTTTAATTTATGTGTGCTTGTATCAAAGGAACATAGTGAAATAGTTGCCATATTAAAGGCTTTATGTTTTATGAATAGGATATTACTAGTTGTTTCCAGTTTGACTAGAACAAAGTATATATTCATATTTCTTAGGATGATCAAATGTTTTTCTCTTTTATCCAGGGCATAAGAAGGTCCAAAAGTAACTTTATGGCACACCTGCCCGCACATCAGCCATGAAAGTGTATTTTTGTATTAATTTCTTTTTTTATCTGACAGTTATATTATTTGACTATTTGTTGTATGACTGAATTATTTTAATATTAGAGATACTATTAGAATTTTTTGTTAATTTTTTAAATTATATCTTATATCTTCTGCTTTCATGTAAAGTTTAGTCATTTATTTTTTGACATTTTATTACTTTTTGTAGTTTTTAAATATCTGTATGTAGCCCCCCCCCCCCCGTTTTAGTCATTTTGATACATTACGTTTAATGAAAATGAGAATTGTTGCCTTGTTAATTAGCTGAAATAGGTTTACATTTTTTATACTATATTTTATTTCAGTTAACATTTAAGTAACAAAATTATTTTTAAGGTTTTTAGTTTAGTTTTAATAACCCTGGTTTGACACTAAAACAATATCATTTGTGTAGAAATGTATTTAAAAATGAATCTGCTAGCTAGTTTTATTTTCTCTCCAAAGCCAAAGCCTGGTTAGTGTGAAGTTTAGACTAAGCCTGTGTCTGTCCAGCTGTATCTGAGTTCTGCTGACTAATAATCAGACGGGAATAGGCTAAATTTAGGCTGAAGAACCATCTTTATATCTGACAGATGCAAAGACGTACAGCCTCTCCTGAGCACAAACTCCTCCTCCTGCTCACTATTGTTTTTTCCAGTCTTTTCCACATGGAATCAGAGTGAAATGTGAAGGAAAGCTGAGATATTAGTGCAGGGTGTGTAGCACCGAGAGCGGTGTTGAAATCCATCGCATTAATAATGGATGGGAAATGGCCGCTCTGACAGTTTGCAAACGGCCGTAACATCATTAAGGATCACTTAGCAGGAGCACTTTTCCCGCTTGTGCCACGCACAGACCATAAACACAGGGAGGGGTAATGTGTAGATATATGAGTGCTTCATTCCTGTGCCTGCCTCTTTTTCTCCACAGTAAACCGAGAGTTTGTCCCATGTATTTCTGTTTCTGTCTACTGGCAACAACTCAATAGCCCTTTGGCACCTCATGATTTTAATTTTTTTATTTATTTTTTTGTGGCATACTCCACAAATACTGTATACTTTGGTGTGTTATTACTGTTTTAAAGCTTTAGAGGCATAAATTCTGTGTTGTTTTGTTGTGAGATTTATTATCCAACAGTTGCTAGTTTAAACACATCAATTGTCTGTATCCCCCAATAAAATGGTGATTTTTTCTTAACTCTTAACTCCATCCACCCAAAATTTAGGTTGGAAATCAAATTGATGTTCAATTAATTGTAGTATACCATAATTGTAATATTTAGAGTTATTATTTTTAATAAGTAAAACCATAATATTTATACTATACTTTTACCGCATAATTTCCCTCCATTGCAAAGATTACAAACATTTTCAAATTAAATTTTTTATTTCATGGGGTCTTTAAAAACTAGTAAAATATTATTTACTTATATATTTATGATTATTTATACATTTAAATATATTGCTCAAACAAATCAACAAAACCATATGATTTGTTGTGTCATATCCATGGTGGTGATGGACAGGTTGAGTCCCAAAAATATAATACTCCAGGTCAGGGGTTTGGTCAAATCTTATTACTATAGCCAATGTATAATATGTAATATTAATAATAATGCTGCCATAGCAAACAACAAAATCTGTGTGTGTGATGGTTGCTGCGGTGTTACCGAGATCATTCGCTCTCATCTGGCCTGTTATGTTACATCTCCACTGCAGAGCTGCCTACAGATGGGGTGTGTGTGTGTGTGTGTTCAGTCATAGTTGGGGAACAAATGTGTTCCCAGAAGTGAGCTAAATAAAATAAAACATCTCTTTAGGGACATCCAGGGATGTCCTCAATTGGAAAATAGTGCAAAAATAATTTTCATAATTAGTATATTAATCCTTTATCTAGTAAAAATGTCTAAAAACAAGATACATTTCCATAAGAACCCTATATTATATTATATTATTATTCTTGTATTATATTAGCCTATATTATGTAAGATTTGAGGGCCATTCACACCATGGCCAATAACTATAACTACAAAGTTTTAATAGTCTTTAAAAGTCCAAATGACTAACAATAATGAAACAGAGGAACAATTTTCATTGGAATCACTTTCAAAGCGATTATTTTCCATAAAATTTATTTTAAAAACACAGACAGCCAATCAGAATCCACCGACTTTAAAGGAACACTCCACTATTTTTGAACAGTTGAGTTTTACCATTTTCAGATCCATTCAGCTGATCTCAGGGTCTGGCGGTAGCACGTTTAGCGTAGCTTAGCATAGATCATTGAATCTGATTAGAATCTCTCATTCCGGCGTAATAATCAAGGAATTTTGCTGCCGAACCATGGGTGCAACAGGCGCAATGATATGACGCAGCGCCTGAAAGTAGTCCCCACCTATATCATAACCAGTTACCTAGCTGGGGACTACTTTCAGGCGCTGCGTAATATCATTGCACCTGCTACACCCATGGTATGGAATGAGAGTATAGTTCCTAGCCATATCGGCCTAGAAAATCGCAACTTTTCATTTTCTGTCGGTCTTAGTACACGATGTAACTACAGAAGAGTCAAGTTTTAAATAGGAAAAATATCAAAACTCTTTAGTCATCTTTGAGTGAGATGCTAACGGTCTAATCCGATTCAATGATCTAGGCTAAGCTACGCTAAAAGTGCTACCGCCAGACCCGGAGATCGGCTGAATGGATTAAAAAACGGTAAAACTCAACTGTTTAACTCTTGGGGAGTTGGAAAATGAGCCTATTTTCAAAAATAGTGGAGTGTTCCTTTAAAGGGGACATTGGATGCAGAATTCACTTGTACTTGGTGTTTGCATATAAATGTGTTTTAGCAGTGTGTGGACACAACCACCCTACAATGATAAAAATCCATCCATTTTTTTAATCCCCCTAAAACCTAAACAGTCTCAATCAAGGCGTTTTGATTTTCTGAGCAATATGATGTCATACTGGTCAGGCCCCGCCCACGGCCGCTGATGGACTGCCCCATATTAGCATATTTCTGCCCTCAGTCTGTTGTACGCTGCCCGCCATTTTCTCCGTGCTCGAGACACTGTAGTGACAACATCTCGTGAGCAATGCAGGTGTTTTGTAATTGGATGTAAAAGTGAACATAAGCAGGCCTGTAGCCAGCTATGAGGTCACCGAGGTCCAGACCACGGTACATTTTTCATGTTCAAAAATAAAATTAGTTCTCTGAATGACTAATAACTGATATGAATGTCTGCATGTATAATTCAGTTTAGACAGTTTGTAAGAATGTTTAGCATCCATGAAATAAAAATGATTGCAGCCAGACGCTGGAGTAGTGAACGAGTCTTGAGAGAGTCTTGAGTGGATAGCAGGTGCAGCCTCCGTGTTGCCAGATCCAGCTATTGTAAGCATCTTTGGACTTGTCTTTTCCACTTAATTTAACACTTTAGAAAGTTAATAAAGTGTGAAATTGCAGTTTAGGGTCAGTGATATCTTTATCATATCTTATATGCAAAATATTTAAAATTTTCAGGTAATTTTTTTTTATTTTTTTTTATTTTTTTGTCAGAAACGTTATCAACGCTGCCAAAAACAGTAGCATTTAACACTAGCACACAGATCTGTAGAACAAGTAGGTTAGAGAATGAAATGAAATATGCACTAGCCATGAAGAAGTCTATGCTATTTCATTTAGTGTATAGTAGTTAAATTTTCACATCATGCTAAAAACATTCATAAGAGCACAATTATCCACCCCTATTGTAAAATATGAACAAATTTTGATGCAATAAATATTGTACAATTAAACATTGTTCATCCCTACAAAACAGAGAAAACATCTTTCACAAACATCTAAATAGTTTCTTTTAAAATGTTGAGTTGTGTTTATGAGGGTTTATTATAACACAATTCTTAACCCACCCCAGACCTTTCAAACCCTGGCTACAGCCATGAACATAAGAGTCCTCATTATCTCCTGACAGTGGATTAGTTTGCATCACAAAAGGTAAAAGCGTGTTGTTTTACATGAACATTGAGGAATTTTAACAAAATTATGTTGCAGACATTTCATGAAGACCCTAAAGAATCATACCAACTTGTGGAAAATGGGCATCTGATGTCCCCTTTAAAGCGACAGACAACAAAACTGTGTGATAATATTGTCCGTTGGTGTGGACAATAATATACTTATCTTTATAGTTATCGATCTTGGTATGAATCTTGAACATATCTTGACATTTTTTTTTGTTTTTGTTTTTTTTAGGCATAAATCTAACAACATGCAATGAAGTGTGTTGTTCAAACCCATTTTAACATATGAACCAACTGAGACATTTAGATGGAAAATATTACTCAGCTTAATTTGTATTTAAGATACAGATGTTGTTTGGGTTGTATGTGAGCATCTCAAGAGACTTGTCCTTTTTTCATGGGACTTTTGTTCACGTTGTTCTGTCTCTCTTTCCATGCCCGTCTCTCTCTCTTTTTCCCTGTGTCTTCCTCTCCTCCCTCCCATGTGTACCGCTAGCTTTGTTTGAGGTTGTTATTTGGAGCTGACAGAATCAGGGCTGAGTTTGAAATATAGGAGGAAGCATCGCCATGGCCTCACCAACCAGAAGAACGTCTCCCACAGCCCAGAACTTCCATTCATTTCCTTCTCTATTTTTTCTACAGCTACATCGATTTCAGTGACCACCTTCATCCTTCCACCCACGGCAATGTGGTTTTACGCACTGAGGCATTTGCTTATCTTTACACTATTATGCCTTGTCTATGTCTTCTTATTTCCGCCTGCCTCACAACAAGGCGGTGTTGTTTGATAACCTTGGGCGTATCTTGATGTTAAAATATGAAGGTATCTGATGGATAAATGATATCCATGGTGCAGTGAATCTATGAAGATTACGCACAGAGATGATCTATGTGCTGTAAGGGGAAAGGAGAAGCCGTGGGGTGGGGGTGGGGGGATTGTGTGCTATATTTGGTGTTGCAGTGAAAGCGGGAGTGGGTGTGAACCAACTTCATCTGCCATCAGAGACTCGCTGAGAAAGAGGTGAGGGGTAAACATCTGCACACAGCTGAGTTGGGCTTTGGACATGGGAAGAAAAAGAGGGTGTGGATGTGGGCTTTTGTTAGGCAGCAAATCAAGTTCCGTTCTTTTCCAAAACAATGGTGACGTCATAATGGCAGCAGATGAGTATGATGATGACTCAGTAATGAGAAGTTATAGACCTTACGATCCAGAGAAACAAGCACGTAGCCATCTTTAGAATTTTGCTAAATTTGAACTTCCATTTTTGCATTTCTGTATATTTCTATGGCATCACTGTTGAAGAGTAATTAGCCAGTGAAGTGTATTTACTTAGGTATGTAACGATTCACTCAACACAATACTGATTTCACAATACAATTTTATCGCAATTTATTAATTTTTTTTAAAAGAGAGATTTAAAACGCCCCTATTATGGGTTATGAAAGGTTCATATTTTGGTTTTGGGAGTCCCCAACAACAGGTTGACATGCATGCAAGGTCAAAAAACACTTTCATTTTCTTATAATATGCATTTATTTTGACCTTATTTGCTCAACGACTCCCAAACGATTCCCTCAACGATTCAGTTTTCCAAACCCCTCCTTTGCGTGATGCTAATCTGCGGTGATTGGTCGATTTCATTTAAAGCAGTGTTTGTGAGCTTTTAACACTCCAAAAGCGGCACCTAATGGCAAAGAATGAATTTGCATTTTCATTCAGACCAATGCGAAAATCAAGTTTAGTTAAGTGACATACTGCCAAGTATGGTGACCCATACTCGGAATTCGTACTCTGCATTTAACCCATCCATCGTGCACACACACACAGCAGTGAACACACACACACACCGTGAACACACACCCGGAGCAGTGGGCTGCCATTTATGCTGCGGCGTCAGGGGAGCAGTTGGGGGTTCGGTGCCTTGCTCAAGGGCACCTCAGTCGTGGTATTGAGGGTGGAGAGAGCGCTGGACATTCACTCCCCCCACCTACAATCCCTGCCGGCCCGAGACTCGAACCCGCAACCTTTGGATTACGAGTCCGACTCGCTAACCATTAGGCCACGACTTACCCGTGGCCTAATGGTTACCATAAAAAGTTTTCCCAGGTCTGCGCGCACAACAAGTGGGCGGGCAATATGCTAATGTTTCAAGTTGACGTCAACATGAAACGGCTTGGGATTCGTTTTAAAAACGACTCGTTCAATGATTCAGTCGAGTTGACTCTTTCTTTTGAGAGACAATAACTTTATACACGGTGCACTTTCAGATTTAAAACTTTGCAGGATGTTTTCATTCACTTAGAGCTGTGTTACACACTGCATGAAAGGTCATTTTCAAAAATCTATAATAGGGGCACTTTAAATGGATAGTTCACTCAAAAATGTAAATTACCCCATGATTTACTCACCCTCAAGCCATCCTAGGTGTATGACTTTCTTCTTTCAGATGAATGCAATCAGAGTTATATTCAAATATATCCTGGCTCTTCCAAGCTTTATAATGGCAGTGAATGAGGGTTGAGATTTTGAAGCAAAATAAAGTGCATCCATCCATCATAAAAAGTGCTCCACACAGCTCCGGGGGGTTAATAAAGGCCTTCTGAAATAAATCGATGCGTTTGTGTAAGAAAAATATCAATATTTACAACTTTATAAACCGTAATCTCTAGCTTCCACTAATTGTCTAAGATTAGAATTAGTGTGTACCAATCATAGTATGTTGAACTAAATATCACAAAGGTACCCAGAACACTGTAACAAACACATAGCAATGCGCTAAAATAATCATAATAATCAAAGAACACCCTAGCAACCACATGGCAGTGTGATAAAAATTGATTGAAATGTGCAAACACAACATATTTTCTTTGTGTTGTTTTACTGTAAGATAGCCAATATATCTCAATCAAATCAATATCCTTCACCAAAAAGAGAGCAACACAGCGGTTCTCAAAATGCTCAATTATATTTTTGTTATGTGGAAGATTAATTGCTAATGCTGGATGAATGCTACACAGAGACAGTGGCGATGACACGCCGTTCACAATGAAAGAGCTGAATCTGCAAAAACAAGCCTTCTGTTCAGAGCCGGAGAGAGTTAAATATGCTAATGTCTGCACTTTCTTCACTTTTTTCTTCTTTCGTTGGCTGAAGTGAATACAGTCAATAAGGGTGCGAGTGTGTGTGTGCTTTACCTCATACCTCGTCAATATGGAAATGTTTGAATATTGTGTAGATGGCACTGATTTTCACTGGCATGCTTTATGGAGCAGTGCATTTTTGGAGATTTCCACTCATAGTTAAATATTACTAATTAGTAATAGATACATAAATAAGTGCGTGTGCGTGTATGTACGTATGTATTATAATAAGCATTAACTAAGAACTCTATTAGACTGGCTGATTTAACAAAGTGACCAAATTGGTAGTGCACATTTTCTTTTTTATTTTAAATATGTATGAATATATTCATATCAGAAATTGCATATATTTTTGCAAATATATTTTTCTGTTATTAATTTTTATGTACAGTAGGGTCTAATGTAAAAGTTTCTATTGTGCACACTTTTTTATTTAATTTATTTACAAATTATATATTGTCCTTATATAATGATCAAAATCATTTTACAGTGCTTCAATGGAGGCAAGAACATCTGACCTATTGCGTAAAGGAGCCACATGGTCAATATTTACAAATTTATTAGTGATCTAAAAATAGAATATAATTATAGAACATGCAGGATATATTACAGGTATCTTATATTATTACAATCTTATTCATTATACATTTTTGTTAAATGTTCCTTTTTTAAATCTAAAAACTTAGTGTTATATTAGATTAAATTAGATTTTTGTACATTGGCATTAGAAAAAAAAGAAATGCAATACATTTTGACAACTGTGTAACATCAAAGATGATTGTTTCAAATGTTGATGGAATCGTGGTGGAGTATAGTTGTGAACACAGCTGAAAAAGTTGTTGTCGGTTGTGATGATTCTAGTAGCCTACAATGTTTTCTTAAGCTTCCCTATTTCCGTCCACAGTGAGATTCAGTAATTTTTCCCCCAAAGCATTCTGCTCGCTGCAGCTTGGCTAGTCCTGAGGTGCTCATTTTCATCCCTCCCTCCATTTTTCCTTGCTCTAACAGCTTGTACCACCCGCTTGCATTTTCATTTGTCTTCTGACTTCCACACTCTCACACTCTCTCTCTCTTTCTCTCTCTGTTTCTCGTCTTCTCCCTCCCTGCTGTGAGGTTCTGAGGGCAGTCATGACTGCTCTGTTTTGGGTGCTGGATCTTGGTGTTGTTTTTGACTGGCATTGAGCGCCAGTTGATCGTTCTTGGACCAAGAACAATCTTCAGAGTGGACCAGGAAAGGGTCACTAACCAATGGACTATGCTTTGAGGGTACTGGGGTCTCTCTTGAGCTCAGAGAGAATGAGATAGCGTTACAAACAAACCACTAACCATACTCCTGAAGAAGGTAGGTGGAATTTAACTGGTTATGAATTTGTGGACAGTGAATTTGAATTGCAGAAAGAGGTTGTTTTTATTGTTTTGTATGATTAATAGGTATTAAGGTCTGTAAGGGTGTTGGTCTGGATGCACAAATTTTAGAACCAGATTTCACTTCATTATCATCATGGTTATAGAAGATGTTGGCATTGCTTTGAAATGCAAATTATGCTGTTATTGCTATATTTGGGTGGGTTTTGTTTCATTATTTATAGTTGAATCATTGTTCTGAGCATTACATGACTGCCTCGGGCTCACCGCTCTTGTGCTTTAGTAATCTGTCACCTTAGAGGCCATACAGATGAAATCTGAATGTTACGATCACTATGCCACAGATCACAGTTGTATTTAATGAATTACCAACATTTGTAGTGTACAGTCTCTGTTTTTAGCCCTGTGGAATCTGTTAGTTATACCTTTCTTGGTTTGTTTGAAGCTGGCTGTGCCTATTAGGACTGTACAGACCATTGGAAAAGCATTTGATGACTCACTGACCATAAGCATTTGTGTTGTACAGGAAAAAGAACAGTGTATTACACTTTTTACGCATCTCTAAATAAAGAGCATATACTGCAACAAGAGTTTTATTAACATTTAACAACTTTTTTCACATTGTGCACTAAAATGCAAATAGTTATGCAATTTGACTATAAAATGCTATAAATCACACAGTGTTTAAATATAGTAAATATACATTTACCAGCCACTTAATTAGGTATACCTTGCTTGTACAGGGTTGGACTTTCTTTTGTCGTTAGAACTGCCTTAATTCTTCGTGGCATAGATTCAGCAAGGCGCTGGAAACATTCCTCAGAGATTTTGGTCCATATTGACATGATAGGATTACAATGCAAATCTCCTGTTTCACCACATCCCAAAGGTGCTCTATTGGATTGAGATCAACTGACTGTGGAGCTTTGTTTTATGGCACATTATCCTGCTTGAAGTAGCCATCACGAGATGGGTACACTGTGTTCATAAAGGGATGGACATGGTCAGTAACAGTACTCGGGTAGTGGCGTATAAATGATGCTCAGTTGGTACTAAGAGGCCCAAAATGTGTCAAGGAAATATCTCCATCACCATTACACCAGCAGCAGCAACCTGAGCTGTTGATCTAAGGCAGGGTGGATCCATGCTTTCCTGTTGATTGCGCCAAATTCTGACCCAGACGTCCAAATGTCGCAGCAGAAATCGAGGCTCATCAGACCAGGCAACCTTTTTCCAGTCTTCTATTGTCCAATTTTGGTGAGCTTGTGTGAACTGTAGCTTTAATTTCCTGTTGTTAGCTAACAGGAGTGGCGCCCATTGTCTTCTGCTGCTGTAGCAATAGAAAACATCAAGGTTTGAAGTGTTGTACATTCAGAGATGCTCTTCTGCACACCTCGGTTATGAGTTACTGTTGCCTCTCTATCAACTCAAACCAGTCTGGCCATTCACCTCTGACCTCTGGCATCAACAAAGCATTTTCACACACAGAACTGCTGCTCACTGGATATTTTTTTGGACCATCCTCTGTAAACCCTAGAGACGGTTGTGCGTGCAGTTTCTGAAATACTTCGACCAGCCTGTCTACCACAAAAACCATGTCACATTCAAAGTCATTTAAATCACCTTTCTTCCCCATTCTGATGCTCGGTTTGAACCTCAACTGATCGTCTTGAACAAATCTACATGCCTAAAGGCTAAAGTATACAGTTTTAATGTGTGCGGGAGGGTTTGCGTACAGTGCGCCTGATGCAAATTTCGTCACCAGAATAGTACGTACATAGTTGCACCAATACGAAAGCCGATAGCTACAGCTACAGCTTCTTAGCCAATACCGATTATTCAGAATGATATCTGCCGATACTGATACTGATAGCAGTAGTTTAGTTTTCGTAAGGAAAAAATCTCTCCCAACTAATTCTGTAAATATCAGCAACTTAGTTTAAAAGTGTACAAAGACATTTTTATTGGTCATAACTTCTGAAGAAAAATAGAGCAGATGCTGGACAAAGACGAAGCTTTCTAGAGCGCATTTGTTGACTGCCTGCGTTCACGTGCACCTCAAATGGACTATACTTTGAAAGGCTACACATACGATTGTGCGTGTACGCTATTGCGTACACATACAAAAAAATGAAGTATATTTGGGCATTAAGTGCATTGAGTCGCTGCCATCAGATTGGCTGATTAGATATTTAACAAGCAGTTGAACATGTATACCTAATAAAGTGGCCGGTGAGTGAACATTTCAATATAGTATCTACTGTACATTCATTCATTTAGCAGACAATTTTTAGTAGTATGTAGTAGAAATCTATAATATAGTTGTAACGGAGTAAACAGAGTGTGAAACGTATGGATCCATATGCCAAGCTTTATTCTCAAACATGGTCAAAACAGGCAAGGGTCGGACAACGGCATACAGGTATTCAGAAAGCAAGACAGAAGAGTACTCCGATAAACAGGCGTAGGTTGATCGACGGCGAACATAATCCAAAGGATGAGGCAAGCGAATAACCAACAGACAGATAATAATCCAGGCGAGGTACAAACAGAGTCCAAACAAAATCCAAGGCAAAACTAGACGTTACTAAACTGGACTAGAACTAGGAACTAGACAAAACTTAGACAGGAAACTGGCTCTGTAAAGTGCTATCACTAGGAGAGTGATAATCGCAGACGATACTCGGTGTTGAATGGTTGTTTGAGACTGATTTTCATAGTGTGTGTAATTGGCTGCAGGTGTAAACGTAATCAGTGAAATTGAACATGAGAAATGTAGTCCGGAGTGACATGTAACAGTCTGTGTAATGCGAGAGTCAATATAATGGGAGGGCGACCTCTGGTGGCAAGCGAACGGAAGTCCACGGACAGCATTCGTGACAATAGTATCTGCTTTACAACTTGTTTATTTATAAAGGTTTATTTTAAAGGATTGTTTGTATGTTGTTGTGCACATAGATGGTTTTATTATGTGTGGACTGAGCTCTTAGGATCTCATTCATTTACAAGTACTTATAAGTACCACATAAATAAGAGCACTTATGCCAAAAATGTGCTTTACATATAAAATAGAACATGTCATACATACTGTTTACCTTCAAGTTTAGTTGTGTAGCCTAAATGATATTGTAAAGTCTGTTTACATTCCTGTATGTTTCTTGTGTCACTTCTTCATTGTAATAAACTTCTGGCCATTTTCTAGAATTCAAAAGAGTTTTAAATGGTTCATTACTTATTTTTCATGTATTCTGTCTTCCTGTATCTATGTTTCGTTGTCATTGATGAGTGTTATGACTAGCTAAGCTATGTTTACACTGCAAGTCATGGGCTATTTCCTGTGGTTTTCATTTCTCCGATATGGCAAATGTTCTTGGCTTCCCTTGTTCCTGCAGGGTTCAGCCGATTCGTACACGAGCAGACCTTCGGATTCCGACCTGTCAGCGGAGGAGGACCGTGAGGCGTATCGGCGTGAAGCCGAACGCCAGGCCCAGCTGCAGCTCGAGAGAGCCAAGGTTCCTCAAGCTCTTCTTTAATGGGCTTTTTCTTTTTTTTTTCTTTTTTTTGCACAGCGAGCAGCAACAAAGTGCCATTCTGCATGTAGCTTTACAAATGTGTCGGGACAGGGGATCATGCATACAAATGCACTTCAAGAAAAAAAAATTCTTAGCATTTAGTTTTAAACCATAAGAGGATTATTTCATTGGTTTTTGATGGTTGCTTATGTTGAAAAAAAAATGGCATTATTAACATTGGTTTCCCTGGCAGTCCAAACCTGTAGCGTTCGCAGTGAAGACGAATGTGAATTATTGCGGGGCTCTAGATGAGGACTGTCCTGTTCAGGGTGCTGCCATAAACTTTGAAGCCAAAGACTTTCTGCACATTAAAGAGGTGAGATGTGTGAAAGGTTTTGCAGGTCAGTCCTCTTTGCTAACAGTGCCCATAATACCATAATAGCTCATCATAATAGCGCTGAGCACGTTTTCCTTCGTGTTTGTGTTGCAGAAGTACAATAATGACTGGTGGATTGGAAGGCTGGTGAAAGAGGGGGCAGACATCAGCTTCATTCCCAGCCCCCTCCGACTGGAGGCCATGAGACTCAAACAGGAGCAAAAACAACAGAGGTCTCTCTTTCCCAAACTGTGCACAACCGTATCTATTTCAGACACATTTGCAGCTGCTCATTGTTAGCTCAGGTCTATTAAATAATATGAACAAATACAACTTTTAATTTTAGTGGTGTATTATTAAATATTGCACTTTACATTAACTAAGATTAACACAGTTTTTAGTGCTATTTGTCATTGTTAATTCATGTTGACTAATTTTGTTAACTACTGCTAAATAAATAGTTTACCCAAAAATGAAAATTTGCTCACTTGCTCACCAATGGATGCTCTGCAGTGAATGGGTGCCGTCAGAATGAGAGTCCAAACAGCTGATAAAAACATCACAGTAATGCACAAATAATCCACACCACTCCAAAATACAGGTCCATAATCCATAATAATGCTTCTTTCACGAAAAAAGTCAATCTCCTATTGTCCTCTCACATCAAAACCCACAGGCATATTTGTTTAAAACTGTTTTGGACTGTTTTTGCTTGTAATTAGTGCTTGATCTGTACATATTTCTCTCCTGATTCAGATGAGATGACTTTTTTTCACAGCAGAAAGTGTTATATGGATAGAGGGCAAATATTTTAGCCAGAAGCAATGGTTTGAAGTTAAAAAAAACATCTTAATGATGGATTTGTTTCTTACAAACATGCAGTTTTTGCTTCAGAATACATGAATTGATGGACTGGTGTGGTGTGGATTACTTGTGGATTATTGTGATGTTTTTATCAGCTGTTTGGACTCTCATTCTGACGGCACCCATTCACTGCATAGGATCCATTGGTGAGCAAGTGATGTAATGAAAAAGTTCTCCAAATCTGTTCTGATGAAAAACTAATTCATATATATTTTGGATGGCCTGGGGTGAATACATTTTCAGTGAATTTTCATTTTTGGGTAAACTATTCTTTAAATTGAACCTTGTTGTAAGGTATTACCGAATTTCTTTAATGTTTTTCTTAATACTTTTATTATTTGAATAAGCTACATCTTTTGATGCACACGTATCAAGTTATATCATATAAAAAATAAACACCCACTAAATCTAATGACTGAGTCCCCGTCTGAATGATAATATATTAATGAAGCTGTCAATTTTGGTAATGTCCAGATAGCTTACCAGCTCTGTGAAGGCATTTGCTGTTGCTCTGTGATGGTGATAACGTTTTTTTCTTTCTCTGCAGGAAAAGTGGTAACTCCTCAAGCCTGGGCGACATGGTATCAGGAGGTTGGAGATCCACACCACCATCTGCAGGTGAGAGTGAGTATGACAGGGCCTGGGCACCATGCTGCTTTGCAGGGGATGTGTGTGGCTGGGAATGCTGCCTCAAATGAGCAAATAACAGTAGGGCTGAAGATCAGTGAGTTTATTCTTCCCTTGCTTTTGTTCTTACTCTTAACTCTCCGCTTCTTAACACAATGCATGTTCTGTCTCAGGTTAAGCTTCCAGAGTCAAATACAGTAGGAAAACACCTGTAAAAGTTCAGAATAGAGTAAATATATAAGCTGTTTTGCTTCTAAAATCTCCTGAATGCTGATTCTGGTGTGTTCTCTTATTTTCAAAAGCCAAACAGAAGCTAAAGCAGGTAGGTGTTGATATGGATTTGTGTAAGATATCTTATGACAATCTCTCTCTTTATGGTTGGTCAGACTGATTATATTTGAGAAAATAATTTATTGCTATATTGTACTTATAGCTTGTAGCGTTTGGCAACTCTGCCCAAAATACACACAAAATGGCCAAAAATACTACTGAGTTTGGGTTTGTTTGGTTTTTTACTGTTCTATGTTTTTTTTTATTAAAAAAGTTAACAGTAATATTGTGAAATATTACTGCAATTCAAAGCTGTTTTCTATTTGAATGTTTTTAAAATGTAATTTATTCCTGTGATGCCAATCTGAATTTTCAACATCATTACTCCAGTCTTCAGAGTCACATGATCCTTCAGAAATCATTATAATATGCTGATTTGCTGCTCAAGAGTCATTTTTTGGAAATTATTGCGCTGCTTACATTGTTGTGGAGACTGTCAAATTTATATATTTTTTTACTTTTGATCAATTTAATGTGTCCTTGCTGAATAAAAGATTTTACTGGCGCCAAACCTTTGAGCAGCAGTAGTGTACAGTAGATTGGAATAAAGAGACTGTCAAGTCTTTTTTGGAGTACCATGCATACAATTCTGATATCAGTAGAATAAGTGTCTTTAGAAATTGCACTTGTCTCTGTGACAGGTCTAGATGCTTTAAATAGTAAGACAATATCTGACGTCTCACGCATCTCAGGAAGTATAGCAGTTTGTACCAAGATTGTTTAAGGTCTGTGCTGATACATTACAGAAACTGTTTCTAATCTAGTCATTTGTAGTTGTAGTTGATGCTGTAGTTCTGTGTGACAGTGCCACTCTTGTCTTTTTTAGACTGAACACATTCCTCCATATGATGTGGTGCCGTCCATGAGGCCTGTGGTTCTGGTTGGGCCTTCACTGAAGGGCTATGAGGTGAGCACTAAACATTAAACAGCCCTCTGAATTTGTCTTTAAAATTTGTTGTCTAATGTGTCGTATCTGTCAACAGGTGACAGATATGATGCAGAAAGCCCTGTTTGACTTTCTCAAACATCGCTTTGATGGACGGTGAGTTTTAAAAGAGTAATGAGTAATGATGAGTAAAGGTCATTGCACACTGCCTCCGAAATTTTCGTCTGTTATAAAAAAATTTGGAATCGGGTTTGATTTTTTTCTGTTTTTCGCATCCGTAGCAAGCATTTTGAGAGGTGTTTTGACAGTTCAGAGCCACCGTGCAAGCGAACACCAAAATCTAGAATTGGCGATTGTCAAGTTCATCCACTTCATCTCGCAGCACAAAGCACTGTATATAGATCCTTGCACACTGAGTTCACAGAAATTGGTGGTCTACTTTTTAATATGTGGCTCTAGTATCACTAGTATCATCAAACTGAGCCACTGACATCCTGAAATAAACTTTGAATCGCCCGTGATAATCCCGCTGCTCCTTAATAAGGAGGGGGAAATCTCCATCCTCTCTATATCTCAGGATTAGATGGACCCAATATTTCCTTTCTTTTTCTTTTATTTTAAGAAGCGAGAGGACAACAAAATCATCCTCAATGCTTGAAGACTCCATTTAGTAGGCTACTGTTTCTGTGCGTGATGAATTTTTAGGATTACGAATACGAAAAAACGCATACAAAAATTTCGGACTCCATGTGCAATGACCTTAAATGTTGACAGAATATTCTTCTACGTATACAGACGAGAGATGTCTTCTTGTCTGTATACATAGAAGAATATTCTGTCAACATTTATTCATTCCTATGTCTTTACAATGAAAAGTAATGGTTACAGGGTCTGCCAAGCTCCAGAAAACTCATAGTCTATGTAACTCGTGTGATTATGTTCCATGTTTTAGAAAGCATACAATAACTTTGGGCGAGGAATCTTTCTTTCACATCATTAAATGTACTAATGTATTGTTATGCTGACAGGATTTCTATAACCCGGGTGACCGCTGACCTTTCTTTGGCAAAGAGATCGGTTCTCAACAAGAGACCCATCATGGAGAGGTCTAACACACGAACCAGTTTGGGTGAGAACATCACACACATCCTTCAGAGCTCAACAATAAAGATGGCCCAAGGCCGTAACATCACCCGGAACGTCAACAGCCTGTTTGTTGGTCTTGCATACTTAAACAATTGGTTGTTTGTGATGCACTGAACACCATTGTTGCAAATTCTGCTGATTTTGTTAAAACTTTGAGAACGAGCAAGGCTTCTGCCAGAATAGGTAAAAAAAACAAAAAACTTGTATTGCTGAGCTCTGTCAATACATTTGAGATTTTGAGCATTTTCTCACTACTTTTTCTTGGGGTTCATGTTTTGTGGATGCTATTTGTCTGTTTGCCCACTCAGCGGAGGTACAAAGTGAGATCGAGAGAATATTTGAGCTGGCCAAAACTCTTCAGTTGGTGGTTCTAGATGCGGACACCATTAACCATCCAGCGCAACTAGCTAAAACCTCGTTAGCTCCTATTATTGTCTACGTCAAGGTCACCTCTCCAAAGGTGAGTCTGATGAGCGTGTGCACTATTTTAAGGAATATGCTGAAAATATAAAATAAAAAAATATCTTCAGCTCTGTCAGCAGCAAAATAGATCCTTCATTGTCAAAACTAACCCAGTTTCTTTGATTCTCATTCGTTTTCTTTTTTGGCAGGTCCTACAGCGATTGATAAAGTCGAGGGGTAAATCACAGAGCAAACACCTCAATGTTCAGATGATGGCAGCAGATAAACTAACTCAATGTCCTCCTGTAAGTTCTTCAAGTTTAAACACACACACACACACACACACACACACACACACACACACATACACACACTTCCCATAGAGAGGTGTTCAGAAAACTGTAGATCCAACATTAGTGTTAGTATGGTAATGTTGTCAGGATCCTTATAGATAATTGAATAGTTTTGGCATTTTACAATATTTCCTTCCCTTACTAAAGGAAGAGATATGCTTAATTTTTAGGGCTGCCAAGGCATTACATTATATACCAAAAAAGGTACTTTTCCAAAAGTACCATTTTGTTCCAAATTCTCATTTTGTTCTCTGGAACACAGAAGATATTTTGAGTAATGATTTCTCTTTTTCATGCAATTACAAGGAATAGGGACTGGCGTTTTCATGTTTTAAGGGCACAAAAGCACCATAACAGTATAATCTTTTTTAGGGATGTTTGTAATAAATTGGTTGATTTGGTTTACAAAACCATTTCGGAATATTCTTTCATGAAGCCTCACCAATAAGATCAAGGGTGGATGTCTATTTTCATAACAACCTTGGTTGTCTGTTTCTCTTGCAAAGCTACTGTATTAGAAGACTTAAAAAAATACACAGGATGACTTTTATGGTGCTTTTGCTTCCTTTTTGAAGCCTGAAAGTACACATTCATTGCAATCTCATGGAAAAGAGTAACTAGTACTTATTCTTTTAAATTTCTCCCATTTTGGAACTACTTAAGGGTTCGTAAAGGACAACAGAATGTAATTTTTTTTGATGACCTATTCAAAATCTTATAATTGAGCTGTTTGTCCTCTTTATAAATAGACCTGATTAATTAAGGATTGGCAGTATGAGAACTGAAGGGCATTCAATTTAGGGCACATCTGTTTGACTGTTTGAGTTTCACATTGTTAGCGAACTGGTGTAATTTTAAATGTTCTTCATTCTCACTTGATTGACTGGCCTTGCTACAGTTCTAGTGATGTAGACGCTTGCTATTCCAAACCACATTCTGACAAAAGTCATGTTGCATGTTGTTCCATAGAGCCATTATCCTACCTGTCGCTCAACGTCATCTCCCATCACCTGACCACCATCACAAGATATTTTATATAATATCTTCTAATTCCATTCCCCGCATGTCATCTTCTCCTCCACCCTGTCTCCCCATCAGGAGATGTTTGATGTCATTTTGGATGAGAACCAGTTGGAGGACGCCTGTGAGCACCTCGCTGAATATCTGGAGGTCTACTGGCATGCCACTCATCTGCCTGGCACCACCCCTCTAAACCCTCTCAACCCTCTATTGGAGCAAAATCTGATGACCCCACCCTCAGCAATCTCCAGTCTACAGGTAAGGTGGCTTTGTGTGGATGGGTGGAAACATTATATAAAGATATGAAAGAGAGCAATATGTTAGTTTGCATGCGCCTTTGGCTCTCAGGATAATCAAAGTAAGTTTACACGAAGGGATTGTGAAACATGTGTAATAGCATGTCTTTAAGGAAGCTTAAAGGGATACTCCACCCCAAAATGAAAATTTTGTCATTATTCAGTACCCCCATGTCGTTCCAAACCCGTAAAAGCTTTGTTTCTCCTTAGAACACAATTTAAGATATTTATTCTGACGATGCTTTTCATACTTGTATGGACCTTCACAGTGCAATTTACTATGTAGTCAATGGGACAGTCACAAAAATATCTTAAATTGTGTTCCAAACAAAGCTTTTACGGGTTTGGAACAACATGGGGGTAAGTGATTTTCATTTTGGGGTGGAGTATCCCTTTAATAGCATATTAAGTCATGATATTTACAATAGCCAGCAAAATCGTCAGGAATGTATCATAAATATTCCATATTGTCCTTTTTATTTAAAAATGCAGACAACTACATTATTCAAAAAGAAACAAGTTTGAGGTTTGCAGTCACATATGCACTGACCTAGTTAGACCAGAGGCCACCAGACTTAGTATGTGTCCTCATCGATCAGCCAGGAAAGTAGTCCAGAGACTGTGCTAAACATAATCACCCAGAATATAGATGGTATTTGTATCAGCTTTGAGAAATATATCTTATATTTGTAATGTGTAGACCCATGTCTGCATCAACCTTATCTAAGATCCCATCAAATTCATTTAAAATTATACAGTTGACCTCAAAAATCAGAAAGTTGCAGTTTCACAGAAAATGGTTTCAGGTCATAACTGATTTTCACTAGAATATGGGACACAGTTTGTAAAGTAGACAGGCACTGTGGAACTAAAAAAAAAAGCAAAATAAAGGTATTTGCACTACAGTTCTCAGCGTTTTGGAGCCCCCTGTATATTCAAAACATCTCACTCCATTATACTGTTCTGCTTTAAGCAATAATTGGTCAATTCTATATTGTGTTTAACAAATCAGTTGTGTAATTTGAAAACTGATTATTGTTCTTTTTGACAACAGGAAGGTGGTGATTAAACATTTGCCTGTTCTGTCCTTTCCTCTACTCCATATTTTCACTCTCTGTCTTTAAGTTGTCTTGGGTCCAGAGATGCTTGTAATACTGATATGTTGTAAGTCTGAATCTGTCTGTTCTGTGTCTCATTCATGCCCGACATCTTTGCAGTTCTCTGAAACACAGGAATTAATTGAATGAACGTTTACAAACCTGCGGTGAGTAGGTGGGACGGTCAGACTGCCTTTCCCACTCAGACTGTTAATCAAAACCCCACCCTGATACTTCTTTACATCCTCTAATTCCTTCAATCCCTCCAAATGGAAATGGCCATCTGGTATCCCCATTGGAAAAGCACTTAAAATAAGATAAAATCATATATGCAAATATATGATTTTGTTATGTTGTTGGTGAAAAATGTAGCTCATTCATAGGTTTGATGTGGCAATGCCATTTGCCCAGTGGGGAAAAGGGAGTAATACAAAAGCTTCATGTTTAAAATTACGCAGGCCTTAAAATTACTTTTAATGTTAAGAAAACTCTTCCAAAATGTTCTCAATATGTAGTCAGTGTGTCTTAAGGTGTAGGCAATATCTCTAAAGCCTCATTTCCACCAAGCACTATGATACAGTACAGTATAGTATGATTCAGGACGGTACACCCTGATCTGGCTTTTGTTTCCACCGCCAACAGTACCCTTAACTGATAGGCGTAGTGTATGCCATAAAGTAGTGATCATCATCGCTCTTGTTCGAAGAAGAAAGTGCGACACTGTATGTGTGTAAAAATATACAATTCGAAAATACACTTATATTTTTGTGCTTGCGCTTTCTGATGTAAATAAGCCCAACACGCATGAGCAGCATGGGGGAGATAAGAAGGCGCTTCATTCCCCTTGTTGTTGTCATTCCCCTTGTAGCACATGCAAGTGATGATTCTCTGTCAACCAATCAATGTTCTGCAGTAAATCTAGCTCCACCCTTTAGGTAATGGACTAATGTTCTAGGTGCCCCAACGGAATTGTCCCAAAAAAGTGGTGCGGTACGGTTCGCTATTTTAGTACCATTTACAACTTCTGACAATGAAAATGGAAATAATTGCAATATTGTACTATACTGAACAGTACCACTTGGTGGAAACGAGCCATAAATGTGTAGGCAGCATTTCAAGCGGTGCAGGTATTACATCTTTAAGATGTAGGTAGCGTTTGTAAAGATGTAGGCATCGTGTCTTTAAAGTGTAGGCAGCTTTCCTAAAGGTGTAGGCAGCATTTGCAAAGCTGCAGGCAGTGCATCTTAAAGTGTAGACAGTGGGTCTAAGGCATCCACTTTTTTCAGCACACATAAAAAATACAACTGCTAAAGTGTAATTTATCGTGCTGTTTTTGTTTACTACTAGCGCATGCTGATGATGCTTTATTCTTTTATAGTAACGTGTGTCGTAGCGTATGAGTTATCATACAGTCTACACACACATCGTAGCCAAGTTTATTAGATCCATGTCACACAGTGTGACATGCAGTGATCTTATAGGATTGCTAAAAACATGCTGTGTGTTTTGGGCTTTAAGGTCTTGACAATGTTTCTAATGGTGCAGGCAGCATTGGCAAGGTAAAGGTGTAGGTGGCGCATTTCAAGGTGTAGGTGACAGATCTAAAGGTCTAGGCCAGGGATAGGCAACGTCGGTCTTGGAGTGCTGCTGTCCTGCAGAGTTTAGCGCTAATCCTAATCAAGCACACCTGAACAAGCTAATTAAGAGGTGTGTTCGACTTGAAGAGGAGTTGCACAGAATGATCAGTGTATGAAATCAAAGTACCGCAAGAGCAATTCAAAAGCATAAGGATCCATCTGCTCTCTTATCGCTCTCGCAGTATTTTGTTGTAACACTGTGATCATTCTGCGCAGCGCCGCTTCAAGTCAAACACACCTAAGGTCTTCAGGATCACAGGCTAGGCTACAGGCAGGTGAGTTTTTTTTTTTTTTAGGGTTGGAGCTAAACTCTGCAGGACATTGGCACTCCAGGACTGATGTTGCCTATCCCTGGTCTAGGCAGAATTTCTAAAGGTGGAGGCAGAGTTTTTTAAAGGTGTAGGCAGCATTTCTATGGGTTGGAGGTCAGAAATGAACTGGATTAAATTCAGGGCAATAGTCACATGCTTTCTGGCACTTATTAGCCGTCCATTTTACTCCTTATTGAAAATTTTTCAGTCAAATGATCCAAACTTCCATATGGCAGTGCAAACTTTCCATTTGACAAGGCCTACTTTTTCTATGATTTCTGTCGTGTTATGCACTTACCCCTCTACACTTTTCGCTTAATTTGCTGGGATTAGAGCGTGCTGCACACAGTCATCTCTGACTGCTCTGTTTATGCACCTTGCTGATTGATATTAACACCATAGAACCTCCATAAGATGAGTTCACAAAGCAGATACAGTTGCCTGTTTTCCTGTGTTATAAAGAAACTTGTTGATTTTATGGCTTTGGAAAAGAGGTTGTATGCACACAGACTGATGCTTTGTGAATGTAACAACCCTTCTAACATCCCTTTGAATGCAACCTCCTTGTTTCTGAAACTAACCTGAATCTTTTTGCTCCAGAGGAAAATGCATAGCAATATGTAATGCACAGCAGTTTGATCTTAGACCTAGAACCTAAAGGCTTTGTTCAGACAGGCAGCAAAAATGAGCCGCATGTGGCTCCAATCCATTTAGTCTGAACAGTTTATGCCCTTCTGACAAACCCGATCCAAATCACATTCAAAGATTATGACAGTCTGGACAGTCGGTCCTTAAAATCGGATTAAAAAACAAGTCCAATTTGTGTGCAGTATGAACAAAGCCATAGCACCCAGTCACTTTAAATTTCCTCATAAATTTCATCCTAAAATTAATTTTCACCTCTGTGCACATTATGTGTTTTATATTTGTGTGTTTTTTGTCTTTACGGGATCTCCTAAATGAGTAATTTTTCTTTGGAGTGAAACAGAAAGAGAAAACATGTGACCTCAATATGGTTCAGAGTTGTCATCTTTCTCTTTCTGTCTCAGAACCAGCAGCTGTCGCCTGCCGGGGGTGGAGGGGGAGTGGAGGAGGAGGAGCAAGGGGAGCAGGACAGCCTCATGCCCTCCGACGAGGCCAGTGACTCTCGCTCCCTCCGTCGAGGCGGCTCTAGCTCCCTGCACCCCCCGGAGGACGAGGAAGAAGAGGAGGAGGAGGAGGAAGAAGATGATTACGAACCCCACCCTCACCCGTACCGGGATGTGTATCCGCCCAACCGTAACCCTGGTGGAATCCACAGCGCTAACGGACACGAGTCACAGAACCGACTCCTGCAGCAGCGAGACTCGCAGGACGGACACAACCAACGAAACAACCGCCAGCGCACGAGAGCCTGGCCAAGAGACAACTACTGACCGCCTGTCTGCAGGAGTCTGGAGGGGAGAGTTGGGTTGTAAATTGGGGTGAGGGGTGATGGGAATTGGTGAGGAACAGGAAACGCACAGTGTGTGTGTGTGTATGCGTGTTTGTGGATGAAGCTGCCCATGGTTGATGAAAAGATCCTGTTGTTTTCTAAGCTTATGTGGTTGTTATTGTTTGAGGCATTGCACTACATTTGCTTTTAAAAGACAAGCTGCCCTTTCTCCTTTAAGATCACATGCATGTTCATATCGAAACAACATTTGAGCTTCCTCTGAAACCCCACCCAAGTCAATTTATTTTTATGTAAACTTTATTATTTTGCGTATTATACGCTCTCCCTGATCCTAATGAGCACAGAAGGAATTATGGGAAAAGGAAAAGCACTTTTATAGCATGGGATGTGAGTCACGATGAAAGATATTGTAGCATTTTGTTGCATCTTACTTTAATGGCTTGTTTTTTGCTAGAGCTCGTCTAAATGTAAGTATTACTCACAATTTTTTGGTTCAAGCCCTCAGTCATGGTGTTGCCTGATTAGAGCCCATATGCACTTTTCTTATTATGAGTTGTTTATTGGTCCTCTTCTGGACATCATTCAGGCAACTGACATGAATAATCATTTTCACAGTCACGTTTACAGATGTAGCAAACATTGCCATTTGCAAAGCACCATGTAAATACAGTGTATGTAGGAAAGGAATTCAGGGTTACGCTCTGCTGTCGTAGAGTGAAATATTATTTGGACTATAGTCTTGGTTTGCACATGAGGTGAATTCCAACTACAGAATAACGAGAAGCAGTCGATCTTCCTACATTTTCGTACTGCTGCATAAAGAAAGAACCTAATTAGGTCAGTGTCACTGGTTTCTTTTTCTGGGAAATGAGAAGGACTGAATTATTTTAACATCCAACATCATTATGGATCACGGATGGTTATTTTACCATCCAATTAGTTCCCATATATTGGATTTTTATAGAAGTAGATGAAGCTCAGATTTGATGTACGTTTTGGGATAGTCATGTTGTACCTCTGTGACTTGACTGAGTTGAAAGTTGGTCTAGGTTCATATATTATACATTTGCAAGTAATTTATTTGTTGACCTTATCAGAGATAACAGCCAATCACTTTAAGGCATCTTGGTCTGTTTTTAACTTGCATGCACATTTGCTAGACTAACCTGATATGTAAAGCTAAAGAAGCTAAATTTAGATTTTTTTTTATCGTTTCTGGGTGATTTGAACATTTTTTGAATGGTTGGTAAACAGTTTTGGCGATCTCCCTATTAAAGTAGATGGGAGTTGTACTTGCATGACTGGAAACTAGCATTACCAAAATGGCCACTGAATAAATAGCCTCAGAAGGAATTTGTCTTTACCAAGAAGAATGTGTCTCTAACAAGTGAGTGATCTTCCTCTGTCCTCCATTTCTCGCTACTCTTTCCTCTCCGAGGCTCTGGGCGTCTAAGGGGGCGGTTACCGTGGCCTACTTAAAAACAGCGTCACATCTTGCTTTGGCGACACGTTGACTGCTAGCTAGTTTAATTACCTTATTGGTGGTTACATTAGCATATATCAACCAGGTTGTGTTACGACCAAATCCAAGAAAGTTTGTCCCTTTTCTCATTAGGGTCATTCTTCAATTGGGGTGGCAAATGAGAGGCAGAAATTTTAAAAATGTTTGTTTGTTTTCTTTTAATAAAATGTAATGCTATGCATTTAAAATTAGTTTAATATTATATATCAATTAAAACTGAAGCTTAATAACATTTAGATTTTTAAATAATTTGAATCAAAAACTGGTGAAACAACCACTTATGTCTATGGTGTTACCAATATTTGAAGTAAAATTTTGGTTTGTTCTAAAATGAGCAGGGATATGCAACTTTAGGTAATAATTAATAAATACAAAAATTACTGTAAGGACTGCATTGCATTGATCATTTAAATAAATGTTTTCAAAAGAAATGCTTAATTGTTCATCTTGGCCCCTATTTTTGCCAAAGAAGAATTGTTTCGTTTTTTAAAAAATGTGTATATACATAAAAAAGGGCAGGAAAAATGGTCTGTGCTACTTTTATAGTCTTTATTCTAAAATATTACAACCACTTTACAGTCTAAAAACATTAAATTATATGATCAAATGGCTCTGAAGGAAAGAAATTTCAGATATTTTTTGAAGTAACACCACAGACGTAATATTGCATAAACGGTTTAACAATTTAAAGTTTATTGAGCAAAATACTGAAATTCATCATGAGTAGGATTACAAGAACTATCTTCTCTGATAAAAGAACATTTAGAGAAAAACTGAATAAAAAAATATTATTAAAACACTACATAAACACTGTTTCTCACAGTGAGTGTTTCACTCTCTCAAAAAAATGTCTGCACAATGGATTGTGCTGCAATCACAATGTGTGATATGTTTCAATAGAGAGATACAATTATATGATTATGGCTGTCCTATGTGTTTTATTAAAAATACAACATTTCTGGTTGTATGTTGTCTGTGGAGTTACTATAGAGTCTGTGGTGTTACCAGGATAGGCAGTAACACCACAGACAGTAACACCAGACAAATTAGCCTAAATCCAGACTTTTCTAAAATGGAGGCTGCCATCATGATGATTTAAAGATCAGGGGATATTTTGGAGATATGAATAAGTATGTATTTATCAAAATTTTGATTAAAATTTGTAAAATCTGCAAGTTATCAACATAACACCACAGACACCAATAAAGTGCAACACATGAAATTGTCAGGAATTTAGCTAACTTTAAGAAAAATATTAAGAAAGAATGTACTCACCATGCACCCCTCAGATCAACCAGCACCTGCAATGACCTTTACACACAGGAAGTAGTCCAAATAGATCTCCCCCGTTTCTTAAAGGGACGACATCCATTGATGTAACACCACAGACATGAATTTGGGGGACACTACTTTTTTCTTAAATATTACAAAATATGTTTTTTTTTTAAAAATTTAATATAATTGTACATGTTAAATCAAATCTATATTCACAATATAACCACTTTATTTGTGTTAAAACTTTTATTTTGTTGCAATTACATTCCATGAAACCTCTCTGAGGTATGGCGGGAACATGCATATTTTGTTACAAATGTAATCTCTCAAACTCAATTAAATATGTATTTTAAAACAAAAAATTTATTATTAATAGTGCACAAATTGTGTTTATCCTACAGAATACAAAAATGCAAAAAAAAAAAATATTTTTGGTATTTAAAGTTTATTTCAACTGTTTTAAAGTAGAGGGACACCACTTGCCACCACAAATGAAGAATGACCCATTACCATGACTCTAGACTCGGATGTTACCTGTAGCAGCTTAGGCTAAGGTTTATCCAGTGTAGGACCATTCAAACTGGCCTTAATACTTATATCTTTACCACTGCATGTCTCAAATACAATTATTTAGGACTATTTGCACATTAGGATTGGAACAGGATCTTTAGAACATTAAGTATATTAGAGTAGAAAAAACCTACTCCGTTTTTTTTGTTTTTAATTTCAAATCTGCAACAGAATATTAGTACCGTATCTAAGAATAGCTAGTGTGTGTGTGTATATATATATATATATATATATATATATATATATATATATATATATATAATTATTTCACCAGATCCTGAATATAATTCTTTAAAACTTTTACTTTACTTTGTATTTATGGATCTGTATCGTTTTTACGAAAAGTTGCGATGTTTACAAAGTCAGGATTGCTCTCACTCAGAGATCGTTGACGTGAGACGCATTAAAATATATGTAACGTCAGTTGTTGTAAGGTTATGTTAAGTCAAAGTTGCAGTACACTCTCATGTAGCGATGTAGGTGTCGGTTTGGTTCTTTTGGAAGAAAACTTAGTTAAAACATCTAGGTATTATTAATTGTTGTGATGGCCTCTAGATTTCAGTGCATATCCAAAAATGGCCATCCAGAAAGAGAAATCCTTATTTTTCTTCAGAATTACTCTTTCATGTTTATACATAAAGACGTGTATTTAAGTATGATTTCACGTAGACTACACAGGTCCTTCCAAACATGCACAGAGACTTGAGTGAATGTATAGTTGCATGCCTTAACACCTCTAGTCCTAAGCACTAATGCATTGTCCTCCAGAGGGACAGTGCTAAACTGACTGTCCCTCAGTTGATTGTGTTGCATTGATCCGTACACTCCCAGAATTCAGAAACATCCACCCTCATTTTAGATTGTAAAGACTTGTCTTATTGACCAAAATTGATGCCTGATATGAAGATTGAGCCATCAGTGTGTCCAGCGTAGTATTAGGACAACATCACTACCATAGTATGTTAGCATCTTAGCTTAATGCTGGAGGGTTTTTATATATATACCAGAAATACACTGGAAACAGGGAAAACAACACTTGGTAATGGCTACTACATTATACTGACGTGGTGAATGCTGAAGCCTGAAACATACTCATTGCTTCAAAATGTGTCAGATCGCAGTTCTCTTTAAACTGTTGCTCTACCATGACAGCCATTGATAGGATAGAGAAACTTACCATAGAAGATGCAGTGTATGCTATAGTGCCCCTTGTGGCAATACTGACAATGTAATTCCAATTACATAGTTACAAGCATTTGTGTTTGCATACAATAATGTATGTGGACTGTTTCAGAACTAAAAGAGCCTTTCCATGTCAGATTGAAGAAATCACCCAATTACCTGTTAACAACCCACATTGTGCGTTGATCTCAGGTCAGTAGGCAAGTCACTGTCTCTTACCAGCTCTTGTCTTTCTAACATGAGTTTAAATTGATGTAGACTGTGTCGCGGCTCTGGACACTGTGTTTACAGCACCGATCTTGAAGTAAAACTTTGCATCATCCATTTAGAGGGTCATGGGAAATGTACATGTTCTAGGGTGTGTAAGTCAGGGTAAAAGTCTACTAACAAATGCCTTGACCAGTCCTCTCTTTTAGTGTACTGCATCTTTATTTGCTATCAACATGTCTCACTTTAATCTATTGTTCTATAGTTAAAAAGTAAAAAAAAACAGAAAAAGATAATCAGAGCATGACCGAAAAAATTATTCTATGCAAGTGTTGCATGTGATCTGATTGTTTCTGATCTACTTTAGTACTGCATTGATTCTTGTTGTAAGTATTATTCTATTTAGTAAGACAATTCACCCTCTTTTATACTGAGCACAGACAAGGGGCTTCTGCCACAAAGTTCATTTTCTTCAAATTGCTCTTTTTCAATCTCATGGGCTTCAATACCTCCGCTGTTATTTATTTATTTTAACACTTAACCATAGCACATATTTGGATTGATGTAATAAAGAAATGTTCCAGGTTCAAGTTAAGCTGTAATGATAGAATCTGATCACAAGAAAGCCACATAACATTACATATAATAATTAGACTGATTAGATCAAATTGCTTTCTAACCTTGTCAATATGAAATTATATCTAATCTTTCAACTCCTTGAAAAGTCGGAAAAAACAATCAGACATTCATTCATATAAAGTTTGTGTAATTGATAAGCACTTTAACAAAAATACAACAAATGCACATTTTAGCTTTTAACCCATCTAGAATGTTTTGCCCCATAGACGTCCATTGTAAGTCCATTATTGTACATGTAAGTCCAAATCGTGTCAACAGAATTCAGCTTGTTTTTAACTTGGAACATTCCTTTTAATAGCATTGATCAGATACTTTTATGTAAGTCAAGAACTTGCATTGTTGTAGCTGATATGAAGACGGAGAAAAGAGGTGATTTATATGATCCACAATGCACAGTGTAAAAGAGCATGTGTACTGTGTGATAAACTGTATGAGGTTCTGTCACAGTATAATCTAAAAACAAGATTTGCATGTCTTAATACATGATACATGTCCCCCCTATATCTGTTATGGCATAACATTGTTTTCTAGTGGACCAATACAGAACCCATAACAAACACTGATTATTATTTGTTTCTTTCTGAGGTATTAAGCACAATTTTTACAATGGGTATAATTTGAGTCTTTTGTCTTTGATTCTGTATGCAATACAAACATGGAAAGAAAACGCCTTAGAACATTAACACTTCCTCTCCTCTGAAAGTAGAGAAAAATATTGCACTATTTTTCCCCCCTTTTTTGATGTATGCTTTGTAATGCAATAAATGCACTATAGGTAGAACAATAATTGCAATGGACACTTAATTGGTCCCCAGGCGTGATGTAGGTACACACTTTCTCTCTCTCTCTCTCGCCCCTTCATCTTTCTGACAACACGAAAAATCAAATCCTGCCTGATGCTGTATATGCTTTCTATTTAAAGAAAATGCCACTAATTATAATAAAAAAACAAAACATTTTATGTACTTTTAACAGTCCAGTCGTGTCTCAATTGTTTAATCATTGCTCACATTGATTACAAAGGGGTTTTAATTCTGTTTTGCTTGCTTTATCTTTTAAAAATATGCCAAAGAGTTATGCATCACTGCTGTTTTATCTTGCAAAAGCCATCAACGATATTCTTATTCAGTGTTGGGCAGTTACAGTAATACTACTTTTTGCATTAACTAGTAGTGTAATTACTAAGATTTTAGTAATAATTTTACAGTTACCAGTAATAAAACAGCTTGATATTGATGCTTGATTTATTTTCATAATTTTCACAACTGGCACAGATGTCACCATGAAGTCACCAGTGCATCAGGAAAGTTTGAGTATGGAAAAGCTTACATTCAGTGGCTGGAAATATTACATTACACTGATTTTGTCAGGAGAAAAGATGATCTGAACACTGACATGTAAGTTGTGGCTGTACTTTACTCTGGCATTTCATGCCTTGCCCACCCACATCCCTCTGATCCCAATAAATTATATTATTATAATTAAAAATCTTTTTAGAAAACTAAACATTTTCTTACAAACTTGTGATTTCTTTTGATAAAATGCATCATGAAATATAATGGGTAACAGAGAAATTATAACTACAATTAGCTTCAAGCTACACGACAGTGAGATTAATAAAACATTTTTACTTAAGTCAATATCAGTTACCATCGAGTGTTTGTAATAACTTCTGACTGCGGTCCAATGTGGATTTTGGTCAAATGATGAGGCAGAAATATATTGCTAGTAATATTTTAAAAGAATTTTATGGGGAAGATATGAAATTAACTTCTATGGGCCGTGAAGGAAAAGTAGCCTAATGTATAGTAGTGTAACTAATTACTGCTGCCAGAAAGTAATATTACTACTTTTGGAAGTAGTAACTTTTTTTTAATGCTTGAAAGAACATACAAAATGCCAAGTAAACAACAGTAGTCCAAATAGCAGCATAACCCCCCAAAAAATACATAGAAAAATTAAATAAACAATTAGAAAATTAAGAAAGAAAAATAAATACAGAAATAAAACACAGTACAAGGGGCTTGATCTTTAAAAAAAAAGATTACATGATACTTCAAGGCCATGAGTTTTAAGGATTTGAAGAGGACCATTAAATCTTAAAGTAAAGAATCTGCATTTATGAATGACGTAATTGGCCAAAATCACAATATTATTAACCAAAAATTCAACATCACAATTCTGACAAAAGGACAAATATTTTACAGTTTTGAAATCAAAGTCAGGTATTAACTTAACCAAGCATAGAGGTCATCCCAGGATTTTTTTTTAGAGAATTTGCATAAAACAAGTGTTCCGATGACTGCTTCACAAAAGGTGCACTCGTTATAATGATAAATATCGTTAATAATTTTAAACTGAACTTTTTACCTTCGGTTGAAGTGGAAAAGAGAGAAATCTTGTTCTAATTTGAACTATCTTCAGGAAAATCAAAAACAAGGGGTCTCTTAACTATAGAAGGGAAAATCTGTGTACTTACTAATGTTCTATACCAGAGATGATTAGATGACCTAACCTTGGCATCACAGGTGAATAAGACAACGCACCTTTAATCAACTGAACCAAATCAGCAAGAACAGCTTTCAACAAACACATAATTCCTGAGTACAAATATTATTGCATTTTCACAAAAATCATTTTAACAATTTCCATCCCTATCCATAATGTGTAATGGACCCGACACCTTTGTCCATCCAGTCCTGAAAAGATTTTCCCTTAATGAGGATACACTTATTATTCCACAACGAACAACTATGTGGAGACAAGTTGTGTTTGTATAATTTACAATGTAATAATACCTGACTGTGAATAATAAGTTGGCTCAAAATCACACCTTAAAAGAAAATCAATGACCCCAAAAGAATCATAAACAGAATGTTTATTTCTAAGGAATGCTTGGAGTCACGTCAACTTTAGGGTACCATTCATAACATCGAAATCAATTACGTTCAACCCTCCCTCTCTGATCAGCTTCACTACATCGGAGTTTCTTATATAATGGTGCTTGTTTTTCCAAATAAATTTATACTGAATTGAATGTCTTTTATCCAGATATACTCAAAAGAAAATTCTGGGCAAATCAGCCTGGAAAGTGCTTCTGATTTCTGTATGAGAATTCTGCCAAATACAGAGACATCCCTTTTTTTTCAACCAACATATTTCAGATATTTAGGCTTTTTTCATATTATCAGTCAAATGACTTTTGTCTAGTAATAACAATTCCTAAATATTTTACCAAATTTTTTTAAAGGAACACTGAACAATTGAGTTTCTGTATGATCATGAAGTGCCATCAGCTTACCTTTTTTTAAATTCAATTGCAGACCAGAAGCTTTTGATGAATGAGAGACCAGATTAAATGGCAGCTGGAATCTTGGAAGAAGTAACTAACAAAAAATAAATGAGATTTTTTGAGTAACAAGCCCAACACTGGTCTTAATAAACAGTATTTGCCTCACAGTTGTTAGAAGCTGCGCTGCCATCTATAGACGTGGATCAGCGTGATCATCTCAGTTTTATGTAAATCACAATGATACTAGTGAGTTTTTAGAGCTGTCTATTATACAATAATTAATTCACTTACCTCTGCGCCAAACCAGAAGCAACTTTAACATCAAATCTCCATCAGCCACTCTTTCCACCATGTGTTTGCGTGCGCTTTTTGTCTGTCGGTCTTTCTGGCATCATTTTTTGTTTTATATTTTGTTTCTACGGTCGTACAGGTAATGACTCTAGTTGTTTCTGCTGGTAAATCACAATATTAAGCGTTTAAGTGTCTAATTTTCGCTCCTCACATCACTATGCTAGTAGCTACTGTATGTTCAGAGAGGCAGCAGCCAATCAGCGTGAGGATTCTCTCTGACGTTTAATAAACCCCGCGGGCGGGTCACGACTCACATCACATGGTGAAATACACTGAGAAGGTGACCCGCATCATATATAGTAAAACACTTCTTATTCAAAACTATTGTGAGTACAGTCTTCATCTCATGCAAGTGTCCAGCACTCAGATCATCTTCACAAAAAGTTGATTTCTAAATTTGTATAATTACCACAAAAGTACCGAATGCACCTTTAAGTCAACTTTCCTGTCAGTTCCCAATGGATAAAATCAATACCCTCCATTTTGTTTTCTGTAAAATACACAAAAGAGACAGAATTTACTGTAGTTTCATGTTGGCTTGTGCAACCCATTTAAAATGTCTGTTATATTTTGGCAGTGTAATTTACATAATCGTTTTTACACAATCTGCTATCGAGCACTCATAAATATAATAAAAATAAATTTCAAATGACAAATTATTCAGTCTAAAGGACTTTATTTGTCCGCAGAGTGAACAGTTTTCCTCATCCATTGACTGAAATGGAGTATCTACAGATGCATTAATGTATTGGTATTTTTAAACACAATTACATGTAATGTGTAAAAAAGGAAAGATGTGTGCCGTTCTACAATGTAATGTTTGACTAACTGTCCATCTTAGGATGTCAAGGGACGCCTTCTCTCTGCTACAGCGTTCTCACAGATTTCTACACTTGTCATTAGTTTATCTGCCAGAAACCGATCCCTTGGTTTACTGGTGGTCTCTTATAAACTTGGTTGCAAATAATCTGGTGATAAGACACAGCACTCTCACAAGATGTACAACAGAAAACAACCAACGTGTGTAAATGGTTTGGTTCAGGCAAAGATGGTCTCCTCTCTCCTCTTCTTGGTAAGGATGGTGCCGGGCTTGTGCTGGGCGTCTGGGTGATTGGCCAGCTCGGGCGGGCAGGTGGACACAGGACTTTCTAAGATGGCCTGTTTCAGGTCGTAGAAAACAGAAGAGTCTTCTTTGGTCAGGAAAGTCAGCGCCATACCACTCTTTCCAGCACGACCCGTTCGGCCAATACGATGGATATAGTCTGAGAAAAGAAAACAGTTAAATATTAATCCTCCAAATAGGAACGTGAAGCAGGAAGTCTCCTGATATAACCATTGGACAGTTCTAAAGGGCAAAGGACAAAAAGTGACAAAAGCCCCATTTAGACGGTAATTGTTTCTAGTGGGGACGAAAGTCATTTTCACCATTTACAGGGGGTAGTCAGTGATTTTATTGGTGTTTGAATACAGAATGTCTGTTTTTCTTTCACCACCCGTGTAAAAACCCCTGGCTGAATTACCTTCCGTTTTTTGACAAACACCGGGGTTGTTTGGTATTTTAATTTAATTGCGGTCTGAATCCGCATCTCTGAGTTTGAGAAGAATTCAATGTTTAAATCCCATTTGACCACTGCTGAACACCGTACGCTAACTGTAGCACTTAGTAATTTGCATGCATATTTATTTCTAAAATGCTGGAAAGTATTTACAAGAACAATATTTTATAACTGCTCAACCACAGCGAGTGAGAGCAGAAAGAAGAAAATCACAAACATTCAAAATGGGTGTTAATAATGGCAGCAGCAGATTTGCAATACAGTATTAAAATGTGTACTATATACATAACTGTATTGCGTATAATTGAATACAAGTATAGCGCATCTATTTTCCTATTTATAAACAGGAGATTAAAATAAATATACTGTGGCGGGAGGAGCCAACGACAGACACAGTGGGCGTGGCGTCAAGCCTCGGAGAGGTTTTTATTAAACAATATTTAAAATAAAGTGTCCAAAGGGGGAAAAGTGTCCAAAATAAACAGGGATCTGGTGTCCTCGTTGTGCTGCGGGGCTCGTGAAGGAGGGCAGTGTTCAGGAGGGAAGGGTCCAGGTAAGGGGCGGAGTCCGGCGGCCGCACGCGCTCCCGTCTGGAGGTCCCGGGGCGCGGGTGACGGCGGCTTCTGTGGCGGCTTCGTCCAACTCCTTCATCCCCGGGTGCTCGACGGGATTCCACGGCCCGGCGTCCTTGCCCGACGGCCGTATCGCGGGTGCAGTGTCGGCCGGACTGCGGGTCCGGCCGCTCGCGTCTCTGGCGGCGGCAGGTAGTTCCCTCTACGCTCCCTTTCCTGGACCCACGAGGACACCAGCGTGCATGCACGGGGAAGAGACCGGTCTCTCGAGGAGAGGCGCGCTCGGCGTTTAAACGGCGGCGGTGATGAGGCTCCATTCACGTCAGGTGCGCCTCATCACACGCCGCCAGCCCTGGCTGTTTCAGCGCCCCTCCTCTCTCACACACCCACTCCCGTCGGGAGCCTGGTGAAGGGCGGCGAATACGGGACGGGGTGGTGATGATGGACAGGGGGGAGGCAGCCGACTCGTCACATTCCCCCCCCCAAGCGACATCCCCGTCCGAGGGTCGCCGCCCACGCAGGAGTGCTACCTTCCTCAACCAGGCTCCAACGGTCGGAGTGGGCGGGGCAGGGATTCCTCTCCGGGCAACGCTCCCTCTCGCACCGCGCCGGAGCCGGGACAGAGAAAGCGGGTTTTAGTTGACAGCCTCAACCAACCACGGGGTAATGATGACAAATAGACAGAATGTCACTTACCCCATTGGTGGCTGGGAGGCTGTCCCCGTCCTTCCTCCGTCCCCGTACGGGCTCTACGGCTTCTTGCGAGCGAGAGGGGATGACGTCATCAGATGTTGCCCAACTGTGCTGTCTAGGCTCCGCCTGCCCGCATTCTCCACCACTGTGGCGGGAGGAGCCAACGACAGACACAGTGGGCGTGGCGTCAAGCCTCGGAGAGGTTTTTATTAAACAATATTTAAAATAAAGTGTCCAAAGGGGGAAAAGTGTCCAAAATAAACAGGGATCTGGTGTCCTCGTTGTGCTGCGGGGCTCGTGAAGGAGGGCAGTGTTCAGGAGGGAAGGGTCCAGGTAAGGGGCGGAGTCCGGCGGCCGCACGCGCTCCCGTCTGGAGGTCCCGGGGCGCGGGTGACGGCGGCTTCTGTGGCGGCTTCGTCCAACTCCTTCATCCCCGGGTGCTCGACGGGATTCCACGGCCCGGCGTCCTTGCCCGACGGCCGTATCGCGGGTGCAGTGTCGGCCGGACTGCGGGTCCGGCCGCTCGCGTCTCTGACGGCGGCAGGTAGTTCCCTCTACGCTCCCTTTCCTGGACCCACGAGGACACCAGCGTGCATGCACGGGGAAGAGACCGGTCTCTCGAGGAGAGGCGCGCTCGGCGTTTAAACGGCGGCGGTGATGAGGCTCCATTCACGTCAGGTGCGCCTCATCACACGCCGCCAGCCCTGCGTGTTCAGCGCCCCTCCTCTCTCACACACCCACTCCCGTCGGGAGCCTGGTGAAGGGCGGCGAATACGGGACGGGGTGGTGATGATGGACAGGGGGGAGGCAGCCGACTCGTCACAATACATTCTAAAATATGCTTGGAATAATAAGATTACATTTAACATGTAATCTGTAATACATTTTACACAATAATAAGAAAAAAAAATTGTAAATAAAATTGATTTTATTTACAGCAGACAATCATGTGACTAGCCACGTGTTCGTCGGATGCTAGGATCACAGAACTCAGTATTCCACTGTGAATAAATCTATATCCGAATCCATGACAGGGTTGCAACATATTTTCCATTTCAAAATTCCATACTTTTCCAGACTCAAATTTCCAAACCTATTGGTAGATTTTCAGACCATATTTAACTGTTTCACACAGCATTATATTTTGTATATAGTACAGTCATCTGTAAATATTTTTATTTTCTCAGGGTTTTTTCATAGATTTTCATAAAATAAAAAAAATAAAAAATACAGACTTTTACATGAACACATGAAACTTTTTTGTGCCCTCAAGAAACAATTCACATGTGCATGGGAATGTTTAGCATGCTAACACATTACAATTTCTAGTTTTATATAACCCATTTCCTTTGTGCATCACTGCATCTTACTATGAATAAAACGATAGCATGGATGCACATGAATTACCAGAGATCTACCTGCTCAAAATTTTGCTTTTCTTTACAGTATTACCCCTATTATCAAGGCCTAATGCCCAATTTAACACATCCTCTGTGGTGGTGGAGAAACTATGACAAGAAATGGGCTGATGGCATCAAATTAGCCAAGTTCAAGGGTCCATAAAAAAGAATGGTACTGCGGCTGGGCGGTAAATCGAGTTTGTACGATTACAGTAGTTTGATGCGAGCGCATATGAAAAATATAGCGGAGGACACAGACTCAACCACTGCGGAGAAAGTGCATTATCCAATTTGTTCTAAACATGTGACAAGCTTTATATTAAGGGCTTTAAAAAAAAAACTAAAAAAAGATATAGTATAGTTTAGTTTGGTATAGTTTAAAGCGGCTCTGACAGAAAGGCTGCATTTGAGGCTGACAGAGACTCTACTTGAGCTGTTTAATGTGAGCTGTTTTCCTTAATTCATAACTTACATTTTACAGGTATATTCTCCATCTGTAAATGTTAGAAAGTTATGGAAATATTTCTTCTCTGATCTCTGCTAAACTTCACAGACTTCAGTGAACGAGCGCCGCCGAGTGCATGCGTGCCGAACAGACAGAGCACAATAATTTTGACTAAAATATATATTTCGCTGAAATATTTGTAGTTGGACAATGTGACGTAGAATTTTAAACCTACAAGTGTATTTTTTTTTATGATAGCACTAACTGTAAAGTGACTGTAAGAGGGTAATCAAAATAGCCTAATACAAATCTGTGCTTTTGTTCTGATTTGTTTTCATTGTTAAGTGAATTTAACTTCTGCTTTAAAAGTATTATTTTTGTTTTTAGATTGTAATGTTACAATGTCAGAATGAAATGTGATTTTGACACTTTTTGCACATAATATATAGGGGCTTACATCGTTACATTCACTTTATTAGTTTTTTTCATAGCCTTTAATATATATTGTTTCATTGGACAACATTGGGCGTTATGTAAAATATATATATAGTAAATACAGATAAAAATAAAAACAGATAAATGCAAAAATACCGAGATATATACCGTATATAGCAAATCGGCTAAAAAATACAGAGATATGAATTTTTGCCCATATCGCCCAGCCCTAACTGGTACTGTAATAAAAAGTGTTTAAGATTTGGCTTTCATTGGGGCAATATGCCGTATTTCAAGGCCTTAGGTCTCTTTAACGCATAGTCTGTGGCAGCCGAGAAACCACACCGCGAAATGGGCTTATGGCACAACAGGTGGCTCTGTGTGCATTGTGATGTATATGCCAAGTGTTTTTTTTGTTTTTTTTTGCAAATATCCTTGAGTCACTGTAATATGGTGCTAAACCCAAAATGCATATAACCTGCATTTTGCATAATGAAAAAAAAGTGCACAATGAGTTCATTTGAAGATCACTAAAGAATTACTAAACAGTTGCCATGAAACCTCACTTGTACGATAAATTTACTTTCATTAAATTCTTAATTTTCTATTATTA